>NC_140999.1:144089632-144452132 GCF_052327205.1 Somniosus microcephalus | reverse complement strand
GGCCCCGACAATAAATCCCCAAAAAACCGAAGTCCTTGTGTTCCAGCAAAGATCCAAACATCAGGGACCCAAAATAAATTTCACAGTAGGAACAACCAAAATTGAACAAACCACTAACTACACATACTTGGGCTTAAAAATCAGTTCTACGGGAAACTTCAAACTGGCTGTGAATGAACTGAAAGAGAAAGCAAGAAGGGCTTTCTATGCCATCAAAAAATCAATCCAAATAGAAATCCCAATTAGCATCTGGCTCAAAATTTTCAAATCAGTAATTGAACCAATTGCGCTCTATGGCAGCGAGGTATGGGGACCGCTAACACAACAAGATTTTGCAAAATGGGACAAACACCCAATTGAGATCCTACATGCAGAATTCTGTAAAAGTATCCTCCGGACTCAAAGGAAAACAGTAAACAATGCATGCAGGGCGGAACTAGGCCAATATCCATTAATAATCACTATCCAAAAAAGAGCCACCAAATTTTGGAATCACCTACAAATGAGCAACCCCCAATGCTATCACTACTACGCCCTGAAATGCCAAGAGCTGACCATAAAGAAGAATACCCTCAGTCAACTAGTCCTGGGACTCAGTGAAGTAACTACTAACAATACTAACAATAACCAGCCCCAGGACAGTGACAGGGTAACACAAAGAATTCGACCCAACACAATCGTCGCTAAGCAAAAGGAAAAATATCTGACATATTGGGCAGAAACAACAAAAACCCAAAGCAAACTCAATTGCTACTTGGCCCTAAACAGACAATACAACATAGCTGATTACCTGACCATGGTAAAGGATAACAAACTGAGAAGAACCTTGACAAGGTACAGACTTAGCGAACATAGCCTAGCGATCGAAAAAGGCAGACACAGGCAGACCAGGCTGCCAAGAGAAGACAGGATATGCTCTCACTGCAGTCAGGGAGGAGTGGAGACAGAGATGTACTTCCTCACAGCCTGTGGAAAATATCAGGGCATCAGGGAGAATTTCTACCAAAAATTCTCACAAATATGCCCTGAATTCAGAAATCTGAATGACAACCAAAAACTCCCATTCCTACTGGGGGAGGAGAGAAGCTGTGTAACACTGGCGGCACACTATGTTACAGCTTGCCATGAACAGAGGGACAACCAGTAAACTAAAAAAAAGAGTATATATAAACAATGCGAATGTATATTTATACACTCAGGGATATACCTGTTTATACACTGTATGAATAGAACTGCGTTTATGTGTTCAACCATAAATGTATTTTGATGCTTTGGCAACATAAGATGTACCTTATCATGCCAATAAAGCGATTTGAATTTGAATTGAGGGAGGGAGGGAGGGAGGGAGAGATATATGCCTTTAAGTATAATAGTGATGGAGAAACAGAACAGCTGATAGAAATGCACTGACAGAAATGAAAATGAGCAGAGTGCAAGATACCTATTCTTATATACATAAGGATTAGGATTTGGTTTCATCTCATGATTAAAGTTTTTGCTTTCCTTTTGTGGTAAACCACTGTTGTTAGTATTGTTGTTCACTGTTAGTACTGTTGTTCACTGTTAGTACTGTTGTTCACTCTTGCATATTGTTGTACTTGTCTGTGCATGCCTCAGCTGACTCCGCCCCTGGCTCCACCCTCATGGCTGGATATAAAGGTGGCTGCTCGGCAGCCCCCCGGCCCTTTTGGATACCAGGCAACCACAAGAGGCATGCTCTGTTCTTTGGTAATAAAAGCCTGTCTGTTACTTTCTCAACTTCAGTCTTTTGTAGCAATTGATAGTGCATCACCTTTCACTTATAAATGGCTTGTAAACTTGTACTACAGCTAGAAATAATAAAATGGTTAAGTTGCTCGCTCCCAGAATGCTTCAGGGTATGGATGACGTTTAACAAGAAAAAACTTTGTCAGCAAGAAGTCTTTTGTTTGCAAGGAATGATGAATAAGGGGTCAATGGTCTTCCAGATAAGTGGAAAGCCTATATGGCAATGAATTGTGAATCAGTCAGTCATAACACAGAAGGAGGCCATTCTGCCCATCGAGTCCATGCCAGCTCTCTGTAGAGCAATCCATTCAGTCCCATTCCCCCACTCTATCCCCTTAGCCCTGCAAGTTTATTTCCCTCAAGTGCCTATCCAGTCTCCACTTGAAAACAGAGTGCCTCCACTTCCACCAGCAGCGAGTTCCAGGTCCTCACCACTTGCTGCGTAACAAAGTTTTTCCTCACATCCCCCCTGTATCTCTTGTCCAAAACCTTAAATCTGTGTCCCCTAGTCCTTGTACCATCAACTAGTGGGAACAGCCTTTCCCTGTCTACTCTATCCAAACCCATCATAATCTTGTACGCCTCTATTAAATCACCCCTCATCCTCCTTTGCTCTAATGAAAACAAATCCAGCTTCTCTAACCTGCCCTTGTAGCTAAGATCCCCCATCCCCAGAAGCATTCTGGTAAATCTCCTCTGCAGCCTCTCCAGGGCCTTCACATCCTTCCTAAAGTGTGGTGACCAGAACTGGACGCAATACTCCAATTGTGGCCTAACAAGCGCTTTATAAAAGGTTCATCATAACTTCTCTACTTTTGTTCTCAATACCTCTATTTATGAAGCCCAAGATCCCATATGCTTTGCTAACCACTCTCTCAATATGCCCCACCACCTTCAGGGACCTATGCACATTAATTCCCATGCCCCTCTGTCCCTGCACACTCTTTAAAACTGTGCCATTAAGTATATATTGCCTCTCCCTGTTCCTTCTGCCAAAATGCATCACCTCATACTTCTCTGTATTAAATTCCATCTGCCACTTGTCTGCCCATTCTGCTAGCCGTTATGTCCTGTTGCAGTCGATTGGTATCATCCTCACTGTTTGCCACACCCAAGTTTGGTGTCATCCTTAATTGGCATAAACCTATCCAAGTGACCATTAATTTTTTCCCTTGATTATTGTTTCTAAAACTTTACCCAGCACTGATGTTAAACTGGCTGGCGTGTAGTTACTAGGATTGTCCTTGCACCCTTTCTTGAACAGTGTTGTAGGAATGTCTAGTTCCTATCCAAAAAGCTGAGGTCCACTCAGGCGATCAAATAAACAAGGTTTAATGAAAACTGTAATGTATGTACCAAGGGAGAGAACTACTTTTTACAGCTCCTGTATACTGTAGTACCGGCAGTGACCACACCTGTATATAAACCGAGTAGGGATCTGTACCGTTAGTTCTAGAGTAACCCTCATTCAGTAAACACCTGTTGATCGTTCCCTGCAGTCTCTTGTCTAATTATTGAAGGACACAACATCAAGATACACGGATCTAACATTGGCGACGAGCAGATTCAAACCTACCTGCAACTCTGCATCACCTCCCAGGGATTCGCTCCTGGAGAACAGTGGAAGAAGGCCGAATCCAGAAGCACGGGCGTCAACCACGGGAAACCCCCCCGTCATCCAGCGGAGATTTGAGCATCGCAGGGGAGGCTGTCGAGAGCCAGGCTTGGCTTTCCAGTCACGGTGGTCCAGCGAAACAGGCTGGCAACAGGTACTGCGCAGACCCTTCCCGGACAGCGGTGGCTAGAGCCGACCGACGGCACAGAAAAAGGCCGAGCAGCGTCGACGGGGGGAGAGAAGAGGGTAGAGCGCACAGGGCGCAGCCGGTGTTCAGGACCGAGCGGCGTCAACAAGAGAGAGCAGAGCGCAGCCGGTGTTCAAGGGCCGAGCAGCGTCAGCGGGGAAGAAAGGAAAGCGCGGGAGACGCCATTTTAAGCCGCAGCGGGGAAGGAAAGCGCGGGAGAGGCCATTTTAAGCCAGTCTAACCACACCTAAAAATGCCGAAGAGTGGCAGTATCACAGCGTTCGACAATGAAGTCGAAGATTGGACGACATATGTCGAACGCATAGAAATATACTGCAAGGCAAATGAAGTGCCAGATGACAAGAAAGCGCTGGTATTGTTGAATTCAATGGGTGCAAAAACATATGGCTTACTACGAAACCGAGTAACCCCAAAGAAGTCAGTAGAAAAGGATTTTGAAAACAGTGTCAATCCGACAGGACCACTTAAACCCCACACCGCTGCGGATAGCGGAAAGATTTAAGTTTCACAAAAGGAAGCAGCATAAAGTTGAAAGTAATGCTGAGTATTTAACGGAACTGCGCAAGCTGTCGAAACACTGCCAGTTTGGAACGGGACTAGCAGATACTTTAAGGGACAAGTTTGTGTGTGGGCTTCAAAGTGAAGGAACCCAGAAACGGCTTCTATCAGAAAAGGATCTTACGCTGGACAAGGCTTTCAGCATTGCAGTATCACACGAAGCAGCAGCACGGGGCGCGGCAGAGATACAACGGAGACCGCAAGAATATGGCACAAATGAAATGTCATACGGAATACTGAAGTGCTATCGCTGCGGCAGAACAACACACGACCATAAGGATTGCTGGTTCAAGGACAAAGTGTGTAGACAGTGTGGAAAAGTAGGACACATAGCAAGAGTCTGCAGGTCAGGAAAGAAAACCAGCAGCAAGAAATCTCCACAGGAGAAGTACAAGAAGGTACATAAGGTGACGGAGAGTAGTTCAGACGAACAGAAGAGTGATACAGACTCCGGAAGCAAGGAGCTGGGTTGTCTGAAACTACATAATGTGATCAAAACGGAGGATCACCAAACTATCTGGGTCACGCTCAAGATAGCAGGAGTCCAAGTGAAAATGGAATTGGACACAGGATCAGCCCCAACGGTCATAAACCAAAGGGACTACAAGCGGCGATTCTCTCATATACCCTTGAGAGATACAAAGATTGTCTTGAAGACGTACACGGGGCAAAAAGTCTACCCCAAAGGAAAAATAAGGGTGAACGTTATATATAACGGCAAGGAAACACCAAAAATGGACCGAAATGTATTGCCAGATGGAGGACCACCACTACTAGGACGTGAATGGATCCGGAAGATACAGCTAGATTGGCATTCCATACACGCACTGACTAGATGCCAAAAAGGATGACGACATCACACCTGGACGACTATCAAAAATGCTAACTGACGCACAAGTGTTCCAGCAGGGACTCGGAACACTAAAAGGCCTAACAGCGACGATCAAAATAGAGGAAACTGCAAGCCCAAAGTTTTTTTTAAGGCCAGACCGGTACCTTATGCGATCCACCCAGCCGTCGAAGCAGAGCTGGAAGGTTTGGAACGTTCAGGAGCACGGTCCAAAGTGGACTGGAGCGAGTGGGCTACACCCATCGTTCCTGTAATGAAGAGGTCATTGAGTAATACGCCTGGGGAACCAAAGAAGGTTCGCATCTGTGGTGACTTTAAGGTGACAGTGAACCCAGTCCTTCACACTGTACAATATCCGCTTCTGCGGATTTAAGATATTTTCGCCTCGCTATCCTGGAGGGAAACGCTTCACTAAGATTGATCTGGCCCAGGCGTACCTGCAAATGGAGGTAGAAGAAGCCTCGAAACAGTACCTCATGATCAACACTCATAAAGGTCTCTACCAATACAACCGGCTGGTGTTCGGGGTAGCATCAGCTCCAGCTATTTGGCAAAGGGCAATGGAACAAGTCCTGCAAGGGATTCCAGGGACCCAGTGTTATTTGGACGACATCCTGGTCACGGGCGAAAATGACAGTGATCACCTCGCCAACCTGGAACAGGTGTTCAGTAGATTGAAGGAATATGGGCTCCGAGCTAATCGCCACAAATGCGAGTTTTTCCAGAAGCAGATCTCGTATTGTGGCCACGTTATTGAGAAAGAGGGGTTACATAAGTCCCCTGAAAATATTGAGGCAGTAGTCAAGGCTCCAGCACCGGAAAATGTGTCACAACTGAGGTCGTTCCTCGGGCTGGTGAACTACTACCATTAGTTCTTGCTGAATTTGTCTACCGTACTACACCCACTGAACACCCTACTGCAAACGGGGGTACCATGGAAGTGGAATGACGAATGTAAATGAGCTTTCCAGAAGAGCAAAGAATTGATCACATCAGAAGAGGTGTTGGCTCATTTCAACCCAGCACTACCAATTCGGTTGGCGTGTGGTGCATCACCCTATGGCATTGGAGCGGTGCTGTCGCACAAATTCCCGGACAGCTCAGAGAGGCCAGTAGCCTTTGCGTCTCCGTCACTAACCTCAGCCGAACGTAACTACGCCCAGATTGACAGGGAGGCCCTCAGCCTAGTGTGGGGAGTGAAAAAGTTCAACCACTATCTGCACGGGCAGAAGTTCACCTTGCTGACTCACCACCAACCACTTGTCTCCATCTTTAATCCAAAGAAGGGCGTTCCGGTGATGACTGCGCAACGGCTACAAAGATGATCCCTTTTTCTAGGGGCGCACCAATATGAAATTGAGTATAAGGGCACGAAACAGCATGGAAACACTGATGGGCTATCACGCCTGCCACTGACTACTGCGGAGGAAGCACCAGCAGTGGATCCTGTCGAAATATTTCATTCGACTATAATTGAATGCTTGCCAGTAACTAACGCTGGTATAGAGAAGGAGACCCGAAACTGTCTCGGGTATATGATTTGACGGTGAAGGGATGGCCAGCACATGGCGACTCACTGTTGCCAGCATTCTCATCCAGAAGAGAACAGCTGTCAGTACGCCAGGGGACCTTGATATGTGGATCCCGAGTGGTAATTCCACCCAAGTTAAGGGAGAGAGTGCTCAATGAGCTTCACGAAGGTCATCTGGGAGGAGTGAAAATGAAAAGCCTTGCTAGGGCTTGTGTGGTGGCCGGGGATCGATCAGCAAATCGAGGACCTGACAAAGAGCTGCTCAGGATGCCAGAAGGTCCAAAATGCACCACCACATGCCCCTCTACACCCATGGGAGTGGCCCTCATCTCCATGGCAACGGGTGCATATAGATTTTGCTGGTCCATTCATGGACTCAATGTTTTTAATAGCCGTGGATGCGCACTCGAAATGTCCTCCACCACCACGGAGAAAACTATTGCAGTCCTACGGACCATTTTTGCCAGGAACGGCTTGCCAGAGCAGATTTGCTCTGATAACGGACCACAGTTTGTGTCCGAAGAGTTTCGAAGATTTATGAAAAGGAATGGGGTAAGGCATTACACATCCGCCCCGTATCATCCAGCCACAAATGGATTGGCTGAGAGGTTCGTACAAACCTTTAAAAAAGCAGTAAGGGCCATGTGCGATGACGACATTCCACTGCAGCATAAGGTGGACAATTTCCTGTTAGCCTACAGAAATGCGACACATGCAATCACCAACCAGACCCCGGCCATGATGTTCTTTAACCGAAGGTTGAGATCTCGTCTGGATTTGCTCAGACCAAATGTACGAAGAGATGTTGAGAATGAGCAATTCCAGCACATCAATGAGAAGCCAACAAGGAGCTTCAATGTAGGGCAACCAGTCTTGGCCCGCGACTACCGAACAGAGAAATGGCAACCAGGAACGATATGCACACAGCAGGGGCCACTAATGTACACAGTGGATGTTGGGGAGAACATTGTGAGACGCCATGTTGACCAGATCCTAGAGTCACAGGAACGAGTCAACCCCATGTCTCGCCCATACGTACCTGGTGATGAACCCGACGTACAGGTCGCATCTACCCCAGAAACAGTAGCATCGGAAGCGGATGAACCAACCGACGACAGGAGGCCAGAATCGCCTCCGCACCAAGAGCAAGACACTCGGGAAAGGCGCTATCCAGAAAGGATCAGGAAGCCTCCCCAAAGACTGAATTTATAAATAGACTATTTTCAGTTAATGTTGCATGTTAAAAGTGTTAATTGTACAGGAAACTTTGTGCTATCCGGCAAACTGGAGCCACCGGCAGAAATCAGGTGCCGTTTTTTATTCTTCTTGTTTGTTTTCTTTGCTTTTTTTTCCCCCCATGGTCAAGCAGTGCAAGGTCTGTAGCTATAGCAACAGCTTTAGCTACAGACCCTTGCAGCCACACACACACACGAGTGTTTAGAAGCTGTTGCTAAGCAAGTGATTGTTGTCATATCTCCGTATCTTTCAACATTAACTCTGGAGTGTACGGCACTTTTTAGGCATCGGCAGCAGCTCGGTCCCGTCGGTGTCGGATAGCACAAAGTTTGCTGTAATTAGTTTGATATTTAATTGTTAAATGAGTGTTATGGTACGGTTAATCTAAAAGGGGAGGAATTGTAATGTATGTACCTTTAAGGGAGAGAACTACTTTTTACAGCCCCTGTATACTGTAAGTACCGGCAGTGACCACACCTGTATATAAATCCGGAGTAGGGATCTGTAAAGTTAGTTCTAGAGTAACCCTCATTCAGTAAACACCTGTTGATTGTTCCCTGCAGTCTGTCTAATTATTGAAGGACGCAACATCAAGATACACGGATCTAACAAAAACTAACAGAGTTTAACGGATAACTACAGGAGAACATCAAATATAGGTCTACTCAGTTCGGAGGCTCCACGAGGACTGCTTGGGCGCTCCCGTGGCTGACGTCATCAGGTTTTTCCCGCCGGTGGGGGGTCACGTGATGATTGGCGTGACGTCATCGCGTTTACCCGCGCTATTAAAGTGATCGCGCTCTGTACATGTAAAGAGTGAAAACAATGATACAGACTCAGGCTGCAGCTAACATATTATTAAAGGGAATTATATACAATTGATCGGAGTCCCTTAGTGGCTCTGCCACAGTGTCACATTTGCCACTTTCCAATCCTCAGGCACCTCCCCCACATCTAAGGAAGATTGGAAAATTATGGCAAGCCCTTCCGCTCTCTCCTCCCTTGCATCCCTTAGCAACCTGGGATGCAAGCCACTGGACCAGGCGATTTATCCACTCCAAGCATACCCAGTCTTTCCAGTACATCCTGCCTATCAATTTTCACCCCTTCCATTGCTTCTACCTTTTCCACTTCTACCGATATTTTGTCAGCATCCACCTCCTTAGTAAACGCCTCTAAGCATAGATCACCTCCTTTGTCGCCAATAGGCCCCACTCCGCCTCTTACTACCCGCTTACTGTTTACATGCCGGTAGAAGATTTTTGGGTTCCATTTTATGTTAACCGCCATTCTACTCTCATATTCTCTCTTTGCCAAAGTTATTTTCATCTTCACTTCCCCTTTCAACTTATTGTATTTGGTCTGGTTCTCCCTTGAAGAATTCACCTGACATTCATCATATACCCTTTTTTTTGTTTCATCATCATCTATATCTCCCTCGTCATCCAAGGAGCCCTTGCTTTGGTTCCCTTACCCTTCCCTCTTGTTGGAATGTACCTAGCCTGTACTTGGAATATCTCCTCCTTAAAGATCACCCATTGGTCCATTACAGTTTTTGGTTCCATTTTACCCTGGCGAGATCCTTTCGCATCCCATTGAAGTTAGCCCTATTCCAGTTTAGAAGTTCCAGTCTGGATTGTTCCTTGCTTCTCTCCATTGCTAATCTAAATCTTATGATACAATGATCACTCGTACCCAAGTGTTCTCCCACAGACACTTGGTCGACCTGGCCCACCTCATTCCCCAGCACCAGATCCAGCAATGCCTCCTTCCTAGTTGGGCCAAGAACGCACTGGTCAAGGCAATTCTCCTGAACACATTTCAGAAATTCCTTCCCCTCCTTTCCATTTACCCTCGCATTATCCCAATCGATATTTGGGTAATTAAAGTCCCCCAATATCACTCTATAGCTCTTGCATGTCTCTGCGATTTCCCTGCAGATTTGCTCCTCTACCTCCCGCTCACTATTTGGAGGCCTGTAGAATACCCCCAATAGCGTGATCATACCTTTCGCTCCTCAACTCTAACCAAATGGATTCTGTCCTTGTCCCCTCAAGAACATCCTCCTTTTCCAACACTACAATGTCTTCCTTAATCAGCACTGCCACCCACCTCCCTTTTTTTCTTCCCCATCTTTTCTGAACACCTTGTACCCTCGAATATTAAGTGCCCAGTCCTTACCGTTTTTAAGCCACGTTTCCGTTATTGCCACAAAGCTAATTGTTCTTGTAGCTCACCAACCTTATTCACCACGCTTTGCGCGTTTACTTACATGCATTCTAAACCCATTTTTGAATTTTTCATAGTCTTTCTTAGTCTGCTCCTATCTAATATGGTACAACTTCCGCCTCCAGCACTACCTTCCCCTCCAGTACCATCCACCATGCACAATCTTCCATGCACCCAATTCCTCCCCACCACTCCTACATGCTGGTGTCCATCCCTCTGCCAAGCTAGTTTAAACCCTCCCCAACAGCAATAGCAAGCCTCCCTGGAAGAATATTGGTCCCAGTTCTGTTGAGGCGTTACCCATCTGGCTTGTACACATCCCACCTTCCCCAGAAATTGTCCCAATGCCTCAGGAATCTAAAGCCCTCCCCTCCTGCACCATTTCTCCAGCCACGCATTCATCTGTTCTATCCTCCTATTCCTGTACTCACTAGCACGTGGCACTGGGAGTACTCCGGAGATTACTACCTTTGAGGTCCTGCTTTTTAATCTCTTTCCTAGCTCCCTATAGTCTGCCTGCAGGACCTCATCCCTCTTTTTGCCTATGTCGTTGGTACTGATATGGACAACGACCTCTGGCTGTTCATCCTCCCCCCTCCGAGTGTCCTGCAGCTGTTCAGTGACATCCTTGACCTTGGCACCAGGGAGGCAACATACCATCCTGGAGTCACATCTGCGTCCACAGAAACACCTATCTGTTCCCCTAACCAATGAATCCCCCATCACTTTTGCTCTTCCACTCTTCTTCCTCCCCGCCCCCCCCCCCCCCCCCACCCCCGTGCAGTTGAGCCACCCGTGGTGCCGTGGCCTTGGCTCTGGCTGCTCTCCCCAGAGGACCCATCACCTCCACCAGTTTCCAGAACTGTGAACCGATCATAAGCTGCTGGACGATTTGCGCCACTCCGCCATTAGCATTGTGAAAACGGCATCTTGTCCTTAACCGCCCCATGAATTTCATGAAGTTGCTGCATTTGCACATTAATTGACCATGAAACTTGCCACAGAAAGTTAAGACGAGTAATAAAGCAAGTACCCTTTTAACAACATGATAATAGTTAATGACTGCCTATCAACTGCTCTGGCCCAAAAAGTGAACAATTAAAAATGAGGAGTCTCATTCCTTCAGGTAGCGAATTGTTGTTGGAGAATTTTATAATTTAAAATTTTAAAAATTCTTAAACTGTTCCTTTCTGTCTCTATCTCAATCCAATCTTTCTTTCCCACTCTATTTCTCTTGCTATACCTGATTTGACATTGAATTCACCAATTCTAATTCACACTCCTTCTCAGTCCTTTCTCGTTTATTTCTCGGTATTTAAATCTCATTGGTTAAGGAGATACACTGTTGGTCCCGCCATTCACCAAGGTCCCAGATGCCCTTGCTGTACGTTATCAGCTCGCACTCTCAGCAACTTACAGGGCAAAACATTTTTGAGCTGAAGACTGCAGGAAAAAGTCTAACTAACCGGACATACCATGAGATGCCTTGCTCCAGCAAATTCTGGGACATAATCTAAGCTGACACTTCAGTGCAGTACTGAGGGAGTGCTGCAGTGTTGGAAGTGAAAAAATTCATCCCTCAATCAGCATAACCAAAAACAGTTTAACTGGTCATTTATTTCATTGCTGTTTGTGGGACCAAGTTGGCTGTCACGCTTCTCTACATTTGAAAATTAATTCATTGGCTGTGAAGCGCTTTAGGACATCCTGAAAAGTGCTACAAAAATGAAGTTGTTGTTGTTTCTTTCTCACAATTTTAGAAAGCCAACTGCAAGGGTATGAGTGTTGGACATCAACAATGCTGTTACCAGATCATACTAAACTTACACATGTTAAGTTTTCTATAAAACAAGATTCCTTTTCCCTCCACTGACCATGAAAAACTTGTCCCATTATGGATTGTACCCGATTTATTTAATTTTTTGAGGATGCTGAGCAAACAAGTAAAACTTTGGCGATACAACTCTAATTTCTAACAGAAATCCTAAGATGATTTAACAAAATTCCAGTCACAGCACCTGTCAAAATAGCAGACCAAATATTTTTGAATCAATACATTAAGCTTTCATGTGCTAATAGCTCAGTACAATTTTATACCATTGGATGTCAGTGTGTTCCATAGTTTGATTATGTCTACGTTTAAAAACCTTCAATTCCATTTTTAACCAGATATTTATCCAGATTTTTTAAGGGAGTTAATTGACACAGCATAGCCTGTTTTTGCTAAGAATATAGTCCCATATCTACCTCTGTTGGGAAAAACAAACTTCTCAGTAACAAATCAACTTGCTAATTTTGTACTCCTGTCCTCCAGTTCTGTGCTCATCATCTAAGTTAGAAAGATCTTACGTTTATATAGCACCACTCATGAGCTCAGGATGCCCCAAAGCTCTTCACAGCCTCTTCACAGCCATCAAAACACTTGAATTGTAGTCAGTGTTGTAATGTAAAAAATACAACAACCAAGTTGTGTACAGCAAGGTTCCGTTAACAGCAATGAGATAAATGGCCAAATGATCTGTTGGTTTTTATAAAAGTGATGATTGGTTTAGGGATAAATATTAGCAAGGAAACCGGGAGAACTCGCCTGTTCTTCGAATAGGATATTTTACGTCCACCTGAAAAGGCGGACAGGGCTTTGATTTAATGTTGCATCTGAAAGACGGCACCTGTGACAGCACAGCACTCCCTCAGTACTACACTGAAGTATCATCCTAGATTCTGTGCTCAAATCTCTGGAGTGGGGCTTGAATCCACAACCTACTGACTCAGTGGTAGCATTCTTGCCTCCGAGTCAAAGCAGATATAATTTTTTTTTTTTTTTTTTTTTTTTTTTTTAAAGTAAAAGAGATAGGGCGCCAACTTGTACTTGAGAGTAACGAATTGGCAGAGATACATAATAAATATTTGACTTGGTGTTTACAGAGGGAGGGGAAAGTAGGACTGAGTAGTTGAGAAGAATGTGGATTTGCTTCTTTAGTGATGAATAATCATGACGACACTGCATTTAGAAAGTTAATGGGACTAAAATAGAAAAGACACTAAGTCCAGATGATGTGCACCTTGGAATACTCTCAGATTTGAGAGGAAACAATAAAGGCATTAACTGTAATTTTCCAAAAACCCTTGGAAACGGAACTCTTCCAAAATATTTGAGTGCATCAAATATCACACATCTGTTGAAGAAAAGGTAAAGGGATAGTGCTCGAAATGGCCATAAAAGATAACCAAAACCCGCTAGACTCCATAATAACAGAAAAAGAACTTATTGAAAAACTCAAGGACCTGCAACCAGGAAAAGCTTGCGGGGCAGACGGCATACTAAGCGAGATGATTAAACACACAGACGATAAAATGAAACTGGCTATCCTAAAACTCTTCAACTTGGTTCTGAGTGTCGGTTACTTCCCTGGTATCTGGAACAAAGGACTCATAACGCCCATATACAAAAGTGGGGACAAAGTCGACCCAAATAACTGTCGAGGCATCTGTGTAAACAGTAACCTGGGGAAGGTATTCTGTAGTATCATAAACAAAAGACTTAAACTTCCTTGAGGAGCACAATGTCTTGAGTAAAAGCCAAATTGGATTCCTGCCAAACTATAGAACATCAGATCATATCTTCACCCTACAGACCCTAATTGACAAACACGTTCATCAAAACAAAAGCAAAATCTACGCATGCTTTATAGATTTCCAGAAGGCTTTCGATTCCATCTGGCATGACGGTTTATTCCTGAAATTTATCGAAAGCGGGGTGGGGGAAAAACATATGATGTAATTAAATCAATGTATACAAACAACAAATGTGCAGTTAAAATTGGAGACAAACAAACAAAATACTTCCCACAGGGGCGGGGGGTGACGCAGGGCTCGCCAATCTCACCGACACTCTTTAATATTTACATAAATGAATTAGCAAAACTACTTGAACAATCAACAGCACCCGGCCTCACCCTATATGAATCCAAGGTTAAATTCCTCCTCTATGCAGACGACCTGGTTCTGCTGTCACCAACTAAGGAGGGTCTACAGCAGAACCTGGATCTGCTGGAGTCATACTGCCAGACTTGGGCCCTGACAATAAATCCCCAAAAAAACAAAATCCTTGTGTTCCAGCAAAGATCCAGACATCAGGGACCCAAAATAAATTTCACACTAGGAACAACCAAAATTGAACAAACCACTAACTACACATACTTGGGCTTAAAAATCAGTTCTACGGGAAACTTCAAACTGGCTGTGAATGAACTGAAAGAGAAAGCAAGAAGGGCTTTCTATGCCATCAAAAAATCAATCCAAATAGAAATCCCAATTAGCATTTGGTTCAAAATTTTCAAATCAGTAATTGAACCAATTGCACTCTATGGCAGCGAGGTGTGGGGACCGCTAACACAACAAGAATTTGCAAAATGGGACAAACACCCAATTGAGATCCTACATGCAGAATTCTGTAAAAGTATCCTCCGGACTCAAAGGAAAACAGTAAACAATGCATGCAGGGCAGAACTAGGCCAATATCCATTAATAATCACAATCCAAAAAAGAGCCACCAAATTTTGGAAACACCTAGAAATGAGCAACCCCCAATGCTATCATTACGAAGCCCTGAAATGCCAAGAGAGGACCATAAAGAAGAATACCCTCAGTCAACTAGTCCTGGGACTCAGTGAAGTAACTACTAACACTACTAACAATAACCAGCCCCAGGACAGTGACAGCGTAACACAAAGAATTCGACCCAACACAATCGTCGCTAAGCAAAAGGAAAAATATGTCATATTGGGCAGAAACAACAAAAACCCAAAGCAAACTCAATTGCTACTTGGCCCTAAACAGACAATACAACATGGCTGATTACCTGACCATGATAGCAAACTGAGAAAAACTTTGACAATGTACAGACTTAGTGAACATAACCTGGCGATCGAAAAAGGTAGACACAGACAGACCCGGCTACCAAGAGAGGACAGGATATGCTCTCACTGCAGTCAGGGAGTGGTGGAGACAGAGATGCACTTCCTCACAGCTTGTAGAAAATATCAGGGCATAAGGGAGAATTTCTACCCAAAATTCACAAAAATATGCCCGGAATTCAGAAATTTGAATGACGACCAAAAACTCCCATACCTACTAGGGGAAGAGAGAAATTGTGTAACACTAGCGGCACACTGTTACAGCTTGCCATAAACAGAGGGACAACCACTAAATATAAGAAGAGTATATATAAATTATATGAAAGTATATTTATACACTCAGGGATATATCTGTTTATACACTGTATGGATAGATCTGTATTTTTGTGAACAAACATGAATGTTTTTCGATGCTTTGGCAACATAAGATGTAACTTGTCATGCCAAAAAAGCGATTTGAATTGAATTGAAAAAAAAGTGCAGGAAATTATAGGCCCCAATTAGTCTAGGTAAGCTAGAGTCCACAACGTGGCATAAAGTGAGTTAATACTTAGCTATTACCTTACTTAATTGAAATTTTGAGGAAATCAGAGTGGATCGGGAAAAAAAGTTGATTTTCTAATATTTTATAGCATCATTTTTTTGTTTTTGTCAGATACTGGCAAGTAACCCACTCTTAAAAATGGATCATCTTGTCAAATTACTTCTCATTTATTTTGAATGACTCAGCTTGCTTTATTTACTCACTATACATTTCCATTGTAATGTTATTACTACAGCCAAACCCACTGTACTCTGTTCCAGTAACACATCAAACAATTCAGTAGTGAATGAGACAAATAGTACTGGAATATAAAAAGTTAAGAATTAAATTACTATGAAGAATTATTAAAATATATACTCACAATACACCAGATAACAAATGAGAGCTCAAACTTGTGAGGAAAGCTGAATATTGCCAGGCCAATATAAGCAAAAACACAAGTCTCTGTGAAAATAAAATGGTTTCATGTTATTGGATAAAAATACTGTGAAGGTTTTAGGACAGTATTGAGACCAAGTGAGGATTTGCACACTGTCCTTTTGCCCAGGGACCTGGGTTTGAATCTTGCTCAGATTGAGGACATGAAATTCCTCATGTTCTGCTGCCAAGTGTATGGGGCCCTACATGAAAAGTGTGGGTAGTCTCAACCCACTTCCAAGAGAACATAGGTCCACAGCACAAAACTATGTGCAGTTCAGTACAAATTGGTAACTTAATTCAGGGAAATAAAAAAGGTGGGTGTGGAAATCGCAGTGTAATAGTTGCTGTTTTTCTGAAGATTAGGCACATTGTTGGGGTAGATTTACTCAGCACCTGGTATGTCATACCTGACAAACAGATGCTGTGAGAAAGAAAATAATGGTTCCCTTTCCAGAACCAAGTTGAATAGCACTGCTTTCACAAAAAAAATTAAATTAAAACCATTAAATTTACATTCCAAAAGCTTAATATTGCCGTATTATGTTTAAGTCTGCAATTTCATACATGGGAAGGCCCTGATCCTAGCACTGAGGGAAACACATAATGGAGACGAAACACCCATGTACCTTTTAGTGATTCAAATGTGCTATTGGTACAGGCCTTGGTGTAATGCTCCTAGCCCAGTGGCTGGGAAATGATGCATCGCATAGTAGAACCCAAGAAAGTGAACATTAAAAAAGGTGGCAAAGATAATTTAACACTTTACAGTACATAAAATTATTGAAAGAACATTATGTTCATATAAATAATCATTTACATGGGCAGCATCCTCCTTCATTTTTTCCAAGATGTTTAAAATCATTTTCAGAACCCAAAAAAGAATCTTTTTCCCTCAAAGCAAATTAACAAAAGGTTAATAGGATACCAAACAGGACATGGTAAAGCAATAACAGTACAAAATAGACAATTTTGTTCAAATATTCTCTCACCACCTGTCATAACGTAGCTCTTTTTATGCATTTCTCTAGATTACAACAATGATGAAATCACATTATGCAAAGGCAGATTATTACATTTTTCCAAGTAAGGAAAAAATAATTCCTCTTAAAATCAATTTTATTTAAAAATAAATCAGGCTGAATTATTCTATTTTTCTATTTCCACACCTGCTAAATAGATTTGATAAGATACTTGAATTCACACATTTTATGTAAAATAGATTAAGTTAACAACTACTTCCTCTTAAATGATTAGGCATAGCAAGGACTTTTGTAATGGGTTCATTTGTTCTCCATTTATATTACAGAACTTTGGTTCTCTTGGTAATACCCATTACCAAATCTGCAGGACACTAGCACCTTATAGTCCCTGTTGTGTGTTGGGAGAAGCTCAGATCAGACCAATAATGACAAAAGCACAAGTTATGTTGGCAGTCCATTCAAGTGATTTGGAGCTGGAGGGGGTGAGGTAAAGAGCAGAGTTGTTTTATTTTTGTACATTCTTGGGATTGGGCATCATTGTAAATTATTTATTGTAATAAAACACAATTAGCCCAAGATCTCACAAATGTAAAAAAAACTGCTACTGGAATACCCATTACTGGTGTACATAAGGTGGAAACTTGATTTGAGGTTTTGCAGGACCCAAATAACTAATTTACAGTGAAGATCTCTGCACAAGGGTAAGCAAAATCTTAGACCCCCTTCATTAATACATGTATAATTTTGCTAAACCTAGCATACAGAGGAATTCTTTCCATTACTGCAGACATTAGATTTTGTAGTTTAGGAAAAATGATCCAGAAAATAATCTGAGAATCATTAAGTGAATGAAAATATCCATTGCAGAAAGTTCCAAGAAATTTGAGCCATTTTGAAAATTCTGGATATATAAGTAAGCCAGACTAAATCCTCCACATTTTTTCTGAATTATTTTTGGGTCTTCAACAATTTTATCTGAATGACATATTTCTCAAAAAACTTCCAAAAATATAAAAGTTGATTATCTTATTTAAAGCTGCTTTAAAAATAACATCTTGGAAGGTTAGTGGCAGATAAAACCAAATTTTGTCATTAAAATTTAAGTCTCAGATTTCCAGATCTACTCTATAATATCAAGGTGAATCACTATTTCAATGTGCCTCTGCTTGGCACATATGCAAATCATTGCACATTCTGCTTATTTGTAGGTTTGCTTTCTCTTGTTAATAAGAACATAAGAAATAGGAGCAGGAGTAGGCCAATCGGCCCCTCGAGCCTGCTCCGCCATTCAATAAGATCATGGCTGATCTGATCCTAACCGCCAATCCACTGTCACAGAACCATCTCCTGAATCTAACAGAATTAGACACACGAAATAGGAGCAGGATCAGGCTGTACGGCCCCTGGGCCCGCTCCGCTACCCACAGGGCCATGACCGATCCGAACCTAGACTCATGTCCAAATTCCTGCACGCTCCCCGTAACCCTTAATTCCCTTTACTTCTAGGAAACTGTCTATTTCTGTTTTAAATTTATGTAATGATGTAGCTTCTACAGCTTTTTGGGGCAGCATATTCCATGGACCTACCACCCTCTGAGTGAAGTAGTTCCTCCTCATCTCAGTTTTGAAAGAGCAGCCCCTTATTCTAAGACTATGCCCCCTAGTTCTAGTTTCACCCATCATCGGGAACATCCCCGCATCCACCCGATCCAACCCCTTCACAATCTTATATGTTTCAATAAGATCGCCTCTCATTCTTCTGAGCTCCAATGAGTAGAGTCCCAATCTACTCAACCTCTCCTCATATGTCCATCCCCTCATCTCCGGGATTAACCGAGTGAACCTTCTTTGTACTGACTCGAGAGCAAGTATGTCCTTTCTTAAGCGTGGACACCAAAACTGTACGCAGTATTCCAGGTGCGGTCTCACCAATACCTTGTACAACTGAAGCAATACCTCCCTATTTTTATATTCTATCCCCCTAGCAATGAAAGCCAACATTCCATTGGCCTTCTTAATCACTTGCTGCACCTGCATACTAACCTTTTGAGTTTCGTGCACCAGGACCCCCAGATCCCTTTGTACTTCAGTACTTTCCAGTTTCTTGCCATTAAGATAATAACTTGCTCTACGATTTTTCCTGCCAAAGTGCATAACCTCACTTTCCAGTATTGTATTCCATCTGCCAAATCTCTGCCCACTTACTTAGCCTGTCTATGTCCCCTTGCAGGTTTTTAATGTCCTCCTCACTCACTACTTTCCCTCCCATCTTAGTATCATCTGCAAACTTTGATATGTTACACTCGGTCCACTCCTCCAAATCGTTAATATAGATTGTAAAGAGTTGGGGACCCAGCACTGACCCCTGTGGAACACCACTAGTTACTGATTGCCAGTCTGAGAATGAACCATTTATCCCAACTCTCTGCCTTCTGTTAGATAGCCAATCATCTATCCATGCCAGAATATTACCCCCAATCCCGTGATTTTTTATCTTAAGCAATAATCTTCTGTGTGGCACCTTGTCAAATGCCTTTTGGAAGTCTAAATACACTACGTCCACTGGTTCCCCTTTATCCACCCTATATGTTACTTCCTCAAAGAACTCCAGCAAATTTGTCAAACATGACTTCCCCTTCATAAAACCATGCTGACTTTGTCCTATTAAATTATGATTATCCAAAGCATTATGATTGTTGTAAAGCAAACACCCAAATCCTGTTGAGAGAATTTCTGTTACTTCAAAATTACCAATCTTTCTCCACTATGGAGATTGGCCATCAGCGCACTTCAAATGTCCAGCCTACACACGGTGATTGCATCAGTCGCCAAAGTAACACTTGCCCATTCCACTGCATCCTCTTTTAAAAAAAAAAAAAAATTAACTCTCAAGATATGGGCATTGCCGACATTTACTGCCTATCCCTGTGGGCCTCCTTCTTGAACCGCTAGCCGTTTGATACAACTAAGGGCAGTTAACAGTCACACAACTTTGGTATGGGACTGGAGTCATATATAGGTCAGAGATCGGGTAAGGATGGCAGGTTTCCACCCTAAAAATTACATTAGTGAATCAGTTTTTTTTTTTTTTTTTTTATATACAATAACCAGACAGCTTCATGGTCACTTTTACTGATAATCCAGATAAATTAAAAAAAAAAATCCAATTCATATTCTCAAACTGCCATGGTGTACTTTGAACTCATGCTCATGTCCAGGCCTCTGGATTATTAGCCCAGTAACATAACCACTACACCATCATACTCCTGTAGCCTACTGTACCCTACAGCAGCCATTTATTCTTTGCCTGCCTTGCTATCTATTACCACTAAGTTTTCCAGACAGTAATAACTCCAACTTTCCATGTGACTCTTGAATAGAGTGCTGTGTCATTTTCCAAATTATATTAAATGTCATTAGCTCCTTTTCTTTTGCTAGTTCTTCAGCCAAATTGAAATCATATTATTGTAATTTTAAAAACATTTCCACATTGTAATTAAAAAGACTGGAGTAATACAAATGTCCCCCAAAAATACATACCGCACATAAAAGCAACAGTCCGCAGTGTCTGCTGCATAAGGATTTGAGTAACTGGGGAGAGGTTATGGTGAGCATAGTGCGACATCACAATGCCAGAAAACAGAATAGCCATGATTCCTACAAACAAAAGGAAAAACAACAGTTTTGACAAAGGAGGTGGTATTTACCAAAAAAAGACTTAAAATGTCAGTCACTTAAATTTATGAATTACTGCAACTGTGAAACATAAGCATAACTAATGACAAAGATTCATATACAGAACATTGGCATTTTTATGTGCTGTGAAATGGCTGAAAGGTGAAAGTACGCAACTCTCTTGCATGGCATCAAAAATATTGGCCTGGATTTTGCAATGAACAAATGGCACTCAGCATTCATTTCTGCGCATGTGCGGACGCCAGAAGTTGCTATCCGATTTACTGCTTAATAACCGTGAGCGATGATAGCCTCACCGTTATTCCTACAGCAAAATCCAGGCCACAGTCTCACTCCCATCCCCACACAGCACTTGACAAAAAGGTGTAATTATACTGAATATTAAATCAGGGTCATTCCTGCAATGTGGGGGATCATGTTTTACAAAGTTTAAGCAGAGACTGCTACGACTCAAGCCACTTGTAATCCTCAAAAACTACTAGCAAAAAGAGGCCTTGATCTAATTTTGCTACTCTGTGTTTGAACCTGCTCCTCCAGACATTAAAATTAGTAAGCTGTTATCTTAATCAATTACATTTTTTAACCAACTCCCTATGATTTCAACAGGAAAAGGAATACTTGCAAGACTGAAATATAGTAATTTCTCTAATGTAACATTTTCTTGAACTGTTCAAGCAAGATTAACCAAAAAAGTTATACTCTGAGTAAAATTTATTATGGTATTCTGCATATCTCAAAACACCCATTTCATCTCGATATTCTTGGAATAGATGTTTAAAGCATATATTATTCCATAAAAGGAAACACAAGGCTACTTGTGGAAAAGGAAGAACTATTTTTGCTCCCATCAAATGTACTGCATCACATACATTATTAAAAAGGTTACTGAAAGTTTCCCAGAAAAAAAATCAAAAACCTGAAAGGCAACATTGTAAAACTTGTAAAAGGGAAGAAATCGCAGTTAAATTATTTAAATAATAATACCAAAAAATAATAAAAGATGGTAGGTTGTTTTATCCAACTTGCTTGCTTCTAGTTAGGCAACTTTGAGTGGACTTTAAGCTGGAAACATATTAACGTCATTAATAATAGTTATATAAGGATTGAAATGTGTTTTCCAGCATTTTCTGTTGTTATTTCAGATTTCCAGCATCCGCAGTATTTTGCAATTATATTGAAATGTGTTCTGTTCCTTATAACATGAATTACTAGCTCTCTTGTACTATTGTTCACACCATTTTAGAATGGTTCTGGAATCTATCCTAATGGCCCAACTGGTTAAGGCTTGTGAGTAGCCAAGCCAAAAAAAAAACCAAGGAAAATCCCAGATTTGATTTTCAGAGGGACCTGGGAGTTAATGTGCATAGGTCCCTGAAGGTGGCAGGGCATATTGAGAGAGTGGTTAGCAAAGCATATGGGACCTTGGGCTTCATATATAGGGGTATTGAGTACAAAAGTAGAGAAGTTATGCTGAACCTTTATAAAGCGCTAGTTAGGCCACAACTGGAGTATTGCGTCCAGTTCTGGTCACCACACTTTAGGAAGGATGTGAAGGCCCTTGAGAGGGTGCAGAGGAGATTTACCAGAATGCTTCTGGGGATGGGGGATCTTCGCTACAAGGACAGGTTGGAGAAGCTGGATTTGTTTTTAGTAGAGCAAAGGAGGTTGAGGGGTGATTTGATAGAGGTGTACAAGATTATGACGGGTTTGGATAGGCTAGACGGGGAAAGGCTGTTCACTAGTTGATGGTACAAGGACTAGGGGACACAGATTTAAGGTTTTGGGCAAAAGATACAGGGGGATGGAGGTGAGGAAAAACTTTTGTACGTAGCGAGTGGCGAGGACCTGGAATTCACTGCCGACGGACGTGGTGGAAGCGAAGACACTCTGTTTTCAAGGGGAGACTGGATAGGCACTTGAGGGAAATAAACTTGCAGGGCTACGGGGATAGAGCAGGGGAATGAGACTCACTGGATTGCTCTACAGAGAGCTGGCACAGGCTCGATGGGCCAAATGGCCTCCTTCTGTGCCATTATGACTCTACATACACAATTTATCTACAAAACTTTATCTTGCTTATAAGCTATTCATCTCAAATATTTTCCAGTTCTGATGAAAGGTTTCATTTTCCACAGATGCTGCCTGACCTGCCAAGCATTTTTAATATTTTGTTTTTATTTCAGATTTCCAGCATCCACAGTACAGGAAACTGTGTTATATCCAGCACCGACGGGACCGAGCTGTTGCCGTCCCATCAAAACTGCCGGACAAACCAGCAGTAATGTTAAAACATACGGAGCTTTGAGCTCCGTATCTAGCAACAAACCCACAGCTTCTAAACAGTTGGCCGTAGCTTGCAAGCGTCTAGACCTTGCAGAGCCTGACTGGTGAAAAAAAAGCAACGAAAAGGAAAAAAAAAACTTACTGAACCGACTCCTAAATTTTGCCGGTGGATCGAGCATTCCGGACAGTTAACCTCCAGATAAACCAAAGTTTCTTGTATTTTGATTTTATCTATCTATAATGATTTGTGCCTCCGTGGCCAACAATTTCTGTTGGTTCATTTTCTTTTTCTTCTCCAAGTTGATTCTTTCATCTAAGTTACCATTTTTTCTTAGTTTTTCAGTTCCGTTTGTTTCCCTTCCTTCGCCAATTTTGCTCCTCCCAATTTCACATTTTAATTTAGTTTACATTTCATTTTTAATTAACTTTGTTTAGTGTACTGTAGCTTGATTTTCTTTTATAAAATCATATGGAAAAAGCAACATAGCACAAAACTAGATAGGATAAATCAGAAGCAAAATACTGCGGATGCTGGAAATCTGAAATAAAAACAGAAAATGCTGGAAATACTCAGGTCAGGCAGCATCTGTAGAGAGATAAAACAGAGTTAACGTTTCAGGTCGATGACCCTTTGTCTGATCATTGATCTGAAACGTTAACTCTGCTTCTCGCTCGACAGATGCTGTCTGACCTGCTGAGTATTTCCAGCATTTTCTGTTTTTATTTAGAATAAGTCAAGGTCAGCAACATGGCCACGAACAGTTTGGCCTAGAAATTCAGGTGGTGGGTGGGGGGGCACAAGGAGCAACACCTGTTTCTGAATGGTGAGGCCCAAGGCACCCCCGACATCGAGCCCACGAGCTGCAGAGAGCAGCAGGAAGTTTGCCGGACAAGCGCAATGAAAGACTGGGCTGCTGTTGGCGCTGCAGGGGGTGACTGGGAAAGGAGGGGGGGGCGATGGGGATTGGCATCAGGCAGTGGCCTGTGTTTTTTTTTTTACGTGGGGTCACTCCTGCTCCTCCCAGCTCCACATTCAGTTACATATATTTTTTTTAAAAGTAACCCTTGTGGGTTGTGGCCCAACACACGGTCCCTTTAAGTACCCCTTGTCAGGCCAAATGCAGGGCTGGTTTGCCCGAATGCAGCTAACACCAGCTGTCTCAGAGCAAACCAATCTTGCAGTGGGGGCTTCAAACAGGCATATGGCCCCTTATTTAAAATGTGCAGTGGGCCCAATGCCAGTTTTTGGTACAGACATTGCACACCAATGTTACGGCCTTTCCCAATATGGCAGGTGGTACTGGAGGCATAAGGGGCCGCTTAGCGCCCGAAAAAGTCACTTTGCAGCCGAATTTCTAGGCCTCTGTTTTTACTTACAAAAGCACTTCCATGAACAAAGCTGGAAGCCAGTGCAAAAGTTGTCAGAGTCTATTAAATCTATTCTGTGCTATCAGCCCTGAAGTTACTGAGCAGCAGCTGGAGATACTGAAGAACACTTGTAATTTGAATTACAATATGAACCTGGTTGATAAGAGTGATTTGCACAAAAAATTTTGAAATTGTTCAAAAGATTGCTTGTTATTTCCAACACTCCAAGCTTCCATTTGAATTAGGCCAATTACTCATGTTACTTTGGAGCTCCAGAACTCAGACCCATTTATTAAAAATGATCACGCCTTGACATAACAACTTGATTATTAGCTTACTCAAGCTTGAAACCAAATGTACTCTAGTTCAGTTTGACTATATTACAAGAAACATGCTGAACAGATATTTTGTTGTCTGTGGAAAACATAATCATATCACACTAATGAACTCCCAAACATATTTGTCTTTTGTTACTGGAATGCTCTACATTGTGGAATTTTTGGTAATTTGCTGCCAGTAACCAAGTACACTCACCTAAATGATATTACAGGATTTACTAAAATTATGTTTTGCATCTTTTGTTCCAGAAATGGGAAGTGTTTTGCAGTGATGAGATCATACACTGACAAGATATTTAATCAAAACCGGTTTTTGCCTGTTCCTGAAACACAGCATTTTCAATCATCCAAAATGGTTGTGCCATATTATAGGTAGTGTGTTCCTCATTCTTTGAATGAAATTCAGCTGTGACACATATTCTGCAGGTTACCTAGAACTTTGGAGTAGGGTTTCAATTAATATGGCAGGGGTAGGGAGTAATGAGGAAAGTGAGAACAGCCTACTTGGAAGAGAAAGTAAGCTTTAGATTTATAGGTAAGCAGGAGACAGAAAAGATTGAGAAAGAGATTCAACAGGAAGTGATAAGAAAATCAAGATGAGGGAAGGCCAATTTTTTTTGAAAACCCAAGGCTCTGATTTTAACCTAACCCGCCTTGCAGGAACAGGAAAGGTGTTTAAAATAGCAAAAATCGACTTACCGCCCTGTTTTCACCAGACACTTGTCGACTGCCATCTTAAATTCCTGAGCTGACTCGGATCAGAAATGCACCCACCAGATATAAGCAAGTGCCTCATGAATAAATTCAACTAGGGGTCTGATGACATGATTTGGACCCCAACATGATTCTAACTGGGCGGGTCAGATATCCCACCCAGTAGCAAAACCACTGAGTAAAACTTAGGCTTCAAGAACTTTGCCAGGACTGGAAGCTAAATTTAAAAGGGCACTCACCTGCAGGCACTAACGTCATTAGGATGTGTGTGCTATTGTGAGTAGTGCATTTTCAAGCCAGTTCTGAGCTTCCAGTTTACTGGTTTCAGATTTTGCCCCTGCCCCGCCCTTACCTACCCTCAATAAAGCAGTAATACAATAACAAAATACTGCAGATGCTGGAAATCTGAAACAGAAAATGCTGGAAACACTCAGGTCAGGCAGCATCGCGGAGGGTCGTCATCGACCTGAAACGTTAACTCTGTTTCTCTCTCCACGATGTTGCCTGACCTGCTGAGTGTTTCCAGCATTTTCTGTTGTTGTCTCAATAAACAGTCACTGCTCATCATGGGTGCTGTTTTTGCTTTACTCCTTTGGATGGATAATCATTTGAGGAAGAGGAGCAGCAGCCTGAAGAATCAGACAAAGCAGAAGCTGGGCCATTAGAAGACAGAGGGTATGGGGTGCTGCTCGTAGAAGGTCATAGCCAGCCCACAGGGTCTACACACCAAGACTTATTTTCTAGGCTATTTCTGAGGAGCAGTGCAGGAGGAGTCTGCACTTCACCAGGCAGTCTGTTACTAACCTATGCAGCATGATCTGCTGCCTGTTGGACCAAAGGGCCATGATGCTATGCCAGTGACTGTCAAAGTCAACATAGCTCTTAACTTACACCACAGTATCCTTACAGGCTGATACAGGGGACATCACCTGCATCATCAATGTTCTCACTTCGAGCAATCCCTTATCTTTGCAATGGTTGACAATCAGAAAGAGAGCTGAGATTTGCAGCAGTGGCTGGCTTCACTTGTATCCAGGGCATAACAGCGCTGGGTGTTTCACTACGTGCACACACCTCTAACTCAGTCTAATCCAGATAGGATGTCAATCTCTGGGCTGGTGCTTGGGAGTGATGGAACCTCCTTAGATGGATTCTCCTCCTCGGAGGTATCATCTTTGGGGCCGGGGGGGGGGGGGAAAGAAGAGGGGTGGACGCTGTGGCTGTTAAGGATCTAGAAAAGAAAAGGGACAACAGTCAGGATAGCAGAGAGGCTGGACAGTAGATGTCAGGCATCACAATGCAGCTTGATGTAGTCAAGCTGCATGATTGTCTATTTTTCAGAGGCTCATTAAGAGGTGCAAGTAATAGTCAGAAGCCCCCAGCCTCAAAATCTCCTACCCAGGCAGCTCTTGCAGGGCCACTGATCTCCAGGTCCGACAACACCATGGGATTGGGTGAACTTAGTCCTCGGTCAGTTCTGATGAAGGGTCTTCGACCTGAAACGTTGACTCTGTTTCTCTCCACGGATGTTGCCTTGGACTGCTGAGTTTTTCCAGCGTTTTCTGTTGTTATTTCGGATTTCCAGCATCCGCAGTATTTTGCTATTGTATTGGTCCTTGATCTATTGTTGTGTGCTGTTTTGTCCTGCAGAGAGTTAGTGTTGCCTTGTAAGAAGGAGATTGCAGATGTGTGGGGCTTCTGCTTGTTGCGCAGGTGCTGAGAGTGAGAAAAAGCAAGAGTCATTCAGGATGGGGAGGTATTGAATTGAAAGCAGGTGTGTGAAGTGTAAAGCGAGGAAGGAACCATGAGAGAAGGAGAGGATTGTGCAAACGCTAGCAAGCTTAAAGAGAATGGTGCTCGTGGTTGCTTTGAAGGGAGCAACGAAGAGGTGTGTGTTTGTAGTGAGGTGAAGGAATTGCGGAGAGTGGTGGGGAAAGGTAAAAAGACCTTTGCCATATGTTGTTGAGAGAGATGGAGTAATGAAGAGCTATACCTATCCTCGTAAAAATCCAACTGGTTCACTAATATCCTATATGTGACTCCAGACTCTCAGCCTAGCAAGCCACTACAAAAAGACAGAGAATAATAATAAAATCAGACGGACCATTCGGCTTCGACCTGGGCATCGGATTCTGACAGGACAGTCACACCGAACTCAGACGACCCTGAAAAGTCCTCCTCGCTAACATTTGGGGTCTTGTTCCAAAGTTGGGAGAGTTGTCCCACAGTCAGGAGGGAGTGGCCCTGGAAGTCCTCAACATTGACTCTTGACCCAAAGAAGTGTCATGGCATCAAGTCAAACATGGTCAAGGATACCTCCTACCACCCTCCCTCAGCTGATGAATCAGTACTCCATGTTGAACACCACTTGGAAGAAACACTGAAGGTAGCAAGGTCATAGAATGTACTCTGGAACTTTAATGTCTATCACAAAGAGTGGCTCGGTAGCAGCACTACGGACCGAGGTGGTCGAGTTCTGAAGAACATAGCTGCCAGACTGGGCTTGCAGCAGGTGGTGAGAGAACCAACACGATGGAAAAAGCTACTTGATCTTATCCTCACCAATTTACCGGTCGCAGGTTTTTACCTGTTGTATCGAATCATGGCAGTATTGTTAGGACTGACCTCCTTATGGAGACAAAGTGTTGTGTGGCACTAACACCATGCTAAATGGGATAGATTATGAACAGATCTAGCAGCTCAAAGCTGGGCACCCATGAGGAGCTGTGGTCCATCAGCAGCAGCAGAATTGTATTCCACCACTATCTGTAACTTCACGGCCTAGCACCATTACCATCAAGACAGATGACCAACCCTGGTTCAATGAAGAGTATAGAAGAGCGTGCCAGGAGCAGCACCAGGCATACCTGAAAATGAGGTGCCAACCCAATGAAGCTACAACACAAGACTACATGCATGCTAAACAGAAGTAGCATGCTATAGACAGAGCAAAACGATCCCACAACCAACAGATCAGATCAAAGCTCTATAATCCTGCCACATCCAGTCGTGAATGGTGGTGGACAATTAAACAACTAATGGGAGGAGGAGGCTCCTTGAACATCACCATCCTCAATGATGGCGAAGCCAAGTAAGTGAGTGCAAAAGACAAGGCTGAAGCGTTTGCAATCATCTCCAGCCAGAAGTGCAGAGTGGATGATCCATATCGGTCCCCATCATCACAGAAGCCAGTCTTCAGCCAATTCGATATCAAGAAATGGCTGATCACATTGGATACAGCAAAGACTATGGGCCCCGACAACATCCTGGCTGTGGTGCTGAAGAGTTGTGCTCCAGAACTAGCCACGCCTCTAGTCAAGCTGTTCCAGTACAGCTACAACACTGGCATCTACCTGACAAAGTGGAAAATTGCCCAGGTATGCCCTGTCCACAAAAGGCAGGACAAATCCAATCCAGCCAATTACCGTCCCATCAACCTACACTCAATCATCAGCAAAGTGATTGAAGGAGTCGTCAACAGCTGCACTTACCAATAACTTGCTTACCGATGCTCAGTTTGGGTTCTGCCATGACCACTTGACGCCAGACCTCATTACAACCTTGGTCCAAACACTGACAAAAGAGCTGAATTCCAGATTTCCGCCCTCCCCCATCCCAATATTCAAACATAAATCTACTACATCCTCATAATAGGGCAAAGATTAAGAAAACACCAATACAAATTTAACAAGAACACTTACCAGACAGCTTTATACCCTCTGCAAGTCCATAAGGAAGGTAGGCAAAGATTATCATCATCCCAAACTCTAGTGATGGAGTCTTTCTGAGGTCTATGTGCTTTAACAGGTAAATACTTAAATATTAAGAAAAACAAATGCTCTCTTATTCGGGCACAAAAGTATAAACAAGCAAATTCCATCTTGTGAATTGTGTTCACTTTCCAGTTTTGCACATCTGAAATCACCACTCCAGACCTAAGGGCAAGGGGGGTCTATGTTTATAAAACTTTCAAAGATCTTTTTGAAAGCGGTTAATCTTGCCTTTGATATCATGTTATACCGAAGCGGTTTTGTATATACAAGTGGCTAAATATGCAAAATTTATATCATTGATGGACCTATCACAGATGTTAAACAAATACCAGAACTCTGAACTTCTGTGATGACAGCATAAATGCTTAAAAGGTTTAAAATTCCTCTCCAATATTTTAGAGGAAATGTTAACTTACTTATTTTAAATGGGTTAAAGCCTCCAATGAAACTGCGGAGAGTGGAATTTCAGACCAACATTTTAAGCAATCATATGCCTGTATCCAATGGGACAATCTCAAGGCCTAGGTGTTCTATCACCACAACAGTCTGTCTTGCTCTTTATTACTGCCTCTGGCATGGTGGGAAAAATACACAGGTCTAGGAGTTGACATATAAAAGCCGTACAGTAGCAGATAATTGAAATTTGAGCTTTAACCTAGCGTGTACCTATTTAGCCATAATGGACAGAGGTTGCAACAGTTATTTATAGTTCTGTCTCTTGACAAACAATTTTTTAATGACAGGTTAAGAGGAGAAGACCATTCCCTGGGATTCTGCACAAGTATTATGGGGTTTCTTAAGGTCGTTTGGCAAGAATGTCCAGTATAAATGTTCATTTCTGTTATCAAGTCATTTCTATTGATATTTTTATATTTTGAATACTACGATATCAAGAATAACATAAAAGCTAGAATCTTAATATTCCCAGGTAAAAAAGATATCAATGCAGAGATGAGGCCAGTGAGTGTTCCAAGTGCTGCAGATCCAAAAAACATCTTGAGGAAGTAGCCCAATGCCTGCAGGAAGGTTCGCCATCCACTCACATCAGGTGCACTCTCTCTGGCCAAGCCTTCAGCCGTGCTAGAATACAGCATTTGAACATACATTGTTAAAACCCATGAAATCATTCATTATTTGCATAGTCTTGATGCTAACCAATCTTTGTCAGAATCAATATTAAATGTAACATGACATAGCACTGGTCAGGCAAGTTACAGGAAACTTTGTGCTATCCGGCACCCATGGGACCGAGCTACTGCCGTTTTTTTTAAAAGCTCCGGATAGACCAGCGTCAATGTTATCAGATAGGAGCTTTTCATCGCAGTATCTGACCACAAACACTGTTGCTCAGCAACAGCTTGTAAACACTCGGCCCAGTAGCTTGGAAGCATCTCTGAAGCTGTTGCTAAGCAACAAAGACGCTTTCCAGAGCCTGCCTGTGAAAAACAGAAAAAAAACCTAACCAAAACGGCTGCTGATTTCTGCCGTTAGATCAACGTTGCCGGACATTCAACTTGCAGATAGCACAAAGTTTCCTGTACATGTAAAATATAAACTGAAAAACAGAATTAACAGAAACAATACAAGTATTATGGAAATAAGGGAACCTGCATCAAATAGATTGCGAAATTATCTGAATTAAAATTCTAGAACAAGTATCTGCTGGAAATATGTTGCATATTTAGTAACTCAACTGCTAAATAAAATGACATACATTCAACACACTAAGAGGGGTATACAACATGGAGGGAAAGGAAATAAGAGCTTACTTTGTAAGGACTATAGAAACTGCATCGTTAAGAATGCTCTCCCCAAATACCAACATGTTCAGAACAGGATCCACATTCAGAGCATTAAAAATGGCAATTGTAGCTACGGGGTCAACAGCAGATATTAAGGAACCAAATGCAAAACTGCAAAATATAAACAGTGCAATACCACAGATAAGAAACCATTAAAAAAAACTTCAAACATCCATTATTTGTTCAAGATTTTTCATACAAGGAATATTTATTCTAGAACTGTGGAAATGACATCTTTGCTGATGTGCAGATATTGGTAAATTTCTTTTGAATGTCAGCTACTTTTTTCAAGCACAAAATTTTTTTAAAAATGCCATCTAATTTCAAACTGGGACAGGAAGTTCTACACATGCAAATATTGCTATAATCTGATAACATTATAGGAAATATTGCAGTCATGGCACTAAAGCATATGCCCTTCAAAACCCTGCTGGCCAATCTTTCAAGATTTCCTGAGGTTAGCTAGTTATATATTCAAGACAAGCTCCCAGGACAGAGTGAGCCTGCCTGCAAGAGCTCACTGTAGGTGGGAACTAGCATGCTGCTGCAACCCATAAAGAGTTAATTGTTGTAGGCAGAGAGGGAAAAATGGCTGCCAGGAGGGAAATCAGCTGAACTGTTGGATGCAGGTTTGAGCTACTCTTTTGAAGAAGTCCAGTAAAGAAATGTTGCCAACTTGGTCACTCCAGGGCACCATCCTCTCCAAAGAAACATTGTTGGCTGTTTGACATGAGATAACAGTCAGAGTAAATGTATATTCAAGCATCCAGAAGACCTGGAGGCAGATGAGGAAAAGGTTTACTAGCCTTACCAAGTCTGCCAAGGTGAGGCTGGCCAACACTGCATTGCAGCAAATAGATGGACAAAACATGCAGGGCACCCACAATTTCCTCTCAGCCTGCCACAACTTTACTGAGGTGCAGGCTGAGTGTTAAGCTCTTAGAACACAGTTATCTCCAAGCTTTACATTCATATCCATACTGCAGCAGGGTACATTTGATTGTGACTTAAAACTGCAACAGTTGTTATTTGACCACTTGGAAAGCTGACCCTTAACCCTACAAAGCAAGCTTACCATACACCTAACCTACAAAATGCATTTTCATTTACTCATAGGTTGCCACTTGGTTCTCACTCATCTGTGTTCTTCAGAATTTCTGATTCAGAGGCGCGAGTGCTACCAACTGAGTTATGGCAGGTTACTGAGCATTCTCTCATTTTCCCCCCACCTCGAGGTACAGATGAATTCTACCAAAGTATTATAATAACCATGGTGGTCAACTAGAACTTAATTTTAAAATCAGCTTGGAACATTACAAAATGTGCATCAACCTGTGCAAACAGATAGTAATGCTTTTTGAAGGATGTTTATAACAGTGCATAGCTGCTTTGTAGGTAGGCGCTATGAGTGGGTTGTGACGAGTTAAAATAATATACAACAAAGGTAATGCATTCTATTAACCACTGTGCTATATGCTATCTCGTAGTAAGTATAGTTTCATTCCCAAACAAAATATTGCTTCCAGGGCTGGTAAATATTCTTGCTATCACTAAGCAATGCAAAAGCTCAAAAAAAACCAGACTGATCATTTCTCTGCAGAAAACATATGATGTTGAATACATTTCACGTGATTTATCCAAGTGTCAAATAGAGTCCACTTTAAAGCATGAAGCTCTCTCACTTTACTTGTGGATGTGCAAGCACAAATATTAACAGACAATAGTTAACCATTATGTAGACCCTGAATAAAAAGTATCGAAAACATTTTAATGATTGAGGCCTCCTTTCTCACTCACTGGGTAAATGCACTGCCTGATGTGCTGAGCTATATGAATTAGGCAATTCTCAGCTTCGACCCCTGATCTGGATTGAGTTAGCTTCTCTGGATGTGGCATACAATAGGACTCGGTGTCCTTGGAGGGGGAAAAAAGTTAACCAGTAATGCCGACTGGAAAGTGTGTACATGTACACAAAAGGTGAGGATCTCACTCAGCTCTGATGCTTTCAGTCAAAAAACCTGCCAACACAGTATCTAGGCTCACATGAAGAATGGACTTGGGCAAGTTACTAGAGGGCAACCAACACTCAGTCATACCCCAGTATCAGTCAGTGCCTTCAGGAGAAGAGGAATAATGAGGAGGAAAACAAACATCTTTATATGATCATGGTCTTTGATGGGTCAACATGTAATGCTTCGTGGTGAAAGTTTTAAGCAACAGAAGTTAACAGTTAACAAAAATTGTGAAAATTCTCAAATGTGATTTTAGCTTCTGCAGGGCCATCTTCAGATTAAAGGGCAACTCCCATCTTCACCCCCCAACCCCTTAGAAACAAGATGTTATATCTTACTAATAGAACACGTGTTTCTAAAATCACTCAAATAAGCAATGTTAGGGCCTGGAAATTATTTAAAATGCTAAGTTCACAATTTCAAAGATTATTTCACGAAGTACAGAATGTTCTGTTTAAAAAATTGATAATTTGCAAAATAATTACCTGTCTGTCACTGTGAGTTTATAGATAACTTCAGCCTAAAATGAAAGAAAAACAAATGTTAATTTTGAATTAAATGAAGACCAGAAGTTTAACTTCAGAAGCATACTTCTCTTTTTAAAGTCTTACTTTTCTGACTATTTTGCCACAGCAGATACTGGTATGATTTATATTAAAATGTCACTTTTTAAGTTAAATTTAGCTTTCAAGAGGTTAAATTCTCAATAAAGCAGTGCTGGGAGACGTGGACTAAAACTGAGATGAACTGTCTACCTAGAATGCTTGAGACAAGTGTCAGCTCGGCTCAGTGGTGGCATTTACTTCTGACAAGTCTTATTCCACAACTTCAACTTATAATCTCGGCCGACTCTTCAACAATGCAGTGCTCCATTGGTATTAGTGGAGGTGGCATCTTTCGGATCAGACATTAAACAAAGGTCTGTTCAGGTGGCTGTAAAATATCCCATGACCCTACTGGAAAAATACCAGATGAGAGCTCCCAGTGTTCTGGCCAACATTGTTTCCTCAACTAACACCACCAAATCAAGTTAACTCATCATTTATCTCATTGCTGTTTGTGGGACCTTTCTGCGTGCAAATTGTTATGTAGGCAAATACGGTATCCAATAGAAGCTGCACTTCAAAAGTGTGATAAAAATGATAACATCCGGGAAGTTATGTCATCACTTCCTGTGAACTATGAACTATGAACTATGAACTGTGTACATACCTCACTTCCTGTAAATGTCACTTCCTGTTGGACTGGTCTGTTCAGTATTGTAAGAGGCTTCTACCAGAGGCATGGTAAAGACCTCTCTTGTATATAGTGTGTTTATAAGTTACTTAAAGCTTACTTTAAAGTTACTTGATGGTAAGTCTCCTTTTTCTTACATCAATTTAAGTAACTTAGTATTTACACTGACAAATACTAGACCTTCAGACAAACTCGGAAGTTAAGGATCCAGGGAACCACCCATCATGGAGAAAATCCTTAGACCTATTCGTCTGGACTTGGACCCGAATACACCAGCAGCTGGCAGGGTATGGAAGCATTGGTATCGTACTTTTGAGAATTTTCTGGATGAATGTAAAGTGGATGCTCCTGCTAAATTGAAGATACTTGTCAATTATGTGACCCCAAAAGTGTTCGAATATGTTGATGACTGGGATAGTTACGAAGAGGTGATTCGGGCACTTAAGAAACTGTATGCGAAGACCCCAAATGAGGTCTATGCTAGACATCTACTGGCCACAGCCCGACAAGGGCCAGGGGAATCAATTGACGAATTCCTGCAAGAACTTCGCAGGCTCAGCGTAGATTGTAACTTTCAGGCAGCCTCAGCTGAACTGTACCGCCAAGAAATGATTCGTGATGCTTTCATCTGCGGGATTGCCTCTCCATTTATACGCCAGCGTCTACTAGAAAGTAAAACACTTGAGCTACAAAAAGCTTTTGACCTAGCTTGTTCACTGGATTTGGCAAAGAGAAATGCAGACCTCTATCAGCTGCCCAGATCTCGATCTGCTGCTGTAGCTGCAACCAGACAATTCAAGCGGTCTCAGGTGAACCCTATCATGGGGGAATCTAATTCTGATAATTCTGATGAAGAAGAGGAGGACGACCCCACTTTAGCAGCCTCTTGGCAATCTAGGAAGGAATGCTTCTTTTGTGGAGATGCTTTTCACCCTAGGAAAACCTGCCCTGCTCGCAATGCAATCTGCAGTTATTGCGGGAAAAAAGGACACTTTGCTAAAGTTTGCCTATCAAGGGCCTCTACGAGGGCCAATCCAGCTAAGGCCTACCGAACTGCCCCAATTAGGGCCTATCAAGATGCTCCAGCTAGGACCTATCAAGCTTCCTCTCGAGCTCTCTCCCGAAGAAGCACACCGAGAGTTTTAGCCACTCTCTGTGCAACGACACCAATTACAGCTGCTTGCCCACAGAACCTGTCTCAGGCAGCCACAAAAATTTCAATTAAAGGGCATACCTTAGATGCCTTAATTGACTCAGGAAGTACTGATAGTTTAATTAAGGAACAGATTGTTGCGAAATTGAAACTACATGTCTTCCCATCGGACCAGGCAATTGCGATGGCCCAGTCATCACTTAATACCAGAATCTCCGGCTTTTGTGTTGTTGATATGACACTTCATGGTCGTATGTATCCCTCCACCCGACTTTCGGTGCTCAAAGACTTATGTAGTGATCTCCTCTTAGGGCTGGACTTCCAAAAACAGCATAAGAAACTCACCATTGAGTTTGGTGGATCCAAACCCGGACTTACTATTTCTAATATACCATCTAAATTACCATTTTGTGCATTATCAGCAGCTTCACTTAATGAACCCTCATTATTTGCCAGTATTCCGCCTCAATGCCAACCGATAATAACGAAATCGCGGCGCTTTAATCAGGAAGACCAATCTTTTATTGCGGCTGAAATCTCTCGACTTCTAGCAGAGGATATCATTGAACCATGTTCGTCGCCCTGGCGGGCTCAAGTCGTCATTGTCAAGAACCCTCTAAAACCTCACAAACAGCGACTATGCATCGATTATTCGCAAACCATCAATCAATATACCGACTTGGATGCCTACCCATTGCCACGCATTGATGATATGGTTAATAAACTGGCCGAATACAAAGTGTTCTCAACTTACGATTTAAAAAGTGCCTATCAGTTACCCTTGAAGGTCTCAGATAAGCAGTACACAGCCTTTGAGGCTAATGGACGGCTGTACCAATTTCGTCGCCTCCCATTCGGGGTTACTAATGGAGTGGCTGTCTTTCAACGGGCAATGGATGGCCTGGTTAAGCAGGAAAACCTAAGGGACACTTTTCCCTATCTTGATAACATTACCATTGCAGGTCACGATCAACAGGAACACGACTCCAACCTCCAAAAATTTCGGGATGCCCTCCATCGCCGTAATTTGACCCTGAATGAATCCAAATCTGTTGAGTCGCAACCGACCATCAACATCCTTGGCTACTGCGTAGGCAATGGTATCATTAAGCCAGACCCAGAAAGACTTCGCCCGCTCCAAGAGCTCCCGTCACCTAAGAATCCGGCTTCTTTACGTCGGGCTCTCGGTCTGTTTGCATACTACGCTAAATGGATTCCTCATTTTTCGGACGAAATCCAACCCTTGCTGCATGCTAGATCATTTCCACTGGGAACAGCGGCTGTTGCAGCCTTTAACCTTCTCAAAAAACAGTTGGAGAAAGCGGCTCTTCACTCCATTGATGAGAATCTCCCTTTCGTGGTTGAATGTGATGCCTCGGAGGTGGCGATCTCGGCTACTCTGAATCAGGAAGGTCGTCCTGTAGCATTTATGTCCAGGACCTTACAAGGTGCCGAGCTACATTATCCTCCGGTTGAGAAAGAAGCCACAGCCATCATAGAGGCAGTACGGAAGTGGAACCATTTTCTAGCTCGCCAGCACTTTACGTTGATCACGGACCAACGATCAGTCGCCTTCATGCTCGATAATCGAAAACGAACCAAAATTAAGAATAATAAAATACAACTTTGGAGGATGGAACTGGCCTCTTTTGGTTATACCATTCTCTATCGGCCTGGCAAGGAGAATGTGGCCCCGGACACCCTCACACGGGCATTCTGCTCCACTATGTCATCCTCCACTCTCATGGATGTCCACAATGGTTTGTGTCATCCTGGCGTTACGCGCATGCTACATTTCGTACGATCACGGAATCTCCCTTTTTCCACTGGAGATGTAAAGAAAATATGCTCAGAATGCCGGCTTTGTGCGGAATTAAAACCTCAGTTCTTCCGCCCCTCAGATGGTATACTCATACATGCAACCCAACCGATGCAACGACTTAGCATCGATTTTAAGGGCCCAGTGCCCTCTTCAACTCGGAACACATATTTGCTCACCATGATCGACGAATATTCACGTTTTCCGTTTGCCTTCCCCTGCTCCAATATGCTGGCGTCCACAGTAATCTGCTGCCTTGAGCAGGTATTTTCTCTCTGTGGCATGCCGGCTTATATTCACTCAGATCGGGGTCCATCCTTTATGTCAAGGGAACTCAAGGACTACCTCTCAGAACGGGGAATTGCTACAAGCAAAACAACACCATACCATCCCATCGGAAATGGGCAGGTAGAGAGGTATAACGGTATCATCTGGAATTCCGTACGTCTCGCTTTAAGATCTCGGGGCCTACCAGACCAGCAATGGGAAACAGTGCTTCCGGATGCATTGCACTATACGGTCCCTGCTTTCTACAGCCACAAATACTACACCTCATGAGCGGTTCTTTGGATTCCAGCGTCGCTCATCTCATGGGACATCACTCCCGTCATGGCTAACTACTCCTGGACCTGTATTACTCCGAAGATACGTTCGGACGTCTAAAAATGACCCTCTTGTAGACGAGGTCGAACTAACCGATGCCAACCCCACCTATGCAAACATACGATATTCCGACGGCCGAGAATCTACCGTATCATTACGGGATCTGGCTCCCTGCCCACCAGGACCTAGTGGGACATCGGGTGATGGCATTTCACCAGGAAACTCTTGGGACCTATCGGGTACCCCTCTCCAGGATCCTGATCGGACACCAACTAGCTTGGTGCCGGTAGAACCCCGTGCTCAAGGTTGCGACCCTCCCAGTACCGCGCATGAAAGTACTGATCCGCCACAGACCAGCTCTGCACCTCCCTCTGAACAGAGGCAGTCCGACTTTGAACCTATTGGGGCTCGTACTCGAAGCCATGATCTCCCCGACCCTTCACAGGGCAATCCAGGCCACACAGACTCTGACCAATGGCCAACCGCATGTAAGCGGACCAGCGACCCTCTACGACGGGAATCCAAACGGGTGCGACTCTTCCTTGTTCGGCGGCTGCGGACCAAAAGGTAGACCACAGCCTCCTAATCCTGCAGGAGGGAAGAATGTGATAAAAATGATAACATCCGGGAAGTTATGTAATCACTTCCTGTGAACTATGAACTATGAACTGTGTACATACCTCACTTCCTGTAAATGTCACTTCCTGTTGGACTGGTATTAATACTGGTCTGTTCAGTATTGTAAGAGGCTTCTACCAGAGGCATGGTAAAGACCTCTCTTGTATATAGTGTGTTTATAAGTTACTTAAAGCTTACTTTAAAGTTACTTGATGGTAAGTCTCCTTTTTCTTACATCAAAAAGTACTTCATTGATTGGGACATCCTGAAGATGTGAAAGGTGCTATATAAATGCATTCTTTCTTTCACTAAAGTGCAAAGTTCTGTAGCAGAAGATGAATGGATGGGCACAGTAGCAGAGGTCAAATTGGAGGATATTGGCAGTTCTTTGGGAATAAGTATTCAGCAATACTTGTGCTGGGGTGACTGATTTATATTGAAATTGGACATGGCTGGATCTATCTGCCTTGTTGCAACAGCACTGTAGCTGCTAATTATTTAGCCTCACTCATTCTCATCGTCCTCTTCAGGATCTGCCTAACCCTCCTCTTCCACCTTCAGCATGGTGCCTCCTCTCCCGAAAGTCTAAGTGGACTGCAGACCACTATCACTTTGGAAATGGTTGTAGAGATGTACAATAGGACACTCTCAGGCCTGCCCAAGCAGCAGCATCTTTGCTTCAGCAGGACTATGTTATACTTTATTAGTATTCTTGTAGAGGCATATGCCGCATTACATTTCAGTCTGTGGATTGTGGATTTTGGACAGGCACCCTAAGCAACAGATTAAAAAGGATATCCCAATGGTCCCAAAGGATCCATCTGTCTGGTCCAGATATTTCATTAAGTAATGGTGGCACTGTTGACTGTCGTGGAATAAATATAGTATGGTAGCTTCTATGATAGCTAGCATCCATTTGCACGGTGTGATGCTGATAGTTACAGGCAACCCGTATGTTAACTGAATGGAACCCATTCCTATTCTTTTAAAAGATACAGTACTGGTGAAAGGAGCCTTATGGCCACATGGGTTCCATTGATGAGGCCCTGCACTTTTGGGAACACAGTCTGAAAAAGTGCAGAGCAGTGTCCTGCTGTTGATGATGACTTTCTCATTTTCCCCATGAAAATCTATTAGCCCTGGCAAAAAAAAAAAATCAGCCAGCTAATGTATACAGTGGTTGATGTCAATAAGACAGCTTGAAAGAAGTCAGCTGCATTTTCAAAGCCTTAACGTCAGTAGAGCATGAACCTCCAGTGATAGCAACACAGTCTAGCCATAAAAACAGGCAGCATGATTTTGGCTCATAGTAGGAACAAAGCTTCCACCTGCCTCCATGTGCTGGGCACAGATATGCCCTTACACATGATTAGAAATTCCTCCCTTATACCTTTTTTGTTACAACAATATTGTATCAAGCTATAAACTCTCAAGTAATGCCTTTGTTAAATTAATTTGACCAGCAGGGGTGAGAAACAAATTCATGCTGCTTTAGTACCACAGTCCAGATCATACTAACTATACACAACTGCATGTTCTAGTTTCCTCTAAATTCTGAGCAAACTGCAAATATATAAGCATGCATGTCATGAGTCCTGCACATGTCTGTGCATTCACGCTGATGCAGAATTTCTACTAAGAGCATAAATTCGAGCAGAAAATTGACATATAACCAATGTCATAAGTTTATATTGTAGGCAACACTCACTTTACCGAGAAAGTACACTCCACCACCTACAATGAAAGCTGATATTGCTGTGCCAAACACAGCAAAAAGGGTAATGGATCCAATATTTTGGAAGAAGTTACCCTGAAAATGAAAACAAACAGTTAGTAATAAAATACATTGCACCAAAACACAATTAACCATGTTAAAGAATTAGAGAATATACAAAGTATTACAAATAAAATCTTGTCCAGTTTTCTCCGTCTTCTGGCAGAGACTTATCCTGCAATAAGAATCTAGAAATAAGAGCAGTGCTCCGGTACCTTGTCAAATTGCCATTCTTCTGGTGGGACTAGATAGAAAATGTTGGCAAGATATTGGAAGTGGGCATCACAGCAGAGGCTGATCCTGTCCTGTTCCCACCCTCCCCCGTCTCCCCCCACCCCTACATCACACTGCAGCTGAATAAATGAAGAGTTTTCCATTTCTAACACTCCTTTTATAATGAATTTCCAACACTATTTAATATCACATTTCCCAACTTTGGGGGTTTTATTAAAAAAAATGTGAAACTAACATGCATTGTTATTTTTATGGGATCAATTTTCCTTTCCAACTGAAAAATTCAGTCTTTTTTTCCCCTTCACTGTCCAAAAGTGATTGAACGATTGTGGTCACCTCCTGCTTCCGTGATCCCCTTCTTACTGAACTCCTGATCATTCAACTACCCCCTCCTGGCCCCCATACTCAGTTTGAGTCACCTCCACCTTCTATATTCACCATCACGCCCTCCTCAAACAGGCTACCATAACCCATTATCCTCCACAATTACTGCCCCATTTCTGAGCTCCCTTTCCTCGCCAAGGAGACTGAATAAGTCATCGCCTCCCAAGTTCTGCAGAGAACTTTTAAAAAAGGTAAAAGTTCGATGTGCTGTATTTTTTATATGCATTTTTGTTTACAATTTATGAAGAAAGCATTTAGACTGTCCAAGTCTAATCTGTGCCGTGATATCCCATGAACTAAAGTGTTTCAGACGGTAGTACAAGGCTACTTGAAGTTTAGTAACCAACTCACCACAATTGGGTTAACTGTTAGACCCAGCTGTGTTATCTTCACAAGCACTTTCTGATTGTGGTATAAAATCTGCTCATGGGTAACATGAGATAACATTCAAAAGTACTTAGCACAGAATTAAATACTAACACCGAGCTGTTCCCAGTGTATTTTTATCTGCAAATTAAATCTAATTGGAATCATAAATTGAAGGCTCTTCTGTAGTCTTGGAAGCACTACATTTGAAACAGTTAATTAGAGGTGCTAGTCAAGATTTTCAGATTTAATCAAATGGGGGGAGGTGGGGGTGGAGAAGAGGGAAGAACACAACATTTATCCAAAGTTAAATTTTAAACATTCAGTTACATTCCCCCCAAAATTACCGTCTCATTTTAAATCTGTTGTACAATTGTGTCACAAAATCATATTAAGTAAATTAAGAAAACATTTTCAAATTAGTTTAAAAAGAAACATTATTTACAAAATAAAACGCTGCACACAAATAATCTTGCCATTACAATCCCTCACTTACCTTGTGTAATGAGTATCCAGACTCAAATATAATGGGCGGAAGTAACAAAAGAAAAAACATGTTTGGTCGAAACATTTCTTCTTCCTGCAAAGAAAAGCAATCAAAAATATAATGGCTCGATATCAATGGCCTTGCAGTTCTATGTAACACAGGATAGACTTGAAGCTCTGGTGATCAGAATCTATCACCCACTTTTTTCCTGGTCCACTAAGAATTCTTTCAACATAATTGCATTTATCACTTACAAAAGCTAAAAGGACTAAGGGAAGGGGAAGGGGAAGTGTAAATGCTGAAAGAATCTGGCTCTTTGATACTTGTTCTCATTCCCCTGCTCACACCTCGATGTTTTTTACGTTAAAGGCAAGTTGCTCTTGTTGACCACCTTTCAGTGGTCCCTTATACTCCAACTTTAGTGCAGATTATCAGTAACTGTTTTAGACCAGCAAGAGTGGACAGGACTGTTTCTTCAGTGCTTGGATCACTCTCTAATCGGGAAGACCAGAACACTGTGCCTGCATACTGAAACATAAGTACAAAATTCTAATCACAGCCAATGAATTTTTGAATGTTGGAATTAGAAGGGGGGGGGGGGGGGGGCAGGAAATCAGCTCTTTTCAAAATGTCACAGAAGTAGAGTCAGGTATTTAATTTCAAAATAGTCTCAGAACAGAGGAAGGGGAAAATGTAAAAAAGTATTGGCCCGGATTTTGTGGTAATTGATGAACAAACAGCACCAGCCATTCATTACATTTACACTTTCCCACAGACTTTGTGGGCTTTTGCACTGGAACTTGGTTATTAGTGAGAGAAAAAAAGCGTGGTGCCCTCTACAGGGGATCTGGCACCTGTGCAAACAGGACAAGCAACCAAGTGTCTCATTAACCAATCAGGCTGAAGAACCCTTACTAAGACAACAGGGGGGAATTAACCCCCAAAAACAGGTGGGTGTGTGTCAGGTCGGATGTAAAAAAATTTCAAACCCGACCCTAACCCGCCTACTTTCAGTTTTAACAGAGGCAGGCAACCAACCCACTCCCAGGAGGCGGGTTAGTCATTTAAATATTATGAGGCTACGTGCCTCAGGTTTCATCTCCGTTTTTAAATTTCCCTGGCTTCGGGAAACCCGGCAGCTAATTGCGCAAAGATAAATGGCAGGTCAGAAGATTGGACAGAATATAAAAAACAGCAAAGAATGACTAAAAGATTAATAAGGAGAGAAAAGAGTACGAGAGAAAGCTAGCTAGAAATATAAAAAGATAGTACGAGTTTCTATAGATATTTTTTTTTTTAAAGTGAACAAAGTGAGCGTTGGTCCTATAAAAACTGAGACTGGGGAATTAATAATGGAAAATAAGGAGATGGCAGTTGAATTGAACAGGTATTTTGCATCGATCTTCACTAAATAGGATACAAGTAACATCCCAGAAATAGCTGTAAATCAGGAAATGGAAGGGAGGGAGGAGTTCAAGAAAATAATCACCAGGGAAGTGCTCCTGAGCAAATTGTTGGAGCTGCGGGCTGACAAGTCCCCAGGTCCTCATGGACTTCATCCTAGGGTCTTAAAAGTGGCTAGTGAGAGTGCGTTGGTTTTAATTTTCCAAAATTCCCTAGATTCGGGGAAGGTTCCATTAGATTGGAAAATAGCAAATGTAACACCTTTATTCAAAAAGGGAGGGAGACAGAAAGCAGGAAACTACAGGCCAGTTAGCTTAACATCTATCCTAAGGAAGATATTAGAAGCTATTATTAAAGACAGGGGCCTAGAAATTCAGTGCCCTTAGCACCGATTTTGCGGCGCTAGAGGGCCTAGCGCTGCAATTGGCGCCGGTTCCTAAATTGCCTGGGGCCCTTCCGCGGCGGTAGACCGGTAGCGCTGCGCCGGCACCGATGACGTCATCGGTGCGCGCAGCGTCCCGGTTGCCGTGGTAACCCGGCCAAGCCGAAATTCAGTTGCGGCCGCCTCGCCAGTGGCAGCCGCAACTAAGACTCCGGCAAACGAGTGCTGCCGGAGTCTGCGCCGGCGCTTTAAGGAGGCGCGGCGGCCGGCCGCTTTCCCGCCGGCCGCCTGCCCGCAGCTCCCTCCCCAGACTTCTCCCCCCCACCCCCCCGGAACAGATGCAAGCCCGGCACTTGTCCGAGGTGCCGGGCTCATTTTTGAGGAGATTTGCGCGGCCGGGTGCAGGCAGCTCCTCCTTAACGGAAGGAGGAGGCCTGCACTTCCCCAGCCTGCCGCACCGCATCGGGTGCCGCAGCGCCGGAATTGCGGCGCGAAACGGCAGTTAGCGCCCTTTTCCAGGCGCTAAGACCCTTCAGTAGCGCCGGCAGCCGTTTGGGCGCGGCGCCACTGAATTTTTGGCGCGCGCAGGGGACTTAGCGCCGGCACTAATTTCCGGCGCTAAAGCCCTGGCTAAGCCAAAACCCAATTTCTAGGCCATTATAGCAGGGGATTTAGAAAAGTTCAAAGTAATCAGGCAGAGTCAACATGGTTTTGTGCAAGGGAAATCATGTTAACCAATTTATTGGTGTTCTTTAAGGAAGTAACATGGGCTGTGGATAAAGGGGAACCAGTGGATGTACTGTACTTAGATTTCCAGAAGGCATTTGATAAGGTGCCACATCAAAGGTTATTGCGGAAAATAAAAGCTCATGGTGTAGGGGTTAGCATATTGGCATGGATAGAAGATTGGCTAGCTAACAGGAAACAGAGAGTAGGTATAAATGGGTCATTTTCTGATTGGCAAGATGTAACGAGTGGTGTGCCACAGGGATCAGTGCTGGGGCTTCAACTTTTTACAATTTATATAAATGACTTGGATGAAAGGACCGAAGGTATGGTTGCTAAATTTGCTGATGACACAAAGATAGGTAGGAAAGTAAATAGCGAAGATGACATAAGGAAGCTACAAAGGGATATAGATAGGTTAAGTGAGTGGGCAAAGATCTGGCAAATGGAGTGTAATGTGGGAAAATGTGAAATTGTCCATTATGGCAGGAAGAATAAAAAAGCATATTATCTAAATGGTGAGAGATTGCAGAGCTATGAGATGTAGAGGGATCTGGGTGTCCTAGTGCATGAATCAGAAAAGGTTAATATGCAGGTACATCAAGTAATTAGGAAAGCTAATAGAATGTTATTGTTTATTGCGAGGGGAATTGAATACAAATGTAGGGAGATTATGCTTCAGTTATACATTGGTGAGACCACATCTGGAGTACTATGTACAGTATTGGTCTCCTTATTTAAGGAAGGATGTAAATGCACTGGAAGCAGTTCAGAGAAGGTTTAGTAGACTAATGCCTGGAATAGGCAGGTTGTCTTATGAGGAAAGGTTGGACCGGCTAGGCTTGTACCGCTGGAGTTTAGAAGAGTAAGAGGTGACTTGATTGAAACATACAAGATCCTGAGGGGTCTGGACAGGGTGGATGTGGAGAGGATGCTTCCTCTTGTGGGAGAATCTAGAACTAGGGGCCACTGTTTAAAAATAAGGGGTCACCTATTTAAAATAGAGATGAGGAGAAATTTTTTCTCAGAGGGTCGTGAGTCTTTGGAACTCTCTTCCTCAGAGGGCAGTGGAAGCGGAGACTTTGAATATTTTTAAGGCAGAGGTAGATAGATTCTTGGTATGCAAGGGGGTGAAAAGTTATTGGGGGTAGGCAGGAATGTGGAGTAATCAGATCAGTCATGATCTTACTGAATGGCAGAGCATGCTTGAAGGGCCAAGTGGCCTACTCCTGCTCCTTGTTCGTATGACTGCTGGATCCAGCAGGCAAGTGCCTTTCAATTTCACGTACAGAAAGCAAAATAAAAAGAGGGGCCAATACTTTTGGCCACTTAGCATGTGACGATTTAAGATTTAAAGAGTCACCTCAGATTAGATCAGTGACCTTTCACAGAAGTTAACTTTAGTTTATAGCTTGCTCCAGATCAGACATGTAACATGTAGTGCATGATGTGATAATTGAATATTGGCATTTCTGCAACACAGAAATGAAACCAATTAGATGCTTTGACTCATTAAATCTTTTATGGCAGCAGGTGCATTGAAACAGCAAAACTTCGATTTGATGTTTATTAGATTCCTTTTTCTTAGCACTCATTAAAAAAAATCATTTAGGTTATTCGTTATTTTATTTTTAGTCAGCTTAAAGATTGTTTTTGCATATATTTATGCTCACACCAGTATCACTAGAAATCAGCACCCAAAAGTCCTAAAATTAAATGGGATCAGGGATATCAAATATACACACAATCTACAACTGTAAAATCACCATGGATGGATGCTATTTTAAAACAGATGCCTTTTACAGGATTATGATTGGAAAATACCAAGAAATGATCAGCTTTGCTGTCAAATATTTGTCCCATTTAAGTAGTTGTTCTTCCTTCAAAATTTTAACTGGGTGCTATATAATTGCAAGTCTTTATTTTTCATCATTCTTCAATTGATGATTATATCTGAATCACATTTTATAGGCTAAAACTATGAATATATTCAAAAGACTATTTTTATTATCTATACAAGATGTGGCTGGTCACTGTAAATTTGGTTATTACACGATAGAAGAGACCATCAGCGGTTTGGGTCTTCTAATTTATTTTCCAGTTTTGAACTTCAAAGGGCATGGCAGATATATCCCAGGCTGAGACACTGATGGTTAGGCAAAACCTCAAATGTGTTGTGTTATGGACACTGGTTTGGTTTAGTGTCAGGAGTTCGCCAAGTATTGCTCTTTTGTTAATTTTGAATATCCATGGAAGTGGAAGTTAAATGTTCTATAATCAAATGAAATCTGAACTTATGCCATTCTTTAAACTTTAATAAATCTGATTCGTATTTTATAGCCCAAGTCATAAAATCTGATACTGTTTATTCTTCAGTTATTGGAAAAACGAGAAGACCAGAAGAGTAACAAAGGGTTCTGTTCAACCCCTGGGCAATGCTACATTAATTAATACATATAAAGTGAAGGCTCACATGGGAGAAATATTTTGTGCAATGCATGATATTAATGTTCCACAAATCATGTCCAGCTCACCATTACTTAAGAATGTTACAGTAAAATCAAGTGTTAGGATTTAATTTTTTTTTGAAAATCTTGCACAGAATCTTTTTGGGGGAAAAAAGTTACTCAAAACTTCAAATATTCAGATTGCAACTATGTAACACTGCAACATTTAAAAATGTTGAATTTTAAAAATAAATACGTCATTTTTTTGAGAATATAAACATTTCTAAAGGCAACGGTAATATTGTACATCACATGCATTACATATTCAGACACTTCATCACTAATATGAACTGCTGATCCAATGGATTTTTATGCTGCTCAAAATAACATTGTGTTTGCATTGATTCGACAAGTAGAAACAAAATAACAGCAGTGTTCATCTTTAAACAGAACTCTAGAGCCAAAACAGTGCAATACAAGTCAGCAGAAGTCAAGCTGAAACTATGTTGTGTACTAATTAGAGCACACCTCGAGTACAATGAATAGTTCCAGTTACCAAGACACGAAGGAGACATGTGAAGGCTGGAAGCTCTTCAGACAAGAGACTGGGCCCCGGTGTCAGAGGTTTGAGTTATGAGCAAAGACAAAATAAATTTGGACCCTTCAGCCTTAGTAGGAGACCGAAACATGATCTTATAATAAAAGGTATACAAAATTGTATATGGTATGGAAAACAAATACATATTACTTCAAACTAAAATTGTGAATGTAAGACAAGGGGACACAATTTTTAACTCGTAAAGTTTAGCATAAATGTCAGGAAGTTTTTAAACAGAGTGCTCAAAGCATGGAATGGTCTTCTGGGTAAATAGAAGTGAAAACCTTTGGAATAATTTGAGAAAAAAAACTAGTTGCTACAATAGGGGATGGGTGGGGTGGGGGGTAAAGTGATGTATGTTTCCATGCCCCCCACCTCCGGCCCGAGTTATGAACTAAGATAGGCCGAATGGCCTTCCTCATCCCTTTTTATTTTATAATAAAAGCTGTGATCAAAATTATTCATCAACATCAGTTTCTTTCAGCAACACAAAATTCCTCATCCCGACAATACCGTTCACTCAGAATTTTGTTCCATAGCTTTAAGTGCATAAAACATATTTAAAAATTACTTTTTTGTGCTGCTCATGCCTCAGATGATTTGTAATTTTTTTGCCTGCCAGTCAAATGATAGATTGTCATGATATTGTATTGTAGTTCACAACAGTAAGATAAAAACTAGAACTTCCATAACACATCTCTCTAATTCACACAGAATTTGCTAATAGGAACCAGAACAAGGCCCAAACTCCAAAGAGGTGTTAGTCCTGTGTGTGGAAAACTTCTTTCTGGCACTTTTAATATTAAAATAACGTTTTTATGGGTAACATCAGTAATTTCTTTTGACTTACCAAAGTGAGGAACAAAAATGGTGACAGGAAGCAGTTTCAACAAAACTTGGAGTAATTTGCTTGGTTAATTTTAGCATAGGTGCTGGTTCAAGCTTTCCAGGTTTTTTTTTGGGGGGGGGGGGGGGGGGGGGGTGGGGAAAGATAAATAAAAAAATCACTTCCATCCATAAAGAGAAGATTGTGATGTAACTTTCATGCTATGAAAATGATCATCCAATTTGAAGCATTTGTTTCTTTGTCACTGAACAGTTTGAAGACTTACCTTCCAGTTAGCCCAGTGTTGTGATTCTATAATTTTAATCACAGCTCCCATTAAGATTCCTACGAGAAAAAGTTAAAATATATTGACATTAATTCAAACACAATCTTGTTCGATGAATGCCCTCACAAATGAGTGAACAAGTTGGTTCTAAACTGGACACAGGATCTAAAACCAATTAAAATGCCCTCTCTCTCACCTAGTGGCCCAAAGGACTAGTACAAAATAATAAAACCAAATGCAATACACTTCGAAGTGGATTTTCAATTCCTGCTTTGAAAAACCTTAAATCTTTCACAATTCATTTTATAAGTAACTTATTTCAAGTGCCACAGCTATTATAAACTAGCCTGGACTTCAGATGAAAGTAATACACCCCTCACTTCTGTCCTCTTGACAGTGCTACTCTTGTGCTATATGGCTTCAGAAGTGTGAGCAGAGATATATTTGTGTCACTGTACTATCTCCTTTAATCATTGGAGTAAAATAGTGGATTTGGCAAGGTACTAAATGAAACTAGAAATGGAAATAAAAGTATGAATCAAAATTTTTTTTACAGTACAGAAGTAGACAATTGGGTCCATCTGTGCAGGCTCTTTGAAAGAATTATCCACTTAGTCTCATTCCCCAGCTGTTCCTCTATACCATTTTATAGAATGCCTCAAAATATTTAAACAACAGCATCTGTCATAACCAAGAACAATCAGATTGTGCAATGTTGCTTCTTTAAACTGCTCAGTTCCCCAGTTCAGGACTCCAAATCATGAAACCTTCAACTTCCAAAAAGCAGATGGAAGCTTATTGTAATTGTGAAACAAAGCATTTTGTTTGAGAACAAATTTCAGCTGATGCATATTGAGCAAAGTTTACAAAAGATACTTTGTTTAAAGGAGTAGTTAGATTATCAACAATCATGGTCTTTCTCATTGCTTGAATATAACTTATCATCCACGCACCAACATTTTGGCAGTAAACCAATGGGGGAAAAAAGATTTACACAGATGATCCTTTTTCCTTCCCTTCTTAACAATCCCACTCTCTCCCATCACATCAATACTACTCAAATTTAGGAGCACTTCAAATCAAGGATGTGGAGGTGGGTTGGTATTTCTTGGAAAAATAAATGAAAATGGTTAGCTTGCCTAGCTTTATTATGCTCGCTCTCATTTTGAATATAGGTTATTCTCTATACACCATGAAGGAGGTAGGCCACACCGAAGGTGCTGCAACTCTATCATAAAAACGAAGAACATAAGCACTAGGAGCTGGAGTAGGCCATTCAGCCCTTGAAGCCTGCTCCGCCATTCAACAAGATCATGGCTGACCTTCTACCTCAACTCCACATTCCTGCATTATCCTAGAGTCCAGTATCCAAAAATCTCTGTCTTGCATATGCTCAACGACTGAGCATCCACAGCTCTCTGGAGAAGAGAATTCCAAAGATTTACAACCCTTTGAGTGAAGAAATTTGTCCTCATCTCAGTCCTAAATGGCCGGCCCCTTATTCTGAGACTTTGACCTCTAGTCCTAGACTCTGCAGCCAGCAGAAACATCCTTCCAGCATCATTTTAATCAAAGAACTGAAAATTGCTACAAGCGAACATTACAGTCTTCCCCATTCATTTCATGCCCACACATCAATCAATTTTATGAGAGTAGTGCCCAAAATACATCTGCGTAACTATATTTCATCTTAAAATCAGAATTATGGATTATGACCATAGGGTTTGTGAAGGAAGAAGCCATAAAACCTATTCAGAAAAATACACCATCTTATGAAAGAATTCTGGCCTTATTAAAACATGACAGACTGGGTTTGGAAATCTAGAAACCGAACCATGAAAACATTCTGGCTATTGAGAGAAGATAGTTGTTGACCCTGAATAAATAACCTTATTGAAACAGAAGGTTAAGGACTCAGACAGGCTGCACTTTTTAGAACGAAACAATGGTTCACCCTGGATAAAGTGTTCTAATTTACACTTTGTAAAGAAGCACAAAGTAAGGAACATCTGCCTCGTAAAGATGACAAAGTAAGAAACACCTGCTGTCACACCATTTTTTATATGGTAAACTTAGAACACCTCAAGAGGAGACATGAGTCTGGCAGAGGTCAGCAAAAAAAATGACAAGATAATTAGCTTGCATCACCAGAAAACCTTAAAGGAAATACTACTGGAAAAGGGTATAAATATTGAACTCTCAAATGGGATAGTAGACACTAGACTCGCTTTAATCGGGCAAAGCGATTCTCGGCTTCAGAGGCAGCTCCAAGTCTCCAAATCTTTGTACTTCAGCGATCAAAGATATTTGATTTTGGTGGATATCCTGTAGACTTTAAAGAACTGTAAAACTGTAGCGAAATTAAGATTTAAAAGTAAGGTTCTCTGATAATAGGATTGTAAGTTTTCTCTTTTTGGAACTGTTAATGTTGCGATTGACTCACAAACTGTAAACTGCATGTTGGTTCTTTAATAAATCTATATATTTTTAGAATCGTCTCGCATAAGACTTCTGTATCAAAGTCACAAACTCAATCTCTGTACACTCTTTGGTGAGGAGTTGCAGAATTCTGGGGGAGTTTTTCGGACCCTCATAATATCCGGAACATTACAGTCTAGCTAAACTTATTAAAAGTGCCATCTGGAGGACAGTAACATCTTCAGGTTGTTCCTTTCCATTAGGGAGAGATAGTCTGGACCTTTAGACCCAATTAAGCGTCTTTAGGATTCAGCTACCTCAAACTTCAGTTGAAAGTGAACGTCTAAGAAATGCGCCTGATCTGGGGTAGCCCTCAAGGGGCTAGGACTAGTAATGACCCCTTCAGGTTAAAGACTCTTAAAATAGGGCACATAGAGACTTTACACAAGCATGTTAATTCTTCTTCTCTCTTCCATGGCTAGCAGCATGAGACAGCCCAATTCTTGCACAGCTTTTACATCCAGCAAATTATGCTCTGGGTTTTTCTGTGAAGCCTCCTTTTTATATGGACAGGTCTTCAGCCTAACCAGAAGAACTGGGATGGGAGGCAGGGTCACCATTCCACTCCTATCGGATATGACTATCCTACTGGATGTCAACCCAGTATAACAAAAAGGTGTTATATAATGGGGACCAGATCTATAGACTCACTATAAAGTATTCTTTCTTCCCCTCCCCAATACCATTTCAAAAACTTTACTGAAGGGATCATGCCTTATTCAAGGTACTGTCAGAGTTATTATTTAGGTTACTTTACATGAAGACCCACTGTTTTGGGTGTTCTTTTTGCACTGGGGATATGCTCCAATTACACTGCTGGCAGGTGTACACTGTGCGAGTGCGGCTTCAAAGAGTAATTGGACCGCGGTGCTTCAGAATGACATGGAGTCAGAGTCAGAACGGCGCAGGAGGCCGCCAATCGGCCCATCCCGGCTCGCTGTAGAGCAATCCAGTCAGTCCAATTCCTCCGCGGCCCTGCAAGTTTATTTCCCTCAAGTGCCTATCCAGTCTCCCCTTGAAAGCATTGAGTGTCCACTTCCGTCGGCAGCGAGTTCTAGGTTCTCACCACTCGCTGCGTAAAATTTTTTTTCCTCACATCGTCCCTGTATCTCTTGCCCAAAACCTTAAATCTGTGTCCCCTAGACCTTGTACCATCAACTAGTGGGAACAGCCTTTCCCCATCTAGCCTATCAATCCGTCATAATCTTGTACACCTCTATCAAGTCACCCCTCAACCTCCTTTGCTCAATGAAAACAAATCCAGCTTCTCCAACTTGTCCAACATGGATTCCGACCGAGATGCCGAAGCCAAAAAATGTGAATACCAAATATGTCCTGCAGTGTACTATGAAATTTCAGCTAGGGGAGTAGCTTATACTAAAAATGCTCCCAGTAGCCACATACACATCATCCCTCTCTAAAATAAAAAAGGTCTAGCTCAATGCAATTAAATAAAAATTACAGTACACTTACCTAATGACACAACTGCCACACTTTCTGGCAGAAAATGCAGTTTATATTTGATCAGCAGCCGCACCAATATGATGCAAATAGCTATGAAATGAAAAATAAAATATGAAGTTATGTATAAATAATATTGTTAAAAAGCCAAAAGGGGAAAAGTATACTTTTGAAGATTACTTTAATCAGATGGAATTAAAAATACATAGTACATCTGTCAATCTCATGACATCTCAGACGACTAAAAATATTACGGCAAAAGCCCAATTTTACTTTCTACCTAATATATATATTTTTTTTTTAAAAACAGAATTTGAAAACCCAATTGTTCAGCGCATCAACATTCAAGTTGTTCAAAAGTTGTTCTCTGCTCGAAAGCAGCATCTTAGACCACACCAACATGTTGATACATATTTTACAATATTTAATTTTTAAAATGCTAGGCATAAAATAGTTACACATTAATTTTTTTAATCTGCAAATATGAACATTTCTTTCTGACTAGAAGCAAACAACCACAATACATAAACAGAACAAGTGCGCAGAAGATAATTAAAGGGAGAGAAAATGTTGCTACAAATATAACACTATCAAATGGTAAATTCAGTTCATTATTGTCCAAAACTAGTCTCTCACTAAATTTGTCAAGGAAATGTTAATAAACTTAGATTAGAAACAAAAAAAAATTAAACCAAAAAATTGTAGCAGGCTTTATCCTAAATTTGAAATCGTGTCCTAATGTAGCTAGGCACACTGTTTGCATGCCAAAACACAGTAGAAATCCAATAATCCTTAAAAAAGAAGTATTTGGCACTTGCTTAGTTCACCAAATATTTGTGAATAAGCATTCCTATCTCACCCCATCTATTTGCATCCGGTGTCTGAACAGCCAACAAACTATTCAATAGCTGCAGTATATTTCAGTAAACAACACCTGGCAAATGACAGTCATGAATTGTCATAGTTACATTATATAAACATGTGACACAGACTTAGGAGGCATAATGTCATTTCAATAAATAGTTTGCCTCTAAATTAATACAGAAAATCTGCAAATGGCAAAGACCCAAGGAAGAAGAATAAAAAGCACCAGGACCATTACTGAAACAAAAAACAAAATGTTTCAAAAATATATAGTTATGCAACAGAATAGTTTACTGCAACAGGCAAAAATTACTTCTCCATTTCATGCTAATGTGGCAGTACCACCGGTTGTCCCTTACATTGAGATACATAATTTCCTTTAACTTAACTTTAAATGTATCTGTTACTGCACTCAGGCTTCATTCCTGTACTCTGCGTTATGACGTCAGAGCTTGGAACCTTCTGGCAGTAGAGCTCCGAACCTGCTGGCAGTTGAGCTCAGAAACTTCTAGTTAGTCCTCGTGGCGTTCCCGCTGGGGAAAGACCGACACCACGGTGCTCCTACAGTCAGCCATCTTACCTGTTGTATTTAACCTGTTCCTGTAAATAAACAACTTATTTATAGTTCGTCGAAGTCGAACTCGATTATTTAGTGGCGATGCACACGAATCGCTACACTAGAATATAAATAAGAATTATGGCCTCAAAGATGCTTTAAATCATGCAAAAAATATTGCCCTGGTTACAGGTATAAAGTCAATGCATCAATGTTTACAGTACTAGCATTTGATCAGCCAGAAAAACAGCATTTGGAACAGGTTTGTAAATATACAGCATTTTTCTAAAAGTTATTTGCTTCTCTAAATGAGCAATAAATGAGACCTGCAAAACGGAGAAAATGTCACTCATGTACTGATGTAATTTTCAGTACATATAATTTTTGCCTGTTGCAGTAAACTATTCTGTAGCATAGCTATAGTTATTAAAGGGGGGGGGGGAGAAATAGATGAGAATAGACTACAGTAGTTCAATTAAAACAGTTAATAAAAATAAAGGAAAAAGAGACTTGGCTGGTGGGAGGGGAGATGGCACAAGCAAAATTAATTATTTACAATTTTATTTCAATGTTGAGCAGTTCCAGAGTTAATATAGAAATAAAATGACTGCGCTATCCGAGGAGCTTGGCTGCTAAACATCAGCATTTGTTTCAGCATTACAGTTTGTGAGCTGAAAAATAAATGGCCAGTTCAGGGTCACTGGACTTCACCAGGAACTGCAAATAGTTTAAAAATCAAGATTTCTGAGAGAAAATCTCAAATCAAAATTCAGAACAGATCAGCCGTTCGTGTCAGTGGCATACCTAATATAAGCAAACTAAAGAATATAGTCATTCCACTTGACTGTTCCTCTTGTTGTGCTTCAGCCCCTGTCTGCAGAGGTAGTATAGGTTTTGGCAGAGTTGGTGGAACCGGTAATGGAGTGGTGGTGATAATGGGAACTGTGGTGGCTTGTAGCGTGTCATTTTGCTCTGCAGTATTATTTGACAACCTGAAATTAGTGAAACAGCAAGACTGTTAGAAAATGATTGCCTCCTTATTTTTGGAGTTGATTACAATACAAATACTTGTCACATCCATCCAACTGTATCCCCAAATGAAATGTGTCTAAATAAACCAGATAACCAAAGAATATAGTACATAATAGCTACACTGTTCTTAAACAAACAGTTAAACATTCTGCATATACCACACATCACTAAAAATGCATCATACAGAAAATCTATCACACTTTTCTGATTGGCTTTAAAGATTCGTTATTTGTTCAATTGACCATGCTAATTGGCTTAAACATTGACAAGTAGGAAAAGCTACCAAAAATAAATAAATAAATAAATAAATAAAAATAAAATAAAATCGCAAAACAATTTTTCCAGTCCCTCACACTGGTCCGCCAGGTCAAATGTTGTACCCAAGATCCACCTAATTTTCTGCCTTTCAAAAGTAAGCTGTTTGCATTTGAACTTCCATACAATGGAGGTATTGTAACGGCCACAGTGATATTAACAATTATCAAAAGTGAAATGTGCAATGTGACCTCAGAGATATTTGGTACTTTGACACTGTAATCACTATGGTTTCCTAATCCTGCAAACAATGAAAGTAACTATAATCTGATAAATAAGGAAGTATTTAACATGTGAAAAATGTGTATTTCTAAGTCATCCTGGATAATAAAGTGGAGGAATAAGCTGATTCAGTGTTTCTGTATGCACATTTTGGCAAACAACCCAAAAGGAAAGCACTTGTTAGACACCACCTAATTTACAAATTTGTTCAAGTATGCCTACTTAGGAAATATTCAAAAAAAACATATGGTTTGGTGTAATTTAGGAGAAAAAACTTTATTGCTGGATAAGGAAGGACTTAGTTACATACACTGGAGCAAGGGGGGAATCTAAATAGCATTTTTGGAAGTGATTGGAAAGTATAGCTCGTTGAATGAAAACGAGTGTGCATCCATGCAAGGACAAAAGAGGGATACCCAGCACAGTACATACAAACAAGAAAACTCAAGGACAAGAATCATTCCAAACTCTCCCATCTTAGAAAAAACTTTCGCTAAATCTAAACTTTCTGGTAAATGGACCCAAGAGCAAGTAGATGTACAGTATTTCCCTAAGTGACCAAGTTTAAAAAAAAGAAACCAGGGTGAAGGGTCAAGACATGCGAAGGTTAAGAGTAAATCAGCAGATGAAGTAAATCAAGAAGTGGCGATTGGGTGACTCCAAGCTTGGATTTTAGATTGCAGGAGTAAAGAAAGACCAAGGGATGCAATATGTTCCACAGGTTTGAGGTCCAGCAAGAATAGTTACGAGACATATATATGATCAGCAAGGGTGAGAGATATACCAAGCCCATCTGAAATAATAAAAAGGCCCAGATATTCCGATCCCTACGGGTGGGTAAGTGCTGTGTACCCACCCGTAGGGACGTCGGAAATGTCTGTTTCAGGCATGCACAGCGCATGCGCTGAAAACCGGCATTTCCGATGTCAAGAATCCTCTTGACAGATCCTCCGGCTACCCTGGAGAAGGGCCTCTTCGGGCAGATAGTACTGCTTTTTGGAGACCCTCCTCCCGCAGAAAACCCTTATAATTCTTACGCCTGGCAAAAGCAGGTGCAAGGCCTGCTTTTACCAGGATAAGAGTTGAAAAAAGTAAAAAAATATTTTTTCCCCACTGATTTATCATTTAAAAATACTTTTTAAAAAAGTTTATTTTTAGCCCCATAAAAAACTTTAATTCTTTTTTTCAAAAAATTTAATGTTTAAAATACTTAATTTATTGTAATTTCAAGTCATTTTAAAAAAGTGATTTTTTTTTAAATTTAAAGTTTTGCTATGTTTTTTCATTGATCTCCATTCATATATTTGATAGGTCTTCCTGTCAAATGTATGAAGGGAGATTCCCTTCTGTGATTGGCTCCCCATGGCCCACATGATCCCAGAGACGCTGCAAACTACCTGCGCCTCTGGGATACGTGGGCCCTGCACACTTCAAGTTTGGCGAGGCCCAGGAGCGGAAGTGTGCGCGTCTTGGGAGCCCTCAGGTAAGGACGTAGATTTTTCCAGATCACAGGCCTCCGCCCGCGGGAGACCTACGATCGGAAAATACAGGCCAATATATTTAAGGTTAAGAATTTTATACACTAAACAATTATAGATGCTACTCCGATGTTTTGGCTATTTTACATGGATTGGTCCACAAAGTTGGAAGACATGGCACAGGTGGAGTGGTTCTGAAATGGAATGAAAATTGGCTGAAGCAGAGGGTCAGCATGTAAGGAGATAACCAGTGGGGTGCCTCAGGGATCAATGGGTGCTGGGACTGTTGATGTTTATAACATGTGCAAGTAACTTAAAAGTGGGGATAAAAACAAAACTAGTTACATTTACGGATGATACCAAACCCGGAGATACTGCAAACTGGCAACACACTGATCAAATAGCAAAAGGCCCGGATGAATTAGGGAGCTGGACGAATGAGCTAAGGTTTTTTTTTTTAAGGAACAAATGCGAAGTCAAGTGATTGGCAAAGGATAATAAACAATGATGATATAGGCTAAATGTTGTTATTCTACAGGACTTGACACAGGAGGGGAATTTGGGGACACTGGTGGATTGGTCAGTGAACCCATTAGCACCGTGTGCAGCAGTCATAAAAAGAACAAATAGGATCCTGGGCTGTACAGTCAGAGGACGAGAGCACAAATCTCATGAAGTCATTCGGAGTTTGGACAAAGTGATGGCCCAGCCCCACTTGGATTACTGCGTTCAACAGATAATGAAAAGGGTGCAGCAAAGGACAGCTAAATTGAGAAGCTGGAGTTTGACACCTAACTTATAAGGAGAGGTTGCAGATGTTGGGAATCATTACAGTGGGAAAACAAAGGCTATGGGGCGATTGCATTGACATATTCAAACTCATAAATGATAGACAAGATAAGCATTAACATGTTTAACATAGTCACAAAGTCAGGGAGTGGGTAGAGTTAAGGAACAGCAAAGGTTGCAAGTCTCTGGTAGGAGCTGTGTACAGATATTCTGATAGTAGTGGTGTAGTGGTGGAATGTATAAAGAGAGAGAGCAGGAAAGCATCTGGCAAAAAACAATGCGGCTACAGGAAACTTTCGATTAACTGGCCCCTAAATAACCGGAACGCTCTATCCACCGGCAAAATTCAGGAGTCGGTTCAGATAACTTTTATTACTTTTTTTACACTCCATTTGTTGCTGTGCAAGGGTGTCGCTGAAGCTGTTGCAAAGCTACAGAGATGCTTGCAACTTGTGCCGATTGTTCTGAAGCAACAGGGTTTGTTGCTTTATACGGAGCTCTGAGCTCCGTATCTTTCACTACAGCGTTCAGTTATCCGGAATTGTTGATGAACCGGCAACACATCGGTCCCGTCCGTGCCGGATACCAATAAGTTTCCTGTATTAGACTAGGGGAACCAGAACAGCTCAAGTAATAAAGGCAATTAATCTCTACAATGTATACAGGACAGTTTTCTACAACAATTGGCCGTATTTTCCGATCCCTATGAGTGTGCACGCGCTGTGCACACACACAAAGGGACATCGGAAATGCCGGTTTCAGGCATGCACTGAAAACCAGCATTTCCAATCAGTCAAGAATGCTCGACAGATCGGACGCCTGCCCTAGAGAAGGGCCTCTGGGGACGGAGAGCTCCGCTTTCTGGAGAACCTCCGCCTGCAGAAATCCCTTAGAAATCTTACGCTTGGTAAAAACAGGTGTAAGGCCTGCTTTTACCAGCATAAGAGTTGAAAAAAGTAAAAAAATTTCACTCATTTATACACTCAAAAATACTTTTAAAAAAGGTAAGTTTATTTTTAGCCCCATAAAAAAAAAAAATTTTCAAAAAATTACATTTTTGTTTAAAATATTTAATTTATTGCAATTTCAACTCATTTTAAAAATGTGATTTAAATTTTTTTTTTAATGTTTGTGTTTTTGGGTGATCTCCATTCATATATTTGACAGGTCTATCTGTCAAGTGTATGAAGGGAGATTCCCTTCTCCTATTGGCTCCCCATGGCCCACATGATCCCAGGGACGCTTGCGAACCGCATGCGCCCCTGGGATACGTGGGCCCTGCACATTTCAAGTTGGAGGGGCCCAGGAACAGAAGTATACGCACCTCTGGAGCCCTCAGGTAAGTCCATCGATTTTTTCTAGAGCGGAGGCCTCTGCACGCAGGAAGCTTCCGATTGGAAAATACGGCCCAATGTGTTTTAGAGCCAACAAGGGAACAGGCCATACCAGATTTAGTGCTGAGTAACAAACCAGAATTAGCCAACAATTGGACAGTGAGGGAACGTTTTGAAAATGGTGATCATAATAGAACGGAATTTGATATTGGCCCAGAAATTCGGGTCTCCACGGGCGAGTACGCATGGGGTACTCGCCCGTAAGCCCAATCACAGAAATCACAGAAACCCCACAGTGCAGATAGAGGCCATTTCGGCCCATCGAGCCTGCACTGACACATATCCCACCCGATCCCCGTAACCCCTACACCAACACATATCCCACCCTATCCCCGTAACCCCACGTATTTAATCCCCATAACACTAAGGGTCAATTTATCATAACCAATCAACCTAACCCGCACATCTTTGGACTGTGGGAGGAAACCGGAGCACCCGGAGAAAACCCACGCAAACACGGGGAGAATGTGCAAACTCCACACAGACAGTCACCCGAGGCCAGATTCGAACCCAGGTCCCTGGCGCTGTGAGGCAACCCCAATGGAAGTGCCGGTTTCCTGCATGCACTGCGCATGCGCGGGAAACCAGCACTTCCGTTCCCCTGAAAGGGGTTCAGAAGTCGAAAGCGTGCGCAGGAGAGGCTGCGCGTGCGCATCGAACTTACGGTTTATTTTGCAGGTTTTCCCAGGAGGGTAAGTCTCCAGAAGTTAGACATGTAAAAAGCAGTCGCAAGGTCTGCTTTTTACAAGGTAAGTGGTGAATTAATGAAAATTAAAACATTTTTCCACAGGTTTATTATTTTTAAATACTTTAAAGAAAGGTAAGTTTATTTTTAGACCCATTAGAAAATGTAATTAATTTTTTCAAAAATTTAAATTGTTTAAAATAGTTATTTCATGTAATTTATAGTTTATTTAAAAAATGTGATGTTTTTTAAAAAAATTATTTGAAGATTGTGATTTTTGGGGCTTGTAGTAGTTATAGGTTCCTGTCAAACTTATGAATGAAGCATTCCCTGCTACCATTGGTTCTCCATGGCCCATGTGATCCCAGGGGACGCATCGAACTAACTGCGCCCCTGGGGTACGCAAGCACTGCGCGCCGGCAGTTGGAGGCGGCCCAGGATCGCAATTCCACGGGGGCCCACAGCTCAACGGCCGGTGCGCAAGCTAAGTGCAGGTCGGGGGCTTGCACCCGCGGGAAGCACCCGACCCGAATTTCTGGGCCATTAGGTTTGAGGGAGAAGTGAAGGTTAAATTTAAGTATGGCAAATTTCAAAAGGATGAGAAATGAATTGACCAGAATAAACTGGGCTGAACTGTTAATGGGTGAACCTACAGACAAACAAACAGCGAGAAGTATTCAAAGAAATATTTGGTACGATGAAAAACCAGCACATACCCCAAAAAGGTAAAGGCTCCACTAAGCAACCACAGACAACAAACAAAGCTACAGACAATACCAAAGTATAAAGAGGCCTACACAAATGAAAGGAAGTGAAAATTCAATTGACTGGGAAAGTTAAAAACTGCAAAGTGACATAAAGATAGTATTAAGAGTTGCAAAAAGGGAATATGGAAAAAAGACTTGCAAGGGATATCAAAGCGAACAAATTACTAAATATATTAAAAAGAATGGTAAGGGGGAATGTGGGCCCATTAAAGACAGATACTATACTGAACAATAGGAAACGGCACACATGTTAAATGAGTACTTTGTATCTGTTTTCATAGTGGAGGAGGAGGACAAAATACCAGCAGAAGGGAACCTAAAAATAAGTCACGGGGAGGAACTCAGTGGATTTGTGAAATAAAACAGTCATGGAGTAAAAAATGGGACTTAAGATAGAACAAATCTCCACAACATGGTGCTTTCTGCTTCAAGAGTATTAAAATAGGTGAGTAAATTGCAGATGTGATAGTTCAAATTTTCCAAAGCTCTCTAGATTCAGGAATTGATTGCAAAAGTGTATGGGATGGAGGGAGAAACCAGACCCGTCAGTTTGACATCAGTTGTGGAGAAGTTACTGGAATCTATCATCAGAGACAAAGTGAGTGTGTATTTGGACAAGTATGAGCTGATCAAAGAAAGTTATAGAATTACACAGAATATGCAGCACAGAAACAGGCCATTCCTTTAATGCTCCACTCGAGCCGCCTCCCGTCTTTCCAATTGGCCTACGCCTGCTCCTTATGTTCTTTCTTTATCTAACGCCATCAGCATAACCTTCTATTCCCTTCTCCCTCATATGCTTATCTAGCCTCCCCTTCAATGCATCGATACTCCTCGCCTCAACCACTCCCGGTAGTAGCAGGTTCCACATTCTCCCACTCTCGGGGTAAAGAAGCTTCTTACAAATTCCCTACTTGATTTCTTGGTGACTATCTTATATTGATGGCCTCTAGTTTCGCTCTTCCCCCACAAATGGAAACAATCTCTGTGTCTACTTTAATCAAAACCTTTCATAATTTTAAAGCCCTCTATTAAGTCACCCCTCAGTCTTATATTTTCATGAAAAAAAGAGACCCAGCCTGTTCACCCTTACCCGATAGGTATAACCTCTCATTTCTGGTGCCATCCTTGTAAATCTATTTTGCACCCTCTCCAGTGCCTCTTTCATAATATGGCAACCAGAATTGTACACAGTACTCCAAGCATGGATTTGTGATGGGTAGGTCATGTCTGACTAATCTAGTTGAACTTTTTTGAGGAGGTCACCAGCATGATGCAGAGGGGAGTGTCTATGGATGTTGTCGATATAGACTTCCAGGAGGAATTTGGTAAGGTTCCACATAAGAGATTAGCAAAAATTAAAGCGCACAGGATTATTGGAGGTAGCCTTGCAACATGGGTCGGTAGTTGATTAGAAGGTAGAAGGCAGTGAATAGGGAACGTTCTCCAATTGGTTGGATGTGGCAAGTAATTCTCCCCAGTGATAAGTAATGGAGCTTTTCACCATACACGTTAAATGACTGATGAAGGAACAGAGTTACATATCCAAATTTGCCAATGACACTAAGTTGTATGGATGAGAGGAGAAGGTACAAAGGGAAAAAGACATGCTAAGTGAGTGGATAAAACTATGGCAGATGGAGTTCAATGTGGGGAAGTGTGAGGTCATCCATTTTGGATCTAAGTAGGCAAATCGGATTAGTTGCTTAATGGTGAGAGATTAGGAGCTGTGGAGGAGCAAAGAGATTTGGGTGTCTATGTACAAACCACTAAAAGCCAAAGTAAGACAGGTACAAAGAGCAATCAAAAAGGGTAATGGAATGTTGGCCTTTATCTCGAAGGGGCTGGAACACAAGTGAGGAAGTAATGCTTCAGTTGTAGAGCCATTGGTCAGACCCCATCTGGAGTGCAGCATTCAGTATTGGACACCGAACATCAGGAAAGATATATTAGCCTTGGAGTCAGTACTGCGCAGATTCACCAGAATTAGAACATGATTTAAAGGATTAAATTGCGACTACAGGTTGCATAAACTTGGTTTGTATTGCCTTGAGTTTAGAAGTTCAAGAGGTGATCTGATCGAGTTCTTTAAAATGAAAAAGGGATTAGATAGAGTAAATACAGAGAAACTATTTTCTCTAGTGGGGAAATCCAGAACAACCCCTCAAGCCTATTCCGCCATTCAATGAGATCATGGCTGATCATCCAAAATCAGTACCCTGTCCCTGCCTTCTCCCCATATCCCTTAATCCCTTTAGCCTTAAGAAATATATCTAACTCCATCTTGAATATATTTAATGAATTGGCCTCAGCTGCCTTCTGGGTTGAAGAAATTCCTCCTCATCTCAGTCCTAAATGGCTTACACCTTATCTTTAGACTGTGACCCCTGGTTCTGGACTCACCCGCCATCGGGAACATCCTTCCTGCATCGAGTCTGTCTAGTCCGGTTAGAATTTTATAAGTTTCAATGAGATACCCTCTCATTCTTCTAAACTCTAGCGAATACAAGCCCAATCGACCCAATATCTCTTCATACGTTATTCCTGCCATCCCAGGTATAAGTCTGGTGAATCTTCGCTGCACTCCCTCCATGGCAAGAACATCCTTCCTCAGATAAGGCGACCAAAACTGCACACAATCCTCAAGGTGTGGTCTCACCAAGGCTCTGTACAACTGCAGCAAGACATCCTTGCTCCTGTACTCGAATCCTCTCGCTATGAAGGCCAACATACCATTTGCCTTCTTAACTGCCTGCTGCACATGCATGCTTACCTTCAGCGACTGGTGCACAAGGACACCCAGGTCTCGTTGCACTTCCCCTTTTCCAAATCTATTGCCGTTCAGATAATAATAATAATCTGCCTTCCTGTTTTTACCACCAAAGTGGATAACCTCGCATTTATCCACATTATACTGCATCTGCCCAATCACCCAACCTGTCCAAATCATACTGGAGTTTCTCTGCATCCTCTTCACAGCACACACGGCCACCCAGCTTTGTGTCGTCTGCAAACTTGGAGATATTACATCTAGTTCCCTCGTCTAGATCATTTATATTGTGAATAACTGGGGTCCGAGCACCGAACCCTGCGGTACCCCACTAGTCACTGCCTGCCACTCGGAAAAAGACCCGTTTATTCCAACTCTTTGCTTGCTGTCTGCCAACCAGTTCTCTATCCAAGTCAATACCTTACCCCCAATCCCATGTGCTTTAACTTTGCATGTTAATCTCTTATGATCTTATCGAAAGCCTTCTGAAAGTCCAAATACACCACATCCACTGGTGCTCCCTTATCTATTCTACCAGTAACATCCTCAAAAAATTCCAGTAGATTAGTCAAGCATGATTTACCTCTTGTAAATCCATGTTGACTTCGTCCGATCCTGTCACTGTTTTCCAAGTGCTCTGCTATTACATCTCTTATAATAATGGACTCTAGCATTTTCCCCACTACCGATGTCAGGCTTACCGGTCTATAATTCCCCGTTTTCTCTCTACCACCTTCTTTAAATAGTGGTTACATTAGCTACCTTCCAATCCATGGGAACTGTTCCAGGGTCTATAGAATTTTGGAAGATGACCAGCAATGCATCTACTATTTCTAGGGCCACTTCCTTAAGTGCCCTAGGATGTAGCTTATCAGGCCCTGGGGGTTTATCGGCCTTCAATCCCGTCAATTTCCCCAACACAATTTCCCTACAAATACTGATTTCATTCAGTTCCTCCCTCTCATTAGACCCTATGTTCCCAGACATCGCTGGGAGGTTATTTGTGTCCTCCTTTGTGAAGACAGAACCAAATTATGTATTTAATTGGTCTGCCATTTCTTTGTTCCCCATTATAAATACCCCTGATTCTGACTGCAAGGGACCTACGCTTGACTTCACCAATCTTTTTCTCTTCACATGTCTTCCTTTGCTGAATCCTAAACTGCTCCAAATTCTCAGGTTTGCTGCTTTTTCTGGGCAATGTATATGTCCTCTCCTTGGATCTTATGCTATCCCTAATTTCCCTTGTTAGCCACGGTTGAGTCACCTTTTTTGTTTTATTTTTATGCCAAACAGGGATGAACAAATTCTGTAGTTCATCCATGCGATCTTTAAATCAATCCTACCCAACGCGTGCCTCATACCATAGTAGTTTCCTTTATTTAAATTCAGGACCCTAGTCTCCGAGTCAAATACTTCATTCTCCATCTTAATGAAGAATTCTATCATATTATGATCGCTCCTCCCCAAGGGGCCTCACACAACAAGATTGCTAATTAATCCTTTCTCGTTACATAATACCCAGTCTAAGATGGTCGGATCTCTAGTTGGTTCCTCGACATATTGGTCCAGGAAACCATCCCGTATACACTCCAGGAATTCCTCCTCCACAGTATTGTTACTAATTTGGTTAGCCCAATTTATATGTAGATTAAAGTCACCCATGATAACTGCTGTGCCCTTATTGCACGCGTCTCTAATTTCCCGTTTAATGCCATCCCCAACCTCAGCATTACTGTTTGGGGGTCTGTATACAACTCCCACTAATGTTTTCTGCCCTTTGGTATTTCTCAGCTCTACCCATACAGATTCCACATTGTAAGATTTCGCAAGAATTTCCAAAATTTCTACAGCTGAAGATTAAAGATAACCTGGGTAGAATATACCTTTAAAAATCCAGGGATCAAAATGGCCGTCAGGCCTCGTGGCAGAAGACAAAAGACAGTCTTTCTGCAAAGCACAGGCTGACAAAAAAGGACTTGAAAGGCAACCTGTGTGTGCCGTGAAAAGGATAATCAAAGATGGCTGTCCGACCTCGTGGCAGAAGACACCACACAGCCTGTGTGCATATGAAAGGGAAAATCAAAGATGGCCGACAAAGGATTTAGAAAAAAAAAACAGCCCCTGAAGCAATGGAGTATTTCAACTGTCAATCAAAGGCAGTTCGAGGAGTTCCACCGCAGGACAATCGATGCTTGTTTACAGGAAGTCTACAATGTTGACACAAAGGCTTAACCACTTGAGACTGCCAATCAATTGTGGTTCCAGTGACCACAGGACAACGGCTTTGTTTACACTAACATCCAAGGGCTGTTTGCTCAGCAATTAAGGAGACATGTTTTTTTCAAACCGAGACAGCTCTATTCAAACCCATCACGATGAATGGGGATACATTCAAAAACCCATCAGAAGGGAAATGGGTAATTCATCCAAACCCCATCACAGTCAATGGGGACAGTTTGGATCCCTTTTGTTTCGCCCAGAAACATCCGAATTTGGGCGGGAAGATTTCAGCCCCAAATGGGGTATAAGATAGCTTCCTGAGAAGCTATCGCTCTGCAGCCTCGCCTCCGTGCCCTATCTACAACTCAGGAGCCCGCCCAAGGGAGTGGAATACCAGCAGTTACTTTTAAACACTGGGGTATCTCCATTTCAGGGTGGTGAAGAATCTAAGACCGCAGGGGCACGGAGCAGGCGTTTCACTGGTGAGCATAGTTTTTCTGGCCTATCACAAGGCAACTTAGATAGGTATTTACGGGTGGGAATTAAGGGGGATTTTGTTAAATTGTGATTTTAGTCGATTTTCCCTCATTGTGTCCGTTTTCTCCTCCCCTGTTAAGTAACAGTGTTGCACTAAGCAAAAGAGTGCTATAGTGGACACGAAGTACTGTGAGAAGCAAAGTTCTGCACTAGTTAAAAGTGCTGTATTTAAGTAAGAGTGTACTGTATTAAAAGTGCTGTATTTAAGTAAAAGAGTGTTGCACTAAGCAAAGGAGTGCTGTAGTGGACATTAAGTGTACTGTGTTAAGTAAAAGTGCTGTATCGAGCACAGGTGTGTTGTATTCATTATTTTAAGTTGTTTTCTTTTTGTTTCAATAAATACTGGTCTGTTTTGCACCCAACCACGAGTCTCGTTTCTGTCTGCATCGCTACCGAATAAGTCCGGCGGTCAGAACCAGGAAAAGGGGAGCGCTTCGAAACCGCACGCGGCTCTGGAGCAGCTCAGAGGCTTCTGACTGGCCAGAGACAATAACCCCATCCCCGCTAAATAATTCCTACAACAGCATCAGAGCTAATATCCTTCCTTACTATTGTGTTAATCTCCTCTTTAACCAGCAATGCTACCCCACCTCCTTTTCCTTTTTGCCTGTCTTTCCTAAATATTGAATACCCCTGGATGTTCAATTCCCAGCCTTGATCACCCTGGAGTCATGTCTCCGTAATCCCAATGATATCATAGCCGTTTACATCTATTTGCGCAGCGAATTCACCCACCTTATTACGAATGCTCCTCGCATTAAGACACAAAGCCTTCAGGCTTTTTTTTTATTTTTTTTAACACACTCAGACCTTTTAGAATTATTATTTACTGTGGCCATGTTTGATTTACACCTTTGATTTCTCTGACTGCCACTTTTGCTTTTCTCCTTCCTGTTTTGTGCTTCTATCCTTGCTTCCCTTTTCTCTGTCTCCCTGCACAGGTTCCCAACCCCCTGCCATTTTAGTTTAAACCCTCCCCAACAGCACTAGCAAACACACCCCCTAGGACATTGCTCCCGGTCCTGCCCAGGTGCAAACCGTCCAGTTTGTACTGGTCCCACCTCCCCCAGAACCGGTTCCAATGTCCCAGGAATTTGAATCCCTCCCCCTTGCACCATTCCTCGAGCCACGTAGTCATCTGAAATATCCTTCTATTTCTACTCTGACTAGCACGTGGCACTGGTAGCAATCCTGAGATTACTACCTTTTAAGATCCTATTTTTTTTACTTTACCTCAACTCCCTATATTCAGCTTTTAGGACCTCATCCCGGTTTTTACCTATATCGTTGGTACCTATATGCACGACAACTGGCTGTTCACCCTCCCCCTCCAGAATGCCCTGCAGCCGCTCAGAGACATCCTTGACCCTTGCACCAGGGAGGCAACATACCATCCTGGAGTCTCGTTTGCGGCCGCAGAAACGCCTATCTATTCCGCTTACAATAGAATCCCCTATCACTATAGCTCTCCCGCTCTTTTTCCTCCCGTCCTGTGCAGCAGAACCACCCATGGTGCCAGGAAGTTGGCTGCTGCTGCCTTCACCCGATAAGCCATCTCCCTCAACAATATCCAAAGCGGTATATCTGTTTGAGAGGGGGATGGCCACAGAGGACCCCTGCACTACCTGCCTGCGCCTACTACTCTGCCTGGCGGTCACCCATTCCCTTCCTGCCTATGCAGCCTATACCTGCAGTGTGACCAACTGATCAAACGTGCTATCCACGATGCCTAATTGTAAAATTAGAGCTAGGCAATTTAGGAGTGAAATCAGGAAGCACTTTTGCACACAAAGGGTAGTGGAAATCTGTCACTCTATACCCCAAAAGGCTGTGGATGCTGGGTTAATTGAAATTTTCAATTGATAGATCGATAGAAGATGTCAAGGAATATGGAGCAAAGGCTGGTAAATGGACTTAAAGTACAGATCAGCGATCATCTATTGAATTCCAGAACAGGCTCGAGGAGCTGAATAGCCTACTCCTGCTCTTAAGTAGATTCTACAACAAGCAGTGATATCTTCAGACTTGCAAGAGAGAGGTTGAAGAGACAAGTTAGATTTCATTACTTTACACTGTGGTTGATGAATTGATAAATGTATGGAATGGACTGCCATGGAAAGCAGTGGTGGCGAATTATACCAATAAGTTCAAGAGAGGGTTGGCTAAGTACCTGTTGAAACATTTGATCAAAGGGTTTGACAAATATCATGGATATGAGAGTTCGCCGACACTTGGAACAGCCAGATAGACCACAATGGCCTTTTCTGGTCCTATACGGATAGGAGTGCACTGAACCAATTTGACAAACTATTCCACTGCCTTTACTGCACTTATAAGTTGAGCACTAAAGATAGAATTTGCATTTATATAGCATCTTTCATAGCCTCAGGACATCATAAAGTGCTTTACAGCCAATAATTGAATTTTTGAAGCGGAGTCACTGTTGTAATGTAGGAACTTGTGCACAGCAAGGCCCAATAAACAGAAATGAAATAAAATGAACAGATCATCCATTTTAGGTGTTGGTTGATGGATAAATGTTGGCCAGGACGCTGGGAGAACTTCCCTGCTCCTCTTCAAATAGTGCCTTGGGATCTTTTACATCCACCAAAGAGGGTAGTCAGAGTCTCGGTTTAACATCTTATCTGCAAGACAGTGCAGCAATTCCTCCATACTGCAATGAAGTGCCAGCCTACAATATCTGCTTAAGTCATTGGAGTGGGGTCTGAGACCAGAACCTACTGACTCAGGAGGTTAGAGTGCTACCTAACTTTACAATCCTTTCATCCATAGTAATATTACGAGTTATCAAAAAATAATGGCCGCAAAATTGTGATCCGTGGCGAAGCTACCGAATACGCCGCGGACCTGTGAAACGCAGGGATCAGTCCTTGGACCCCAGCTATTCACAAAATATATTAATGATCTAGACAAGGGAACTAGATGTAATATCTCCAAATTTGCAGACAACACAAAGCTGGGTGGGCGTGTGCGCTGTGAGGAGGATGCCGAGAAACTCCAGGATGATTTGGACAGGTTGGGTGATTGGGCAGAAGCATGGCAGATGCAATATAACATGGATAAATGTGAGGTTATCCACTTTGGTGGCAAAAACAGGAAGGCAGATTATTATCTGAATGGCAATAGATTGGGAGAAGGGGAAGTGCAACGAGACCTGGGTGTCCTTGTGCACCAGTCGCTGAAGGTAAGCATGCAAGTGCAGCAGGCGGTTAAGAAGGCAAATGGTATGTTGGCCTTCGTAGCGAGAGGGTTTGAGTACAGGAACAAGGATGTCTTGCTGCAGTTGTACAGGGCCTTGGTGAGACCGCACCTTGCATAGTGTGTGCAGTTTTGATCGCCTTATCTGAGGAAGGATGTTCTTGCCATGGAAGGAGTTCAGCGAAGATTCACCAGGCTGATACCTAGGATGGCAGGAATGACGTATGAGGAGAGATTGGGTCGATTGGGCTTGTACTCGCTGGAATTTAGAAGAATGAGAGGGGATCTCATTGAAACTGACAAAATTCTGACAGGACTGGACAGACTAGATGCAGGAAGGATGTTCCCGATGGTAGGGGAGACCAGAACCAGGGGTCACAGTCTAAGGATAAGGGGTAGGCCATTTAGGACAGAAATGAGGAGGAATTTCTTCACCCAGAGAGTGGTGAACCTGTGGAATTCTCTACCACAGAAGGCAGTAGAGGCCAATTCATTAAATATATTCAAGAAGGAGTTGGATATATTTCTTAAGGCTAAAGGGATCAAGGGGTATGGGGAGAAAGCAGGGACCGGGTACTGAATTTGGATGACCAGCCATGATTGCATTGAATGGCGGAACAGGCTCGAGGGGCCGAATGGCCTACTCCTGCTCCTATCTTCTATGTTTCTATGAATACGCACCTACCTGATGGAGGCCCTCCTTCGTAAATTTGCTCTGCGAATAGGAGGGCAGCGTAATGGCCTGTGCGGAAGCGTACCTGGGATCACGTGGGCCTGGTCCTCCAATCAGGAAACAGAACTAGATTTTACATATCAGAAGGGAATCCAGTAATCAGATTCAATTACTGTACATCTTAGTTCTGTTAGTAAAAATGTAATTTTGCTGATAATTATTGACATCATTAAAACTTGGCAGAAACAAGAAAAACTCATTTGATACAATTAAATTATCCAATTTCAGAGATGAACATGCCTGAGGTATCCCCTTATGCTGATACAAACAGGCCCTACGCTAGTTTGCATCAACCATAAAATTTTTGTAGCCAATTGCTGGGCAGTCGGTAGGCAAATAGCCAAAGTTTGCGCCAGCAATTGGTTTTTCTTTGGCCGTGCGGATGATTGCAGGTTCGGGATTTAGCGCATGCACAAGCACAAATTCCAAATTTGCAAGCCATTTCAAAGGCGGTATGATGGCGTACTCAGAGTACATTGTCATATCCACTGCAAATTCTGGCCCAATAAAAATTGAGACAGTTAATAAGCTCATTACTTACGAGTACGGTCATGATTCTGGGTGTATTTAAGGTGAGCTGTGATCCAGTTCTTTGTCCAAACAATTACAACGTCAGTCAAATTAGATTCGGTTGATAAAAATTCATCATCAGTAGGTCTTGCCCGAATGGGCCTCAAGGCAATTTCACACCATTATCCTCAGTATTTTCATGATCAAACAAAATTCCCATAAAGTAAAAGTGTGACTGAATGGTTTTGGACTGCCTTGAATGGACTGCCTTGAATGAGGCACAGTGTGCAGGAGTTGGTGACTGTACTCATGTCAAACCTTAAATCTACACAATTCTGTACGGTTACAGTATATGAATTATTTAACAATTTATTCCCATTTAAATACAAAACACTTAAAATTTAAAAATCACACAACAGAACCATTTGAGCTTTACCATAAATAGAGAGCATGTACATAAACGAGACAGGAGTATTGCTGCTGGAACGAGGCAGTAAATAGGTCTGGGTATCAATTTAATATAAAAACCCACACTCCACATTGCTAAACTAGCTAATTACTTTAAAATGTTAAATTGACACCGATAAATGTCTTGACATTCACCTTTAAAAATATATACAAAAGTAATGATATAGCATTCCTTTTAAAAAAAAAGTTTTCATATCTTAATTTAAAAGATTATGAATGATTTTCCGAACCACAACATATGCAGGCAGGTACAGCAGCCCCACCACCCCAGGCAGCAGCAGCCACTGTGGGCCCTTGAGCCATGTCCATTCTGCCTCACCTGTCTGGCTCTCCTTTTGATGCTTTATTCCCACCCTCTGCAGAGTTGCCGCCGTCGGCAGGGTCAGGAACGGCGTCCTGCGGCTGTGAGTGACCATCGTCTCGCCGCTGACTGTCACTGGACCCGAGGAGAGGTTGTGCCCCACCACCAGCGGCCGCCTCCACGGCCGGGGCCGCAGCTTTACCCTCACTGGGTGGCTGCGGTTCGCACTTGGTGCACCAACCCGTTAGTAACAGCACGACCACCACAAGGTTAGCACACGAACTCCCCACAGCAACGCCAGCCACCATCCCCTCCCCCTTCACTTATTTACAAGTATTCGAGGAAACTTGACATGAATCCGCCGGCCGCCTCCACACAACCCCCCTTTCGCTGCCTGCGTCACCGCTTCCGCCTTCGTTGCTGTTTACTCGCACAGCATGCCGGGAGATTATAGTTCGCCTGCCGGGAGAGAAAAAAACTACAAGTCCCAGAGTGCCCTGGGGCACCCATACCCTCATCGTCCTGTGGAACTTGGTCTACTCTTTTTTTATTGGGTGCTTAAACAAATTGTCTGTAAATTAATAAAACTTTCAATAAACCTTAACAAATTAAATTAGAATTTAGTTGTCCGGGTTGATGATGCACTCCAGCCCCCCTGGCGCCCACCGGTCGCGGAAGTACTCAACCGTGCCGGTGGACACCGCATGCTCCATCTCCAGGGCCACCTGGGCGCGAACATGGCCGCGGAAGAGAGGCAGGCAATTGGGCTGAACGACCCCTTCGACCGCTCGCTGCCTGGACCAAATAATGGCTCTCTTGGCCAGGCCCAGGAGCAGTCCTACGAGGAGGTCCTCCAACCTGCCCGCTCCCCTCCACACCGGGTGACCGTAGATCAAGAGCGTGGGACTGAAGTGCAGCCAAAAATCGAGGAGCAGCCCCTTCAAATAGTGAAAGAGGGGCTGCAATCTCTCACATTCAATGTATATATGGAAAACGGACTACTCTGGGCCGCAGAAAAGGCAGGCGGCCTGGGAGCCCGTGAACCTGTTTAAAACCTTGTTGCACGGGACTGCTCCGTGCAACACTCTCCAGGGGACCTCCACCTCCGCCAGTGGAACTTGGTCTAAACTGCTAGCCCTGGTGCTGGAAGATTGTTACTGTCAACCGTCCAATTTCTGGGACCCCAGTTCACCATGACACTGCTGATTATTCAGCCAGCAATGATCCATTAATACAAAAGCAATGGTCCATTAATTAGACTTCAACAACAACAACAATTTGTATTTATATAGCACCTTTAACATAGTAAAACGTCCCAAGGCGCTGCACAGGAGTGTTATAAGACAAAAACATTTGACACCGAGCAACATAAGGCGAAATTAGGGCAGGCAAAGAGGTAGGTTTTAAGGAGCGTCTGAAAGGGGGAAAGAGAGGTAGCGAGGCAGAGAGGTTTAGGCAAGGAATTCCAGAGCTTAGGGCCTAGGTAACAGAAGGCACGGCCACCAATGGTTGAGCGATTATAATCAGGGATACTCAAGAGGGCAGAATTAGAAGAGCGCAGATATCTCGGGGTTGTGGGGCTGAAGGAGATTACAGAGATAGGGAGGGGCGAGGCCATGGAGGGATTTGAAAACAAGGATGAGAATTTTGAAATCGAGGCGCTGCTTAACCGGGAATCAATGTAAGTCAGCGAGCACAGGGGTGATGAGTGAACAGGACTTGGTGCAAGTTAGGACACGGACAGCCGAGTTTTGGATGACCTCGAGTTTACGTAGGGTAGAATGTGGGAGGCCAGCCAGGAGTGTGTTGGAATAGTCAAGTCTAGAGGTAACAAAGGCATGGATGAGGGTTTCAGCAGCAGATGAGTTGAGGCAAGGGCGGAGATGGGCAATGTTACGGAGGTGGAAATAGGCAGTCTTTGCTGGGATAGATCTGTCACAGAGGGCTGAGATTCTTCCCACTTGGCCAGTAGGTACGACTATGTTAGCCATCGTACCAATGGGTAAGGTGTAAATTTATGGTTTCACAAAAAGAGGATGGGTAAGGTGTTCCGAAATGGAAAAATAGCGGGGAGCTTACCAGTTTTCTTTGCCGATGAGCTGAATGTGCCTAAGCTGCACTGGAGTTAGGTAAGTCAAGTGTGTCCTTGCAGGGAGAGACTGTGCATTCCATATGGGCAAAGATGAACTACCTATGTAAATTTGTCAGTATCTTGGTGAAAAAACATTCCCAAGTCAGATTGAATGTTATAGTGCTGTGATTCCTATTGACTAATAGTTCAACTACTTCTAATTCCTGAGTAGTGTTTAACTCCTTCGCAAGAAGAGAGTTGCACTGAATCAGGATGTAGTTGTGTACTACCGTTGATTGCTTCTCTCAATATTATTTTCCTTTTCTTGGTCACCCTTCAAATTTTGTCTTACACTTTTCTCATTACACATATGTAGTCAGAGAATTTCATGGATTTTCCTATCTTGTTGTCTTGGTGCACCCAATCTAGGAGGCTGATGTTAAGTCCTTTGGCTCCGTTTTCTGCTCTTGCATTTATGCTTGTCCTCAAAACTCCACTACTAGTTCATGCCTATGAACAACACTATGAGAGGTACATTTAATTTTAGTCTTTGTCCCCTTAAATGTCTTTATCTGATTGTCTAATCTCAATGTTTAAGGCACTTTTATATTAGAAAAAATTGCAGGAGACAGCGCACACCCGATTCTCCTGCTGTTGGCTACACTTGGAACTATAAAATGGACAACTTACCTTATTCTGGGGACAGCAAAGATGTACTTCTTCATGGATCTTTTCAATTGCCACCAGATACGTCAACTTTACTGGTCAATGGCTGATAAAGAATGCCGTTGTGTGACATTGTAAACAGGTGGGAACAGTGCTGAGAAGCTGGTATGTACTGCTCTCCCAAAACCAAACAAGCAACATACAAGTGCACTAGGTAATTTGATACTCCTTGTGATGATGTATTTTTGTGCCTGATATCATGTCTGTTCTTAAGCACAGTCCTGACATTAGCTTGAACCATCCCATCTAATTTAAAAGATGGCCAATAGCTATTTCTATTTTCTTTGCAAGCCTGTTGGTACCTGCTTTCGGAATAGCTGACATTGTGTTTGAAGCTTCTGCTTTTAACCCCTTGGATGTCAAAACCAACACTTGATTTAACTTTTTGATAGCAGGGGCTTCCTGGGCAAACTCCACACCAGGTAAGACACAGAGCATATCCTGCAGCTTACAGTAAGCAGTGCCATGGAAGATCCACTAGTAATTTTATAAAAATAATGGGCTAAAAATTTGGTTGCGTAGCGCCCGTTGTTTGGGTGCTATGGGTGTCGAATTGGCTCAAAAATGGTGTCCGAGCAGAGCGCGCGCACTTTTGGTGCAGGCCGCGCTGGACGCCATTTTGGTGAGGACGTTAACATTGGAGCTGGGAGCGTGCGCCGTAATTATGCAGACCAGGCAGATCGTGAAGTCTATCAGTGTGTACTCTTTTGAGCAACCCATAAACAAATCAACTGTAACTTAACAAAAATACCTTAAATGAAACTTAACAAATTAAATTAAAATTTGGTTACTGGGGGTGATGTTGCACTCCAGTCCCTGTGGTGCCCACCAGTCGCAGAAGGCCTTGAGCGTGTTGGCGGACAGTGCGTGCTGCATCTCCAGGGCCACATGGGCCTGAACGTGGCCACGGAAGAGAGGCAGGCAGTCAGGCCGAACGACCCCCTCGACTGCCCGCTGCCTGGACCAGTTGATGGCCACTTTGGCCAAGCCCAGGAGCAGTCCTACGAGGAGGTCTGCCAATCTGTCCTCTCCCCTTCGCACCGGGTGACCAAAGATCAGGAATGTGGGACTGAAGTGCAGCCAAAATTCGAGGAGCAACCCCTTCAAATAGTGGAAGAGAGGCTGCAACCTCTCACACTCCATATAAACATGGAACACAGATTCCTCCACGCCACAGAAAAGGCAGGCGGCCTGGGAGTCCGTGAACCTGCTTAAAACTTTATTGCACGGGACTGCTCTGTGCAACACCCTCTAGGCCAAGTCCCCAGTAGATAAAGAGAGGACTCCTGCATAGAGAGCTCTCCATTAGGGACCCCTGCCTCCGCCGGACGGCAAAATGGTGCACCAAGGCGTGTCCAGACGGCAGACGAGGACGGCAAAATGGAATGTGTACAAGAGCAGCCCATTCAGGAAACCCCTCTGCGCAGAATGAAAAGGCACAGAGGAGGTTTCCCGGAGACGGCTCAAGTTGTGAGGCGCCGGCTCCCGAGAGAGGTTTGGGAGCCTGGCGCGGATGAGGAATTCTGTCCAAACGGGGGTCAGTTCGGACGGGATCGCCCCATGTGCTTGAGCCTCCTCGATACACCTAGTGGAGTCAGGGCCCAGTGCCACTTTCAGCAACGCGAGCCGGACATTGGCCCAGGACAGGCGCTGCGCCAGCTCCTCCGGTGCCATCCAACCCGCTCCTCCGCCATCGAGTAGGTCCCTGACTCTGGTCACCTTGTCAGACACGGCCCTGCCCTCCGCCAGCCACATGAACCCACGTTCGTGGAGGTGCAGATTCCTGAGCAGCGGCTCCCGAAGGACAGCCACCACTCCTGATGGGGGAGAACTCCATCTGCAGGCGACCTTGTTCCAGATCCATTGCAGTACCTGGTAGAAGGCAGGCAGCTCCCGCAAGCAGGCACGGGTACCCCCCAGTTTTACAACCACGAGCTGCATGTCATAATTGAGGCCGTGCAGCTGGCGGAAGAAATATTTCGCCAGCGCACACCATCTGGGAGGATCCTCGACGTACAGGTATCTCTGCAGGGTCCGAAGACGGAAAGTCACAGCTTGGGTGCGATGAGCTGCAGGTCCTTCAGCGCACCCTTCTTCTCTTCGTACACCTTCCGCAGGGCCGGGTCCTTGACGACTTGACCAAGACGGGACTCCAGGTCGAGCACCTCCCTCTCCAACCGCCCGACCCGGGCCTCCCGCCTCTTGGTCGACCCCTTCGTGTACTCCTGACAGAAGAGACAGATAAGAGCCTTGCCCACGTCCCACCATAGCCTCAAGGAGGGAAAGCCCCCCTGCTTCCTTCTCCAGTCGGCCCAGAACTGACAGAACGAATTCCGGAGCCGCTCGTCCTCCAGCAGCAGGTTGTTAAAATGCCAGTACGCAGACCCTCCCCGCGTGCGGTGGTGGTCCAAGCACCGCACCGGCTGCATGGAAGCCACCAGAACGCAGGAGACGTTCGCCCAGGAAATGTAAAGATGGTCGATTCTGGATCTTCCTCCTCCAGTGAAGGCGCTGGAGTCGGGATGGAGATTTTGCCAGATGTCCAAGTCGAAGGAGCCGACCAGGTCCCTCAACTTCTCCATCGCCGCCGTACTGCGCGGGGGACCAGAACGGTCCCTCACCTCGAGGGTGCAGTTAAAATCCCCCCCGAGGATGATGCACTCGTCAACGTCGATGGAGCCCAGAAGAGCAGACACTTCTTCAAAGAAGCGCACATGCTGCGCACCGGTCTGGGGGGCGTACATGTTCACTAGATGGAGCAGCACATCCCCCAGATGAACAGTGACCTGTCCTGGCACAGGCTCCTTGACCCCCAAGATCTTCAGCTGAAAATGTGGGGCCAGCAAGATAGCCACCCCGCAAGAATTGTTGGCAAGGTGGCTCATGCGGCCCTCTCCTTGCCATTCCAGGAGCCATCGTCTCCCAGAACAGTGTGCGTTTCCTGCAGGAAGCACACCGCAAACTTCCCTTCCCTAGGGACCGAGAAGTTATTAAATCTGCAGCGTGCCTCTCTGCTGCTATTGATGTTGAGGCTGGCTATGGTTATCTTCATGACAAGACCATAGTGCAACCTCTACCTAACCTACTGCGGGGAGGGAACGCAGTCACGCGTTATCCTTCACTCCCTCAGCAGCCCAGTGAGGAACGTTTTGAGCCGGCGCAGCTTGAGTGGGCTCACACCCTCGTCCACGCCCATGGTTTTGACGGCGGCACGGACAGACCTGATGAGCAATGCCAGCTCCGACCACCTGTTGAGGGCCAGCTGGATTTTATTGTGACGACCCAGGCACATTGCCATAAAGTCCCGGAGTTCCACAACGGGGATGAGGGGAGACTCGGTGGGGGGCACGAGTGTATCTACTGCCTCACTGGCGATGGAGTCCAAATCATCCCCAGTGCCCTCCACCGAGTCCCCATCCTCCTCCAGGAGGTCGTCACCAGCGGCCGATCCGTCCATTGCACAGGGTGCAGCGAATGGCTCGGCCGCTCCAGCCGGCCCTACCTCTGTCCCGATCCCACCCCCAGGATCGACAGCAGACGGGTTCTCCCTGCACAGACCAGTTGTTCCCAGACATGGGTGCCATAGTTTGTATCCCCCTTGGCCTGCAGCATGATCGGGAGAATGAGCAGAAGTGACACAGAGAAAGCTGCCAGAAGAGGCAGGAGGAGAAGGGGGAGAAGGGCTCTCAGCAAGAGGCCATATTCACCCAGAGTCTTCAGAGAGAAATTCTCCTACCTCAACCACAACAACGAACAGTGCATGCGATGTCTCCATTTTACTAAGGAGGTGCTTACTAAAACCTTCCACCTGCTGCAGCCTCAGTCCAGGGCGAGGACAGCATTGCCAGTGGCTGTAAAGGTTATCGTAGCCTTGAATTTCTTCACATTGGGCTCCTTCCAGGCTGGAGCAGGCAACATTTGTAACATCTCCCAGTTCACCGTCCACTCCCATATAAGGGAGGTGAGTGAGGCTCTGTATGCCAGGAGAGCTGAATTTATTTCATTCTCTTTTGCCAGAGAGAAGCAGGCGGAGCAAGCATGCGACATGCCAGGATAGTAAGCTTCCCCATGGTGCCTTCCCTTCTTCTTAGGCAGTCCCTCGGAACTGAGGATGACTTGCTTCCACATTAAAAATGAGTTCGCAGGTGACTGATTAGTCCAATGCGGGACCTACAGTCTCTGTCACAGGTGGGACAGACGGTGGTTGAAGGGGTGAGTGGGTGGGGTGCTTGGGTTGACGTGTGCTCCTTTCGCTGCCTGTGCTTGGCTTCCACTTGCTCTCGGCGAAGAGACTCGAGGTGTTCGGTGCCTTCCCGGATGCTTCTCCTTCACTTTGTGCGGTCTTGGGCCAGGGATTCCCAGGTGTCGGTGGGGATGTTACACTTTTTCAAGGAGGCTTTGAGGGTGTCCGTGAAGCGTTTCCTCTGCCCACCTGGGGCTCTCTTGCTGTGCCGGAGCTCCAAGTAGAGCGCTTGTTTTGGGAGTCTCGTATCGGGCATGCGGACAATGTGACCTGTCCATCGGAGCTGATTGAGCGTGGTCAGAGCTTCGACGCTGGGGATGTTGGCCTGAGCAAGGACACTGACGTTGGTGCGCCTATCCTGCCAATGGATTTGCAGGATCTTGCGGAGGAAGCGTTGGTGGTAGCTCTCCAGTGCTTTGAGGTGCCTGCTGTACATGGTCCATGTCTCTGAGGCATACAGCAGGGCAGGTATCACTGCTGCCCTGTAGACCATGAGCTTAGTGCCGGGTTTGAGGTCCTGGTCTTCAAACAATCTCTTCCCCAGGCGACCGAAGCCTGCACTGGCACACTGAAGGCGGTGTTGGACTTCGTCGTTGACATCTGCCCTTGTTGACAGTAGGCTCCCGAGGTATGGAAAGTGGTCTACGTTGTCCAAGGCCTTGTCGTGGATTTTGATAATCAGGGGGCAACACTGTGTGGCGGGGGCAGGTTGGTAGAGGACCTTTGTCTTACGGATGTTTAGTGTAAGGCCCATGCTCTTGTATGCTTTGGTGAAGGTGTTTACGATGGTTTGGAGTTCGACCTCCGAGTGAGTGCAAACGCAAGCATCGTCTGCATACTGTAAGCTTCCCCATGGTGCAGGGTGCCATTGACTGCACACACGTCACTTTGCGGGTGCCGCATCTCAATTCGGAGATGTACCACAACCGGAAACAATTCCACTCCCTCAATGTCCAGCTGGTGTGCAACCATACTCAGCACATCATGCAAGTCAATGCTCGGTATCCTGGCAGCAGCCATGATGTCTTCATTCTATGGCAGTCCACTGTACCATCAACATTTGAGCCACCACGACAAACCAGAGGGTGACTACTGGGTGACAAGGACTATCCACTGACTACTTGGCTCATGACTCCGCTTCGCAACCCACGCACATGTGGGCAGCATGCATATAACGAAAGCCAGTGTGCCACATGGAATCTGATAGAGCAGACCATTGGCATCCTTAAACAATGCTTCCGCTGCCTGAGCCGCTCTGGAGGAGGCCTGCAGTACTCACCAAAGCGCGTCTCAAGATTTGTCATGGTTTTGTGCATGCTTCACAACCTCGCCATCATGAGGGCACAGCCCTTGCAACCAGGCATACGGTGACCAGCTGAGGAGGAGAAGGAGGAGGAGGAGGAGGAGGAAATGGAAGAGGAGATGGAGGAGGTTGTTGTGTCGGTACCTTTCTACCTAGACACAATTTAGGACTCAGAACTCAGAGATTCAAACATGAAGTGCTTTATTGGAAGGAAAGGAAGTTCTGGAAAGTTCCGAACAAAGAGAGCTAAAACTTAACAGAGAACACCCAACCATTTATCTCCTGTGACAGTGCCACCACAGGTGGGAGGAGAACACACAATAGAACACACAATACATAACATTTCCTCCCCTCTTAAATGGAAGGTCCACATTATTCCTCAACAGGTACGTTACTTTCAATGCACTCAACGAACCTAAGGTAGAGGTAGACTGCCTCAAACCCTGACTTTACCCTGGGGTTTATTCTGCCCCAGTCTTGTGGGTAAGTCACTAAGCCTACAGATCCAAGCGTCTTGGAGGCCGCCGCTCTCTGACAGGATACCGGCGGTCATCGCTGGCTTCCACAGCAGTAGGCATTGACACAGGCCTGGATGGAGAAGGAGCCTGTGTCAGTTGAAAGTCAGGAGTTTGCACAGGTGGAACCGTCTCTTTGACTTCCTGTGTTGGAGAAGAGCACTGTGGCAAAGGATGCTGGTTTGCGGTATCATCCGGAAACAGTTCAGGCCAACCAGCCGTTGGAGCCTCTGTGGCTGTCTCTGCTCCTAGCAACAGTTGATCTGTGTGTCTTCTCCAGACGACGTCCTCAGCAGTCTCAACCGTGTAAGACACAGTGCCCGTCTGCGCGATCACCGTAGCAGGAACCCATTTCGGTCCAGTGTTGTAGTTTCGAGCTAGGACGTGCTCTCCCAGATGAAACCGTCTCTCCTTGGCTCTTTTCTCTCTCTTTTCAACTTGAGCTTGTTGTTGACGATGGACAACCTGTTATGCCCTTGGAGGTTTGAGTAAGTCAAAACTTGTCCGCAACTGCCTCTTCATCATGAGCGAAGCGGGGGAAGTTTTGTTGTGGCATGCGGCTCGTTCCTGTAGGACAACAGGAAGCTGTTCAGACGTTGGTGGATTGAGCCCTGACCTTGCGATGCCTTCAAGGCGTGCTTCAAAGTTTGCACAAACCTTTCTGCCTGGCCGTTAGTAGAGGGATGATAGGGCGCAGACCTGATGTGTTGGACACCATTCACATGCAGGAAGGTTGCAAACTCCTGTGATACAAATTGTGGACCGTTGTCACTTACGAGTTGTTCTGGTGAGCCATAACGGCTGAACATCTCACCAAGTTTCTCAATTGTTTTCTCTGCCGTGGTAGACCTCATCACAGCGACCTCCGGCCACTTGCTACGAGCGTCCACAACCACCATAAACATCTTCCCTTCGAAAGGACCGGCGAAGTCCACATGTACTCGCTGCCACACTTCTGCAGGCCAATCCCAGGGGTGTAGGGTTGCCAGCTGTGGAACATTCCGGACCCTTTGACATGGGGAACATGTTTTGGCTTTCTCCTCAATATTCCCATCGAGACCTGGCCACCAGAAGTAGCTTCTTGCCATTTCCTTCATCCGAACCATCCCACTGTGGCCTGTATGAAGTTGTTGCAGTATTGGTTGATGCGCTATCAATTACTGAGAAATACTGGAAGTTAAGAGAGTAACAAACAGGCTTTTATTAGCTGAAGAATGAAGGCATGCCTCTAGTGGTCGACCGGTCCTGAATGCCTGGGGAACTGAAGAGCAGCCGCCTTTATACCAGGGCATATGGGTGGAGCCAGGGGCGGAGCCAGCTGAGGCATGCACAGACAGGTACAACAATGGGCAAGAGTGAACAACAGTGAAGTGAACAACAGTGAACAACAGTGGTTTACCACATTCACCCCTTGCTTAAAAATGAGTCCGACGGGGTGAAGTGTATTAAAAGTTCGTATAATTAAGTCTTTCTGGGGGTCTTGTATGCCGTCGTGATCATCGTGGCGACGGCTGAGGTGGTGCAGCTTCCGACGCCAAGTCCCGCGTGGGCCAGAGCACTGGCGTGTCGTCCTCATGGGTGTTGAGTTGGTTGGTGATCAATGACGGGTCACGGGGCCACGGCCTGCCGTCTACAGGGGTTAGGTATGGGTCCGTTGCCGCCGGTGCATTGTGGGTAGCGGTGAAGGGCAATGGTAGTGGCTAGTGGGTGATGTTGGTTTCAGGGGCCCCCGAGGGTGCGAGGTCTCGTATGGAGACTGTGTCCTCCCGCCCGTCCGGGTACGCAACGTAGGCATACTGAGAGTTGACCCTCTCAATCAGGGGGGCCGTTTTATGGGTCCTCACGTGCTTCCGAAGTAGGACGGGCCCTGGAGACATCAGCCATGGTGGTAGTGAGGTCCCCGATGTGGACTTCCTAGGGAAGATGAACATTTTTTCGTGAGGGGTGGCGTTAGTGGCAGTACAGAGCAGTGACTGAATGGAGTGGAGCGCATCGGGGAGGACATCCTGCCAGCGGGAGGTTGGGAGGCCCTTAGATTTTAAGGCTAGCAGGGCGGCCTTCCAAACTGTCGCGTTCTCTCTTTCTACCTGTCCGTTCCCCTGGGGGTTGTAGCTGGTGGTCCTGCTCGTGGCAATACCTCTCACGAGCAGGTACTGGCGGAGTTCGTCGCTCATAAACGATGAGCCCCGGTCGCTATGGATATAGCTGGGGAAACCGAACAAGGCGAAGAGGTCGTTCAGGCATTTAATGACCGTAGCACTGGTCATGTCTGGGCAGGGGATGGCAAACGGAAAACAGGAGTACTCGTCGATGATAGTGAGGAAGTACGCGTTGCGGTCAGAGGAGGGGAGGGGCCCTTTAAAATCGACGCTCAGGCGCTCAAAGGGGCGAGTGGCTTTTATCAGGTGTGCTCTGTCTGGCCTATAAAAGTGCGGTTTGCACTCGGCACAGACTTGGCAGTTCCTGGTCATGGTCCTGACCTCCTCGATGGAGTAAGGCAGGTTGCGGGCCTTGATGAAATGGAAGAACCTGGTGACCCCCGGGTGGCAGAGGTCATTGTGGAGGGCCCGCAGTCTATCAACCTGTGCGTTGGCACATGTACCTCGCGATAGAGCATCCGGGGGCTCATTGAGTTTCCCGGGCTGGTACAAGATATCGTAATTGTAGGTGGAAAGTTCAATTCTCCACCTCAAAATCTTGTCATTTTTGATTTTGCCCCTCTGCTTGTTATTAAACATAAAAGCAGCTGAACGCTGGTCAGTGAGTAGGGTGAATCGTTTTCCGGCCAGGTAATGCCTCCAATGTCGCACAGCTTCCACAATGGCCTGGGCCTCCTTTTCGACAGAGGAGTGTCTGATTTCGGCGCCTTGGAGGGTTCGTGAAAAGAAGGCCATGGGCCTTCCCGCCTGGTTAAGGGTAGCAGCCAGGGCAAAGTCGGACGCATCGCTCTCCACCTGGAAGGGGATGGACTCGTCCACCGCGTGCACGGTGGCTTTAGCAATGTTCTCTTTGATACGGTGGAAGGCTAAGCCGGCCTCTGCCGCCAGGGGAAAAGAGGTGGACTTGATAAGTGGACGGGCTTTGTCCGCATAATTAGGGACCCACTGGGCGTAGTAGGAGAAAAACCCCAGGCATCTCTTCAGGGCCTTGAGGCAGTGGGGCAGGGGAAGGTCCATAAGGGGACGCATCCGGTCGGGGTCGGGGCCAATGACTCCATGTTCCACAACACAGCCAAGGATAGCGAGGCGGGTTGTGCGGAATATGCACTTCTCCTTGTTATACGTAAGGTTTAGGAGTTGGGCAGTGCGGAGGAATTTGTCGAGGTTGGCGTCATGGTCCTGCAGGTCATGGCCGCAGATGGTCACATTGTCCAGGTAGGGAAAAGTGGCCTGCAACGCATTCTGGTCGACCATCCGGTCCATCTCCCTTTGGAAAACGGAGACCCCGTTGGTGACGCCGAAGGGAACCCGAAGGAAGTGGTAGAGGCGGCCGTTTGCCTCGAAGGCAGTATACTGGCGGTCCTCATAGCGGATAGGGAGTTGGTGATATGCTGACTTAAGGTCAATGGTGGAGAATATGCGGTATTGTGCGATCTGATTGACCATATCAGATATGCGGGGGAGGGGGTATGCGTCCAGTTGGGTATATCGATTAATTGTTTGGCTGTAGTCAATGACCAGGCGCTGCTTCTCGCCGGTCTTGACGACCACAACCTGGGCTCGCCAGGGGCTGGTGCTAGCTTCAATAATCCCCTCCTTCAGGATCCGCTCCACCTCAGATTTAATAAAAACTCTGTCACCAGCGCTGTATCGCCTGCTTTTGGTGGCGATGGGCTTACAGTTGTGGGCGAGGTTAGCGAACAACGGCGGGGGGGGGTGACTTTAAGCGTGGAGAGGCTGCAAAAGGTGCGCGGCGGGCAATTTGAAAACTGCTGGTTGCAGACTGTGAGTGGGGGAAGGGGTCCACCGTACGCCATCGTGACACTCTTAAGGTGGCACTGAAAATCCAACCCCAGTAGGACGGCAGCGCAGAGATGGGGCAGGACAAGCAGTTTAAAGTTTCGGTACTCTGTGCCCCTCACCGAAAGGGTCACCACGCAGTAGCCGCCGACGTCCGCTGAATGGGACTTGGAGGCCATAGAGACCCGGTGGCGCGCTGGCAGGACCGGGAGAGAGTAACGCCGCACCGTGTCGGGGTGGATAAAGCTCTCCGTGCTCCCGCAGTCGAAAAGGCAGGTCGTGGCGCGGCCGTTTACCTTAATGTCCATCATGGACCTGGCTAGTTGGTGAGGTCTAGATTGGTCCAGTGTAACGGAGGCCAGCGTAGGGTCAGGCGTGTCGCTGCAGTCATCAGGTGAGGCGGTGGGTGAGTCGGGGGCCCGTTGCAAAAATGGCGGCTGGAACGAATCACCCATGGTCGAAGGCGTCCAAGATGGTGTCCAAGATGGCGGCGCCCATGAGCCACACGCGGCTGGAGGCGTACAAAATGGCGTCCAAGATGGCGGCGTCCAAGATGGCGGCCCGCTCGGCCCACACACGGCACTGCTGGAGTTTGGGGTAGGTTTAGCCTTGCAGACGCTGGCGTAGTGCCCTTTCTTCCCACAACCAGAGCAAGTAGCGTTTTTCGCCGGGCAGCGCGCTCTGGGGTGTTTGGCTTGGCCACAGAAGTAACACTTCGGGCCCCGGGACATCGCTGCAGAAGTTGGGCCGTTCGGGGGTGGCGCGGCGCAGGGTGGCGGTCCTACCGTGTCCCAGGATGGCGGCGCCCGTGCCATCCACGATGCGGCCGCGCGGTCAGGGGAGTAGGCGTCCATATTCCGGTGGGCCACATCTAGCGAGAGTGCGAGGGCCGTGGCCTTCTTCAGGTCGAGTTCGCCCTGCTCCAACAGTCTCTGCCGGGTGTAGTTGGACCTGAGGCCCGCGACGACGGCGTCCCGGACAAGTTCCTCCGTGTACACCGCGGCCGACACCTCTTTACATTTGCAGGCCCGGCCGAGCACCTTCAGCGCCCGTAGGTATACCTCCATCGATTCCCCGGGTTGCTGTTTGCAGGACCCCAGGAGGTGTCTGGCGTAAACCTCATTTACCGGGCATGCGTACTGTTCTTTAAGGAGGTCGAGAGCATCCTTGTAGGTAGTCGCATCTTGGATGAGCGAATAAGCTTGGTGGTTCACCTTGGAGGTCAGAATTTTTAGTTTGTCGCCATCGTTTTGAACAGTTTCGACGGAGGCTTCTATGTAAAATTCGAAGCATCGCAGCCAGTGTGCGAACTTGGTAGATGAATCCGCCTCTTGAGGGTCTAGTTCCAGGCGTGCTGGTTTGAGGATTTGCTCCATCGAAAAAAAGTTTAGCTAATAAAATTGATGCGCTATCAATTACTGAGAAAGACTGGAAGTTAAGATAGTAACAAACAGGCTTTTATTAGCTAAAGAACGAAGGCATGCCTCTAGTGGTCGACCGGTCCTGAATGCCTGGGGAACTGCAGAGCAGCCGCCTTTATACCAGGGCATATGGGTGGAGCCAGGGGCGGAGCCAGCTGAGGCATGCATAGACAGGTACAACAATGGGCAAGAGTGAACAACAGTGAAGTGAACAACAGTGAACAACAGTGGAGTGAACAACAGTGAACAACAGTGGTTTACCACATAGGTTCCCTCAGAGGTGGCGGAATGATGACACGGCGTCCCCAAAGAAGACAACCTGCCTGGACGGAGAGCTCATTTCTTTTTGAAACATAAGGTTTCAAACTAGGAGAATCTCCTATCGCTCTCCCTCGAATGACATTGTCCATTACCTCAGACAGGACTGGATCGTTGCGGGTGTACCTTCGCACCTGAACTGCAGTGACAGGTGTTCCCTCCACTTGTCTAAAGTAGAAGATGTCTATCTGACGAGGCTCTGGGGGAGTAACAGGCAAGGGTAGCCTCGAGAGACCGCCTGCGTTGCCGTGCAAGTCTGATTTGCGATATTTGATGTCGTATGTGTGTCCTGACAACAGTAAAGCCCACCTTTGCATCCTGCTTGCAGCGAGAGACGGAATTCCGGTGTGGGGCCCGAAGATTGAAGTCAATGGACGGTGGTCCGTCAGGAGTGTGAACCTTCTCCCAAACAGGTACTGATGAAATTTTCGAATTCCAAAAACGATTCCCAAGGCCTCGCGCTCGATCTGCGCATAGTTACTCTCGGCCTTGTTCAAGGTACGTGATGCAAAGGCGATAGGTTTCTCTTCACCCGAAGGCATGATGTGGGATATGACTGCTCCCACACCATATGGTGATGCATCACATGCTAGCTGCACGGGTAGCTTTGGGTCGAAGTGTGTCAGGACCTCCGAATTCAGCAATGCTTTCTTTGCTTGGGCGAAAGCTTCGTTGCACAGTTCAGTCCATTTCCATGTTTTGCCTTGACAGAGCAACTGATGTAACGGCTTCAGCAATGTTGCTAAGTCTGGAATAAACTTCCCATAGTAGTTAAGTAGCCCCAGAAATGAACGTAACTGGCTCACATTCTGGGGTGCTGGGGCCTCCACGATCGCCTTGACCTTTGGCGGCGCCTTATGCAGGCCAGTAGCGTCAATCACATGCCCCAGGTACTCAACTGAAGACTGAAAGAATTCACATTTGTCTTTACGAACTCTGAGTCCGTACTCTTTCAGTCATTGTAGTGTCGCATCCAAGTTCAGAAGATGATCCTCCTCATTTGTCCCAGTGACAAGGATGTCGTCCAGGTAGCACTGGACTCCTGGCAGTCCACTCAAAATCTGATCCATTGCCCTTTGGAATAGAGCAGGGGCCGACGTAATTCCAAACGGAAGGCGGCAGTACCTGTATAGCCCCTTGTGTGTCACAATTCTCAGCAGCTCCTTTGATTTGTCATCGACATGCATTTGTAGATAAGCCTGGCATAAGTCTATTTTGCTGAACTTTTGCCCTCCGGCCAGGCCCGTAAAAAAATCATCAATGAGGGGAAGACGGTACTGTTCCACAGACAGCACCGGGTTAATAGTCACTTTAAAATCCCCGCAGATTCGAACAGATCCATCCTTTTTCAGGACAGGAACAATGGGTGTGGCCCATTTGCTCATGCTCACAGGCTCCAGGACTCCATTCTCGACTAAGGCCTCCAAGTTAGCCTCAACTTTTGGCCTAATTGCATAGGGTACAGGTCGGGCTTTGTGAAACTTCGGCTTGCTGTCAGGTTTAATGTCCAGTCTCACGCTAATCTTTTTCATGCTCCCAAGTTCCCCATTGAAGAGTTCTGCATGTTTGTTTAACACTGCAGTCAGACCTGACTCCCCTTTTGACATCATGCAGACTGCAGGCCAGTCCAGTGTGATTTTCTCTAGCCACGCACGTCCCAGTAGCGATGGGTAATTTCCCTTTACCACATATAGTGGCAGTTTTGCAGTCTGTCCGTTCAATTTAACTGTCACCTCAATGACGCCTCTCATGGTTACAGATTCGCCGGTATACGTCTTTAGCACAATGTTTGTTGGCTGAAGGGTAGGATGCTTTAGCATTTTGTTGTAGACAGTGTCTGAAACAAGGGACACAGCCGCGCCTGTGTCCACCTCCATCCACACTGATTGTCCCTCCACCAGTGGTGACACCCAGTAGCCATTTGAACCACCTGCAACCGTCAGTATGTGCACCTCTTTCTCCTCAGAGGTGTCGCTCCCCTCTGTTTTGCTTGTTCCATCATACTGCACTGAATGAACACTCTTTTTCCTTTCTTGTCCAAATACAGACATTTTGCTTCCATGCTTCCCAGCTCTGTCTGTTCTTTTTTTACCTCTACAGGCGCGTTCAATGTGACCCTTTTTGCCACAATTTCGGCATTCCAGCTCCGTACACCAGCAGTCATTAGCGTGATGGCCCATTTTCCCACAACGGTAACATGTGCCATTCCGCGCACCTTTAGGCTCAGACGACACCTTGTGAACTCTCCCTGTTGAACTCAACTGGTGAGCCTCCTTTTCTGCCATCTCCATGGAGACACTAACTTCAATGGCCTTTTCAAGAGTAAGGTTGTCCTCAGTAAGAAGGCGTTTCTGTGTGGCTGCATTTTGCAGACCACACACAAGTCTGTCTCTAATGGTGTCATTCAGCACCTCCTTGAACTGGCAGTGTTCCGACAACCTTTTTAAAGCAGCAATAAACATCGTCACTGAATCCCCCTCCTCTTGATTCCGTTTGTGAAATCTAAATCTCTCCGCAATAACCAGAGGTTTTGGTGAAAAATGTGCTCCAAGAATTTCCACTAGTTGCTTATATGTTTTAGTTCCTGGCTTATCTGGCTGCACGAGGCTGCGAAGTAAATTGAAAGTCTTCGGCCCGATTACACTCAAAAAGGTAGGCACGACCTTTTCATTTGCCACCGCATTCGCCAATACAAAATAGTCAAAACGTTCCGTATATGCACTCCATTGCTCCACATTTTCATCAAAATCACCGATGTTTCCTAATATAGTAGCCATCTCACGTTTCAAATTAAATTTTCTGTTTACTCACTGCACCCGTAACGTATGCAGATTCATCCGCTCCTCGTTGCCACTTGTTGTGTCGGTACCTTTCTACCTAGACACAATTTAGGACTCAGAACTCAGAGATTCAAACATGAAGTGCTTTATTGGAGGAAAGGAAGTTCTGGAAAGTTCCGAACAAAGAGAGCTAAAACTTAACAGAGAACACCCAACCATTTATCTCCTGTGACAGCGCCACCACAGGTGGGAGGAGAACACACAATAGAACACACAATACATAACAGAGGTGGAAGTGGAAGGAAGAAGGCAACACAGACAGCCCCTTTCTGCCCAGGTTTCCCGCGATCGACCCATCCGACTGCGGTACCAGTGAATGCAACCTCAATTCCACATTCAACAATAGTCCCATACCTTATCTTCCCTCTGTTACTGACCATCACAGCATCCTCTTGGCCACAATGCAACAATAAAACCACCACAAAACAAACATTCCAGAAAAATATTATGAATCAAACCATTACAATATTTAATTCAAAAGTCAACTAATCGCACTTGTGCGTTCCCTCAGTCTCTTGGTCTTCATTGTGCCTTTGCCTCTCCTAGTGCTCCAAGGCAGTGCTACCTCAGTGGCTGCAGCATGGCTGGTGGAAGGTTGCTGATGGTCAGTGAGGGAGACTGCAGATAGCCTTGCAGGATGACCTCGAGCAGCTCTGGGCTTAGTAGGCCAGGTTTTGGACTGCACTATCTCGGCATGGGCAGCAGCTGTCTGGGCAGTGAGATGTGGGTGTGAGGCTTGCAGCTACAGTAATTGTATGAGGGTGAGATGGAGCATATGAATGTGAGGTATGAGTCGTGATTGATAGAGATTGCTGGTAGGTGAGTGAAGTGGGTGTGGTGAATTGAGCAGTGTGTGAGGCTAGTGGTGCAGTTTGTGGGGTCTGGCATTTAAATATGGATTCACTGACCTTGACCGCTCGTGTAAGGTCATTAAACATCTTCCTGCACTGCATCCAGGTCCTTAACAGTGATGGCTATCTGCTCCCATTCTTTTCTCAATGCCTGTCTGAAGGGCCTCCTGGCCCCTTGTGGATAAAGGACATCTCTCCTCCTGTCCACCTCCTGCACCAGGGCCTTGAGTGCTGCATCCAAAAATTTGGGAGCCCTCTCCCTGCCATGTTGCACCATCTTCACTCTTCCTGTAGGTCACACACTCCTCTACAATGACTTCCAGTACCTGCTGCAGCCAGAATGCACCTCTCCTTTAAGAGGTGCAGGCTGGCTTTAAGAACTGCAGGTTAGCTTTAATTGGTGCTAGCCTCGCACAAACTTGAGCCTCCTGCTGAGTGTGCAGCCACTCCGAAGTTTGCGTGCTGCCTGCATTACATTGAATGGGCGCAGGTTAATCATGCATTGTGATCCCTGTGCCCGTTTTCAGGGGCTATCCAATTTTTAGCCCACTATATCTAGCACACATTTCCAGTACATCACACTTGGAAATGCAACGTTCAAACATCTGTGTCAGATTTTAAAAAATAAACACAGTCATTTGGTATAAGATCCAGAATGTCTTAACTTCTGAATGACCTTCACAATCAACAACAACAACTTGCATTTATATCGCGCCTTTAACATAGTAAAACATCCCAAGGTGCTTCACAGTAGTGTTATCAAAAAAAATTTGACACCAAGCCACATAAGGAGATATTAAGACAGGTAACCAAAAGCTTGGTCATTGAGTTACGTTTTAAGGAGCGTCTCAAAAGAGGAGAGAGGGGTAGAGAGGCGGAAAAGTTCAGGAGGGGAATTCCAGAGTTTAGGGCCTATGCAGCTGAAGGCACAGCTGCCAATGGTGGAGCAATGAAAATAGGGGATGCTCAAGAGGCCAGAATTGGAGGAGAGCAGAAATCTCAGAGGGTTGTAGGAGGTTACAGAGATAGGGAGGGGTGAGGCCATGAGGGATTTGAAAACAAAGATGAAAATTTTTAAATCGCGGCATTGCTGGACTGGGACTCAATGTAGGTCCGAGAGCATGGGGTGATGTGTGAACAGGGCATGGTGCGAGTTAGGATATGGGCAGCAGAGCTTTGGATGAGCTCAAGTTTACGGAGGGTGCAAGGTGGAAGGTTGGCCAGGAGAGTATTAGAATAGTCGAGTGTGGAGGTAAATAAATGCATGAATTAGGGTTTCAGCAGCAGATGAGCTGAAGCAGGGACAGAGACAGGCGATGTTTTAGAGCTGGAGGTAGGTGGCCTCGGTGATGGAGAGGAAAAAGGGTCGGAAGCTCACCTCAGGGTCAAATAGGATGCCAAGGTTGCGAACAGTCTAGTTCAGCCTCAGACAGTGGCTAGGGAGAGGGATAGAGTTGAAGACTAGAGAACAGAGTTTGTGGTGGGGCTGAAGACAGTGGCTTCAGTCTTCCCAATATTTAATTGGAGGAAATTTCTGCTCATCTAATACTGGAGTTTGTAAAGTCTGTATTGAGCAAATACATTTTCACAATGGAACAAACCTTTTTTTTTGCTCCAAAGAACAGTGTGATTAAGTAAATCAAATAAACTAACCAATAATTCAAATCTTGCTACAGTGATCCATGTCAATTCGGTGCATCTGAGAATGGAAAATAATATTGAGTATACAGCTGGAACTCAATATAACTGAACATGAAATCACTTATTGATCGATGGTATCAACTGAGACGCACTTGTGTGCAAAGTTTGTTATCCAGGGTACTAAATGTAAACCGGACACAAACATCTTAAGTCTAATTGGTTTGTAGGGGAAAACCCAAAAAGACGGAATGATGAATTGCCAAGAAGGTGATCCAAATACTTTGTGCTTTCCCCACTCCAGGTACAGCCTGCATACCACCCATGCAATTGACAATGTTCCATAATTATTTTGTCCAATGCTTGTTTTGCAGGGGGTTGGGGAGAAAGCACTGGAGATATAGGGGGAGAAATTCGGTTGGTTGCGCCACCGATTAATGCCTAAAGAGGCCGCGAAGTGGGGCGCTAGCCAATTTCCGGGCGGGCGCAGGGCGCCTAGCGCCTTGCCCCATATTGAGCATGCATTTAGCGCCGGCACTAAATCTTAGCGCCCGCTCACGGGCGCAGGCTGATTATGACATCATTTGAGTGTGCAATGCCTTTTGGGTGCTCCGGACCGGAAATTCAGTGGCGCCCCCCCCTCCGTAGCACCTGGCGCTAATAGTGACAGCTTACCTGGAACCTTACCAAATCGCTCTCGGGCTGGAGGAGCGTTATTTAAAGGGGACTGGTGTGGCTTAAAAGCGGCAGCCATTTTTGGAGCACAACTTCCTCGAGAGCTACAAAAAGTTGCTGAGCTGCACACTGAGAGCCATTTGACCACTGAGCCAGTGCAGGCAGACGATCTTCAGCCTTCTGACCATCACCTTGCTGTTGGTGAGCCTTGACAATGGGGAACCTTCCTGTGGGCACTTATTATGGGGGCTGCATTGGAGGTGAACGTCCTGCTGCTGAATCATCTGGAAAGGGCACTGAGACGCTGGGAGAGGGGGGCGGGCATGGCCAGACGGAGGAGGGCCAACAGACGTCGCCACAGCAGACCTTGCGCTGGCAGGGTTTTCCGACAGCAGTTTTCCTACATGAACATGCCGGAGGAGCAGTGTGTCAGAAGGCTGTGATTTAGAAAGGAGGTGGTGACTGAGCTGTGCCAGCTGCTTCAGCCAGATCTGCAGCCTCAGATAAGGTGCAGGACATCTCTGTCGGCGGCTGAGAAGATGCCTGCTGGCCTGAACTTCTACGCGAGCGGCTCTTCTCAGGCTGCGCGTCAGAGGCTGATCAGAAGTAGCTTCTAGGCCACTCTCACGGAATGCTTGCTGCCATTCCAAGAACAGGAATGGAACCTGTGGTGTATGTAACCGTTCCACCTATAAGAGAACTATTTTAAGAGATGCACTACTTTATCTTGGCTGCTGTATACTGTAATACCGGTGGTGACCACACCGGTATATAAGTGCTGTGTAATGATTAATTGGGCAGTTCAGCCTGACCTTCGACTAGTAAAGACCTGTGGAATTTATTCTTGTGGTCTGTGTGCAATGATTCTTATTAACAATAACTAGAACACACAGACTTAACAGTGGCGACGATGACGATCTTACCCTGCGGCAGAGATATATCCAAGGCAGTTTAACGGGCGTCGAGAAGAGGCATCCGCCCTCATCATCCTGCTGAGAAAAGACTCGGGTCTGAAGAGCAAGGAAGAATCCTGACACGAAGCCTTCCATCAGCAACAGGCAGTGATCATCCCTTCTACCACGGTGGTGGGTAAGCCGATCAGCGACGAGCAGCAAGTCGGCCACATTGGCTGTGAAGTCGGGGAGGGAAAAACGGAGGATATAAGGGCGGAGAACTCGACCACGGCCGGGGAAAAGAGCCGGACAGAAGTCGGGGCCAGAGGCGCTGAGACTGGGGCAGCGTAAGGCACGGGAGCCGCGGTGAATGCAAACGCAGCCGGTGTAAAAGACCGGGCTGCAAGCGGGCTGGGAGACGCAACAGTGTCGAGAGAGAGCTCGACCGCGACCGGGGAAAAAGGCCGGGCAGCTACCGAGGCCGCGAGGCGCGGGAGAAAATAAAAATAATAAAAAAATTTTTTAAAAACCGCGGAGAACTCAGCCGCAGCCGGGGGAAAGGACCGGACTGCAAGAGGGGCTGGGAGGCACGATTTGAGAACCGCTGGGGAGGGCGAATGCAGCAATACGGCAATCGCCATTACAGCCAGCGGGGGAGAAAGGCAAACGCGGGAAGCCGCCATTTTCGTAGGCGGGGGAAGAAGACAAGCGCGGGAAACCGCCATTTTGAAAAAAAATAAAAATAAAAGAAAAATTTCTTTTTGTTTCTCAAGAAGACTGCGAGGATGCCTAAGCGTGGTAACATCAACGATTTCGATGCCGATGTTGAAGATTGGGCCACGTATGTAGAACGCATAGAGATTTATTGTTAGGCAAATAAAATATCAGATGAAGATAAAGCACTAACCTTACTAAACTCAATGGGTGCGAAGACATACGGGCTATTGAAGCATCTTCTATTACCAGCTAAACCGGCGGATCAGGCTTTCGCTAATATTGTTGCTGTCCTGAGAAATCATTTGAACCCCACGCCGCTGATGTTAGCGGAACGATTTAAATTTTATGCGACAACGCAACTGAAAGAGGAAAGCAACGCGGAGTATTTAATTGAACTGCGTAAGCTAGCGAAATACTGTCAGTTTGGGGAAAGACTGACAGAGGCACTGAGAGACAAATTCGTGTGTGGATTGTCGAAAGAAGGAACACAAAAGCGGCTGCTTGAAAAGAATGATCTTACACTTGATAAGGCTGTCACTATTGCAGCATCGCACGAAGCCGCAGCGAGAGGCACTGCAGAAATGCAGCTGAAGGCAGCGGTACTCAGCGTAGATCAAATGGCTTTGGGTACAGCGAAATGTTATCGTTGTGGAAAGACAACACACGATCAGAACCAATGCTGGTTTAAAAATCAGGAATGTAGAAAATGTGGCAAGCTTGGTCACATAGCTAAAGTATGCCGGTCAGGAAAGAAGACCAGCAACAAAAAGTCACCGCAGGAAAAGTGCAGAAAGGTACATAAGGTGACTGAGAAGAGTTCGGATGAACAGAATTCAGATTCAGACTCCAACAGCAAGGAACTGGGTAGTCTGAGAATTCACAATGTGAGTAAGGAAGCTGACCTACAAACTATCTGGGTCACACTTCAGATAGCAGGAGTCCAAGTGAAGATGGAATTGGACACCGGATCGGCGTTGACGGTCATGAATAAGCAAGATTACAAAAGGTTATTCACACATATTCCCCTACGGGATACGGAGGTAGTATTGCAGACATACACGGGGCAAAGAGTATACCCCATCGGAAAGATAAAAGTCAAGGTGGTACACAAGGGCAAAGAACACCAAGGAATGGACTTATATGTACTACCTGAGGGAGGTCCACCACTTCTGGGACGGGAGTGGATCAGGAAAATAAATATGGACTGGCACTCCCTAAAAGCAATAACGGTAGATTCTGGAAAAAAAGATGTCAAACCTGAACGATTGTCCAGAATATTGGATGAGGCTAAAGAGGTGTTCCAACAGGGACTGGGAACACTGAGAGGAATTACGGCAAAAATCAAGATTGCAGAACATGCAAACCCAAAATTTTTCAAAGCCAGACCGGAACCTTATGCGATACGACCTGCTGTGGAAGCTGAGCTGGAAGGGCTAGAACGTTCAGGAGTACTGTCTAAGGTGGACTGGAGTGAGTGGGCCACGCCCATTGTTCCCGTCATGAAGCGTTCATCGAGTAACAAGCCAGGGGAACCGGGGAAGGTCCGCATCTGTGCAGATTTCAAGATCACGGTTAATCCGGTGCTTCACACGGTGCAATATCCGCTTCCGCGGATTGAGGATATCTTTGCTTCATTGTCTGGCGGGAAACACTTCACCAAGATAGACCTGGCGCAAGCGTACTTACAGATGGAAGTTGAGGAAGAGTCGCGCCAGTATCTCACAATCAACACGCACAGAGGCTTGTATCGATATAATAGACTGGTTTTTGGAGTGGCTTCGGCTCCAGCAATTTGGCAGAGGGCCATGGAGCAGGTATTACAGGGAATTCCAAGCACTCAATGTTACTTGGACGATATCCTGATTACAGGAGATGACGATGAGGAACACCTTGCAAATTTGAAACTGGTGCTCACCAGATTGAAGGAATATGGACTTCGAGTTAATCGCCAGAAATGTGAGTTCTTTCAGAAACGGATCTCGTACTGTGGTCATGTCATTGACCAGGAGGGGCTGCACAAGTCACCTGACAAGATCGAAGCTGTTGTGAAGGCTCCCGCTCCGGAAAATGTATCCCAGTTGAGGTCGTTCCTAGGGTTGATTAACTATTACCATAAGTTTCTGCCAAATCTATCCATGGTGCTGCACCCGCTGAATGCTCTTTTGCAGAAAGAAGTACCATGGAAGTGGAGCCAGGACTGTAAGAAGGCCTTTCGCAAAAGCAAGGTATTGATCACCTCAGAGGAACTGTTGGCTCACTTCAACCCAACGCTACCTATTCGTTTAGCTTGTGATGCTTCTCCTTATGGTATTGGAGCAGTACTCTCACACAAGTTGCCAAATGGCTTGGAAAGGCCAGTCGCATTTGCATCCAGATCATTGACCTCCGCTGAGCGCAACTATGCTCAGATAGATAGGGAGGCTCTCAGCCTTGTGTGGGGAGTAAAGAAGTTTAATCATTACCTGCAGGGCCAGTAGTTTACACTGCTGACAGACCACCAGCCGTTGGTATCCATTTTTAACCCTAAGAAGGGTGTTTCGGTGATGACAGCACAGAGGCTCCAGAGATGGTCCCTTTTCCTAGGGGCACATCAATATCAGATAGAATTCAAAGGTACAAAGCAGCATGGTAATGCTGATGGGCTGTCGCGCCTGCCACTACCTACTGAGGAGGAGGCACCGACGGTTGACCCGGTGGAGTTATTTCACTCGACCATCATCGAATGTTTACCTGTCACCAATGCAAATATTGAAAGGGAGACTAGGAATGACCCGACACTGTCCCGGGTCTACGAATTGACAGTAAAGGGATGGCCAGCCCATGGTGATCCACTGTTACCGGCATTCTCAGCAAGACGAGAACAGCTGTCCATCTGTCAGGGAACATTGATGTATGGAACAAGGGTGATTATCCCTCCTAAGTTAAGAGAGAGAGTTCTAAAAGAACTACATGAAGGTCATCTGGGGGGAGTCAAGATGAAAAGCCTTGCTAGGGCTTATGTGTGGTGGCCGGGTATCGACCAACAGATAGAGGATCTGACGAAAAGCTGCTCAGGGTGCCAAAAAGTCCAAAATGCACCTCCAATTGCACCGCTGCATCCATGGGAATGGCCTTCAACCCCATGGCAACGTGTACATATTGACTTTGCTGGTCCATTCATGGACTCCATGTTTTTAATTGCGGTGGACGCACATTCTAAATGGCCAGAAGTGATTAAAATGACTACCACTACCTCGGAGAAGACGATCGCGGTGCTAAGAACGATATTTGCAAGAAATGGATTGCCAGAGCAAATATGTTCAGACAACGGACCACAGTTCGTGTCAGAGGAATTCCAGAAATTCCTGAAGAAGAATGGGGTGAAACATTATACCTCTGCCCCATATCATCCAGCTACGAATGGGCTGGCCGAGAGGTTTGTACAGACGTTCAAAAAGGCAATAAAGGCCATGAGCGAAGATCAGATTCCACTGCAACACAAGGTGGACAGTTTCCTACTGGCATATCGAAACGCCACCCATGCAACAACAAACCAAAGTCCTGCCATGACGTTCTATAACAGGAGGTTGCGGTCCAGGTTGGACTTGTTAAAACCAAATGTGCGGAGGGAAGTCGAAAACAAACAGTTCCAGCATATCAATAACAAGCCCACTCGGAGTTTTGAAATAGGACAACCGGTGTTAGCCAGGGACTATAAAAACGAGAAATGGCAATCTGGAACAATTCGGGCCAGACAAGGACCCCTGATGTACACGGTAGATGTTGGTGAAAATGTAATGTGACGTCATGCTGACCAACTGGTGGGATCGAGAACAAGGGTCGAGCCCATGGTTACGACAGAGACAACCGTGGAGGAAGTTAGTGAACCTGAAGCATCTACCTCAGAAGTGAATATACCTGATGATGATGTCCTATCCATAGGGGATCAACTAGATGAGTCACCCCAGCAACGAGAACCAGAGACCCCTGAAAGGCGTTATCCGTCTCGGATCAGGAGGCCTCCTCAGAGACTGAATCTGTGAACTGTTTTTACATGAAGTTGTGTATATATGTTATTATGTTATGTTAAATGGGGAATATATACTGTTAAGCTAAAAAGGGAGGATTGTGGTGTATGTAACCGTTCCACCTTTAAGAGAACTATTTTAAGAGATGCACTACTTTATCTTGGCTGCTGTATACTGTAATACCGGTGGTGACCACACCGGTATATAAGTGCTGTGTAATGATTTATTGGGCAGTTCAGCCTGACCTTCGACTAGTAAAGACCTGTGGAATTTATTCTTGTGGTCTGTGTGCAGTGATTCTTATTAACAATAACTAGAACACACAGACTTAACAGAACCGGTCTGATACCCCCAAGCCTGTGAAGGGCAAGATGCATGTAAATAGCAGGCATGGCCATTGTAAATGAAGAAAGTGTTTCATTACACAAAATGTGGTTCCTTCAAATGTGAGAAAGCTATGGCAACAGAAAGCAAAACTAATACACTGACACATAACTGCCTCTCACACCTGGGAGACTGTCCAAAACATAAATCACATTCCAACCATCTTCCTTGGCCTTGATTCCACTGCGCCAACCAAAGCATCCAATGCCCCATCAGTGAGGCGTTCCGCCCTCTGCCTCACCCTTTCCATGTCTTGCTAGGCTGGTGCGCCACAGGTAGGCTCCCACCGGTGAAGGCCTACAAGGCAGTGAGTGTGTCTGGTGATGCCAATTGACCTGCCCCTTTAAGAGCTGGCCGGCGCCAGTGTGTCTCAGGGAAAGTGATTATTGACAGCACCTTCGCTGTGCCCTGCCGCCGCGAAATTGGGTTGCGCCGCCAGGTTAGCGCCTTAAGAGTAGTGTGCAGTGCCTGATTTAGCGCCGCAATCACCTTTAGGGGCGCTGCAACCCAATATCGCGCTAGGTGGCGCTAAATTGCGCCTGGTGCTAAACTTTGCGCATCGCCAGGACTAGCGCCCCAAACGCGGCTATACCGAATTTCTAGGCCATACTTTCTTGCTGCGAATAATGAGTATCATGCTGCAGTGATCCTTGTGAGAAAACTCCAGACCTAGCCATAAAATCAGGGGTGGATGGCAACATTCTGTGTAGTGATTCCTGGAGCAGCACAGCCTAGAAATAAAGTTTGCAGTTTGGAGATTTTAGTCCTCTGTTCTGTTTGGGGAGTCATGGTCAATTATTTCATGTAGGGGATCTCTTACCAGCCCATTGGCATCTGCAGTTGTGCATGTTTAGTGGTGTGTTTCGTTTCTTTAAATGCTGTGCTGCTATGTTGGAGGTGGGCTATTTTTTTTTACACAGTATTGTTAGGAAAGAAGTGCAAGTTTGGCAGCCCTGTGGAAGGAAGAAGCATTGAAGGAGTTACAACCCAGCCTATCTTCTAGCGTGACTGGTACTTTCATCTTTTAGTCACATTAATTTTATTGTTAAAGTAAAACGACTCACCACTACCTTCTCAAGGGCAATTAGGGGTGGTCAATAAACGTTGGCCTTGCCAGCGCTGCCCACATCTCAGGAACGAATATTTAAAAAAAAGCCTCAGAGTGGTGGAATGTGATCTTGCACCTCCAGTTTTGCTGTGTTCTAATCCTCTCATATTTTATTGCATTGGTGCTGAAGAGGCTAAACTTTATCCTGAGTGAGGGAAGGGGAAACTCCTGGGATAGGCATCACTGGGTTGTTCTACACTTTCTAGTTCAGTGTGGTTTCAAAGGTGGTCTTGGAGACCAGTGATTACAAACCCCACCCTTTAAAACACACAAAGATATTAAGAATGGGCCTAGTGAAGTAATAATAGTGAACTAGAAAGTTGACAATTGTTCTAAAAATGCTATCTGTGCCCAACATTCCCTATCTTTTTTTTATTTCAAAAATATACTTTATTCATAACATTTGTCAAAATACATTACAATACAGTCCACATCACATTTCATGTGGTACAATACAAATTAAATGCAATACATGGCACTCAATTTACAGAAACAAATTGCAGTACATTTTCATTACACATTTTATAAGTCATACAGCCTGAGGGGGCGGGGGTTTACACTAGTTCCAGCCCCTCGGTGTACAATGGTGGGAGGGCCTTAAACTGTAGCCTTTCCCCAGTGACCTTTTGCGGCAGCTGCACCAGGCTTTAGTGCGCCCCTCAGCACATAGTCATGGACCTTGCAATGTTCCAGTCTGCAACACTCGGTCATGGACAACTCTTTACTCTGGAAGACCAGCAAGTTTCGGGCAGACCAAAGGGCGTCTTTCACCGAGTTGATGGTCCTCCAGCAGCAGTTGATGTTTGTCTCAGTGTGCATCCCTGGGAACAGTCCGTAGAGCACAGACTCCTGTGTTACAGAACTGCTCGGGATGAACCTCGACAAAGATCACTGCATCTCTTTCCAGACCTTCTTTGCAAACGCACATTCCAGAAGGAGATGGATGACGGTCTCGTCCCCCCCGCCCGCAGCCTCCTCGAGGACAGCGTGTGGTGGCACTGAGACGGCGGGTGTACATGAAGGATCTGACGGGGAGGGCCCTTCTCACCACCAGCCAAGCTATGTCTTGGTGCTTGTTTGAAAGTTCTGGCGATGAGGCATTCTGTCAAATAACTTGGACAGTCTGCCCGGGGAACCATCCAACAGGTTCTGCCATCTTTTTTTGTAGGGCCTCGAGGACGTTACCTGCAGACCACTGCTTTATGGCCCTGTGGTCAACGGTGTTTTTCTGCACAAACTTCTCCACGAAGGACAGGTGGTCCAACATTCCCTATCTTGCTGATGTCGGCCTCGTTGTAGTGGGACATGCGAAAGTCTGTACCGCCTTTCATAAAGTCAACATTCAGCCTGCATCACCATCAGGAGTAAATCACGTCATGGGGGTGTAATTGTAGCTCGGGTGTCCTGACGCATGGAGCCAGAGAGGACCGCGCCCGGGGTTTGGAAAAATGACGATGTTGCTGGAGCAGCTATCAGCAGAATGCCGCAAAAACACAGGCACCCAGGAGCTCACTGTGATCAGGGTCAACAAACCAACATCTTCAGGACTACCGTGTAAAATAAAGCACGACTGGAAACCAAAGCTCCTGTGGTGTACATTATTTTTTAAGGGGAAAACTAATTTGCTGGGGTTGCAGTATTGTCCTTCCGACTGAATGAGGGAGGGCGATGCTGAGCTTTCAACCTTGATTGGGCAATCTATGTCGAAACAAAGGCTTACAATTCAGCCAAGGGCGGGGGTGAATAGAGCGAAGGAAACAACTCTGTGTTTAAAATCAGCAATATTGACCCGAAACAGGAAACGCATTGCTACGTTCGAAAGAAATAATTCTTCCTTTCCTTTTTGGAACAGGAGGGCGGTCCCGACTCTCCAGCCGGAAGTTAGCAAAAAAGCAAGAGCTGCACCACCCTCGGTTTAAAGGCTGATTCTTCCTTATTCATGAGTGCGGCGAGCAGGTTCCTTTTTCGCCGCTATTTCATCGCGGACGCTCTCCCCCTCCCCTCCCTTGAAATAAATTCCCTGTTCGTGTCCCTTCTTCCTCCTCACTGTAGCGTGTGTTTGTTTTTTTCCAAACGGGGGCGTCCGCAATTTTTTCTCTTATTTATTTTAAAGCATAATATGAGAATTTTACGCATCCCGAACCGCTCAGTGTTTGCTTTGTTATTCCTCTTCTCCTTGTCATCATCATTTCTCTACTTCATATATGTAGCGCCCGGATTAGGTGAGTCTCGTTTTCCTTTGTGTGTGTGTGTGTACATATTCTGTATTGGTTTGGCCTTTCTGTGTCTTCTGCTGGGTTCTGCGAGGTGACGGTGTCATTTGTGAAGTGCTGGAGTCGCCGCTTTGCTCTTGCACGTTCAGCTGACTGTCACATTCTCAGGCCCAGCGGGAGGGAGCTGGCTCTGTTCGAGATGGAGAAAGAGAGACATCAAAAAGACAATATCCTATCTGAGGCTTTACCGGCAAACAAGCCGGGGATGGGCTCGCTCTCTTTCGAAGCAGGAAATGAGAATTGAGTTTTTTTTTTAAAAAAAAAGCTTTTTTTCAGGGGGAGACCCCAATGCAGTGTTAACGGAAGTGCTGCACCGTCTGGTCACGGAACGACAAGAGACGCCCCAAGACATCGCTTAGCATATTGCTAAATGGGTTTATTTAGAAGACGGGGGTTTCTATACAGCTATACACTCGCAATTTTTATTTTAAAAAGCGATAGTGCCTATTTTTATAATCGTCGACACAAATTTCATTCCACTCCCGCCCCTCCCCCTGTGAGTTTGTGCGTTTTCACAGTTGTGGATATTTATTTTTTGTACATTGTATCTGCCTTCAGCATACGTTGTAACCAAGCATTTTTGGTTTACGCAAGTTGTCGAGTGGAAACATTTGAATCACATTGTTGAATTTCAAAACTTTCAGCAGACGATTGACGCCTTTCTAATGTGTTGAGTGGGTGATCTGGTGGTGTACTGAGTCATTCACAAAGCCGGAGCTGCTGCGTGAAACCGACTCGCCTGTCAGCTGAGCAGAGAAATTTCCAGATACAACTTATTTCTTTCCGCCAACCGTAACCTCTGGTTGTGTTTTCTGGTGGGATAGTAGCTTGACCAGTCACAACATGGATAATTGTACAAATCAATTTATAAAAAAAAATGTACTCGCAGAAAGACCTTTTTAAACATTCAAAAGTCTTTGCAGCAACGCTTGTGGATATGGAAACAGGTGAAAAGTTGAGGCAGTGTTTTTTGTAAAATTCAGAATAATGAGCATTGTTGATTTAATAGACAAGCTTTGAGACTTCCTCATTAATCATAAGAATGAAATCCATAGATTTGGGCTCGCTTCAGAAGTGTGCTTTTCAGTGAGTCATTCATTTTTAGTTGTAGGGCTATGAGCGGCCTATTTCCTTCCTATTTGTTCGGAGTTCATTTAAGGGGTGTGTGGCAATGAGGCAGTATCTGAGGCAAATATTGCGGTCTACTTAAGATCAGCCACAAACATTTTACTTTTTTATAAATATCCAAAGAACAATTCAACTTGAATTTCTTTGGAAAAGCTACCCAGTAATAAACAAGGGAATAATAAAACCAGCTCATCGTAGTAGGACCAGAGCATAGCTGCAGAGAGCGGCAAAGCTTTGGATAATGAGGGCGCAGAGGTAACTTTATCTTCCTGATAACTTTTCTTTAACTTTTCCAATTCTTTGTCACGGTCACTTTGTCTTTCCTGCTCTTTATTACTCCATTAGAGAAACGTCCATTCTGTAAAATGTCTACATTCCAATTTTGTTTTTTTTCCCCCCAGATGTTTTGTAAAGAGTTCTCTTTTTTGAATGGGTTCTCATTTTGAAATTTCAATCTTAATCATTTTGCACATTGTGCTTTTGTCACTTTAATGGTGGGGAAGTTAAAGCTTTTTCATGGATGGCTATTGGAATACGATGTTTAACTGCAAGTGGCGAATGAGACCGATATTGTAACATAAACAAGAGAATTGGATGAGTATTTCAAAAGGAAGAATATAAAAGGATACATGGAAATGGGATGAAAGTGGACAGCTTGCTTCAGTTGAAGTTAGCAGAGGCTGTGTGCCAAATGCTGTGAACTCTGAGTCGACAGTGTAGGTTGCAAAGGTGTCGGCCAGAACTTGCTGACATGACAGAGTTGGTGAACTGAGTGCCAACTCTTTTCAAGCTTTACTGTAATGGGCAGGATTTATGCATAGAAATATCACTATAAGCCCCCTCTTTTCCTTCCCCGCTCCCCCCCTTTCCTGAAGGCAGTGGGTCTGACTAAAGTACAGTTCTGTGAGCACCGGCTGCCCACCAATACCTTTTCCAAATCATCAGTCTTCATGTAAGCCTGGAACTGTATCAGCAGAATACTTGACATTGGAACATCGCCGCCCAACCCTACTTTAGAGATGCTGAGGCCAATTAATGCATTCCTACTGCTCTTAGCTGAGATCTGTTAGTTCGATAAAACTAAGGATGATTACTTCATGAAGCCTTTAATTATGGATAAAGTTTTGAGATTACGGCATACCATATATGTTTGGTCTCGGATTGTTCCCCACTGAACCCCAGTAGCGTTGTTACCCACAGTGACAAAGGAAGTGTGCTAACTTGAAAATAATGTTTTGAATGCCCAAACATTAGTTTTAGAAACACAGAAGATAGGAGCAGGAGTAGGCCATTCGGCCCCTCGAGCCTGCTCCAAATGAGATCATGGCTGATCATCCAACTTCAGTACCCTGTCCCTGCTTTCTCCCCATATCCCTTGATCCCTTCAGCGTCAAGAAATATACCCAACTCCTTCTTGAATATATTTAATGAATTGGCCTCAACTGTCTTCTGTAGTAGAGAATTCCACAGGTTCATCACTCTCTGGGTGAAGAAATTCCTCCTCATCTCTGTCCTGAAATGGCTTACCCCTTATCCTTAGACTGTGCCCCCTGGTTCTGGACTGCCTGACCATCGGGAACATCCTTCCTGCATCTAGTCTGTCCAGTCCTGTTAGAATTTTATAAGTTTCCATGAGATCCCTTCTCGTTCTTCTAAACTTCAGCGAGTATAAGCTCAATCGACCCAATCTCTCCTCGTACGTCATTCCTGCCATCCCAGGTATCAGCCTGGTGAATCTTTGCTGTACTCCCTCTATGGTAAGAACATCCTTCCTCGGATAAGGCGACCAAAACTGCACACAATACTCCAGATGTGGTCTCACCAAGGCCCTGTACAACTGCAGCAAGACATCCTTGTTCCTGTTCTCAAACCCTCTCACTACGAAGGCCAGCATACCATTTGCCGCCTTAACCGCCTGCTGGACCTGCATGCTTACTTTCAGCGACTGGTGCACAAGGACACCCAGGTCTTGTTGTACTTCCCCTTCTCCCAATCTATTGCCATTCAGATAATCTGCCTTCCTGTTTTTGACACCAAAGTGGATAACCTCGCATTTATCCACGTTATATTGCATCTGCCATGCTTCTGCCAACCTGTCCAAATCATCCTGGAGTTTCTCGGCATCCTCACAGCGCACACGCCCACACAGCTTTGTGTCGTCTGCAAACTTGGAGATATTACATATAATTCCCTCGTCTAGATCATTAATATATATTGTGAATAGCTGGGGTCCAAAGACCGATCTCTGCAGTACCCCACTAGTCACTGCCTGCCACTTGGAAAAAGACCCGTTTATTCCAACTCTTTGCTTTCTGTCTGCCAACCAGTACTCTATCCAAGACAATACCTTGCCCCCAATCCCATGTGCCTTAACTTTACATGCTAATCTCTTATGCGGGACCTTATCGAAAGCCTTCTGAAAGTCCAAATACACCACATCCACTGGTTCTTCCTTTTATCTATTTTACCAGTTACATCCTCAAACCATTCCAGTAGATTAGTCAAGCACGATTTACCTTTTGTAAATCCATGTTGACTTTGTCTGATGCTGTCACTGTTTTCCAAGTGCTCTGCTATTATAATGGACTCTAGCAATTTCCCCACTACCGATGTCAGGCTTACCGGTCTGTAATTCCCCATTTTCTCTCTACCACCTTTTTTGAATAGTGGGGTAACATTAGCTACCCTCCAATCCATGGGTGCTGTTCCAGATTCCATTGAATGTTGGAAGATGATCAGCAATGCATCTACTATTTCTAGGGCCACTTCCTTAAGTACCCTAGGATGTAGATTATCAGGCCCTGGGGATTTATCGGCCTTCAATCTCCCTAACACCATTTCCCTACAAATACTGATTTCTTTCAGTTCCTCCCTTTCATCAGACCCTATGTTCCTCGACATCTCTGGGAGGTTATTTGTGTCCTCCTTTGTGAAGACAGAATTAAAATATGTATTTAATTGGTCAGCCATTTCTTTGTTCCCCATTATAAATTCCCTTATTCTGACTGTAAGGGACCTACGCTTGACTTCACCAACCTTTTTCTCTTCACATATCTATATAAGCTTTTACAGTCAGTTTTTATGTTCCCTGAAAGCTTACTCTCATACTCTATTTCCCCCTTCTTAATTAATCCCTTTGTCCTCCTTTGTTGAATCCTAAACTGCTCCCAATCCTTGAGTTTACTGCTTTTTCTGGCCAATTTATATGTCCTCTCCTTGGATCTTATGCTATCCCTAATTTCCCTTGTTAGCCATGGTTGAGTCACCTTTATTGTTTTATTTTTATGCCAAACTGGGATGAACAATTTCTGTAGTTCATCCATGCAGCCATTGCCTATCCACCATCAACCCTTTTGGGTGACATTCCCTAATCCATCCTACCTAACTTGCGCCTCATACCATCGTAGTTTCCTTTATTTAAATTCAGGACCCCAGTCTCTGAGTCAACTACTTCATTCTCCATCTTAATGAAGAATTCTATCATATTATGATCGCTCTGACCCAAGGGGCCTCATACAACAAGATTGCTAATTAATCCTTTCTCATGACATAATACCCAGTTTAAGATGGCCTGATCGCTAGTTGGTTCCTAGACATATTGGTCCAGCAAACCATCCCGTATGCACTCCAGGAATTCCTCCTCCACAGTGTTGTTACTAATTTGGTTAGCACAATCTATATGTAGATTAGTCACCCATGATAACTGCTGTGCCCTTATTGCACGCTTCTCTAATTTCCCTTTTAATGCCATCCCGAACCTCCGCATTACTGTTTGGGGGTCTATATACCACTCCCACTGATGTTTTCTGCCCCTTGGTATTTCTCAGTTCTACCCATACAGATTCCACATTATCAGAGCTAATATCCTTCCTTACAATTGTGTTAATCCCCTCTTTAACCAGCAGTGCTACCCCACCTCCTTTTCCTTTTTGCCCATCTTTCCTGAATATTGAATACCCCTGGATGTGGAGTTCCCAGCCTTGGCCACCCTGGAGCCATGTTTCCGTAATCCCAATCAAATCCTATTTGTTTACCTCTATTTGCGCAGCTAATTCATCCATCTTATTACGAATGCTCCTCGCATTAAGACACAAAGCCTTCAGGCTTGTTTTTTTAACACTCTTAGACCTTTTAGAATTATTATTTACTGTGGCCATGTTTGATTTAAACCGTTGATTTCCCTGACTGCCACTTTGTTTTTCTCCTTCCTTTTGCTTTTATCCTTGTTTCCCTTTCCTCTGCCTCCCTGCTCAGGTTCCCAACCCCCTGCCATTTTAGTTTAAACCCTCCCCCAGAGCACTAGCAAACACTCCCCCTAGGACATCGGTCCCGGCCTTGCCCAGGTGCAAACCATCCGGTTTGTACGAGTCCCACTTCCCCCAGAACCGGTTCCAATGTCCCAGGAATTTGAATCCCTCCCCCTTGCACCATTCCCTTAGCCACGTATTCATCTGAAATACCCTTCTATTTCTATTCTGACTAGCACGTGGCACTAGTAGCAATCCTGAGATTACTACCTTTTTGAGGTCCTATTTTTTAATTTACCTCCTAACTCCCTATATTCAGCTTTTAGGACCTCATCCCATTTTTTACCTATATCGTTGGTACCTATATGCACCATGACAACTGGCTGTTTACCCTCCCCTTCCAAAATGTTTTGCAGCCGCTCCGAGACACCCTTGACCCTTGCACCAGGGAGGCAACACACCATCCTGGAGTCTCGTTTGCGGCCTCAGAAACACCTATCTATTCCCCTTACAATAGAATCCCCTATTAATATAGCTCTACCCCTCTCTTTCCTCCTGTCCTGTGCAGCAGAACCACCCCTGGTGCCAGGAAGTTGGCTGCTGCTGCTTTCCCCTGATAAGCCATCCCCCTCAATAGTATTGAAAGTGTTATATCTGTTTGAGAGGGGGATATCCACAGGGGACTCCTGCACTCTCTGCCTGCGCCTACTATTCTGCCTGTTGGTCACCCATTCCTTTTCTGCCTGTGCAACCTTTACCTGCGGTGTGACCAACTGATTTAAACGTGATATCCACGACGTCCTCAGCATCGCGAATGGTCCAGTATGTATCTAATCGCAGCTCCAGCGCTGCAATGCGGTCTGCCAGTAGCTGCAGCTGGATACACTTCCTGCACACATGGTCGTCCGGGACACAAGAAGTTGTATCGTTTAAAAAGTTGGTGATATCTCCAGCCATATATGGATGCTATCTAGCATTAGGCCAGTCCTACTGTAGAGTACCCTTCCCTCTGCCGCCTTCTTTAATAATATCCCACTTTATTAGATATTGTTTGGGGGAAAGGGCATGGAAGGGAGTTATACAGTTTTAAATATCTCCTTTTTTAGACCTGGCATAATAGTCAAGATATGGCTTTGTATCATTCTGTCCACCTTACCCCTGACAGCCATGCTTTGAATCTAATTGCCATTCCGAATCCCTTGAGGTCACACTTGTATTCAGGGTTCTGTTGAAGCAAATTCACCTTAATGGTCCATTAGATCACAGTTTGAAATTATAGGACTGCTTAGTGGTTTTCTGCGCCCTTCTAGATCTTAAATTCATTTGTATGTTGTACAATACATTAACAATACAATTAAGTTTGGAAAGATATATTTTGAAAGAGTCACTAAGTCACTATTGAACAGCAGATCAAAGAAGTTTAATTGAAATATTTATTTCACTTTACCATTCTAAGCATTCATTCCTGTTCAGTGAGTTTTCCATATCCATTTCAGGCGGACCGATTTAATGTTTGTAAACCATTTGCCTCACTAATTAATTAGTTGTGTAAATGTACCCTGGAACAAAATATTAATATAGATGATGTAAAATTCAGGCAGTCACCTCAACAAATTGACATTTTAGATATTGACACCCAGGTTGAGTTATGTAGCGAAGTATTTATAGGACCGATGCAATTAATGACATGATTCCTTTTGGAGTTATGAGTTAAAGCCACACATCTAGAAAACCTTCATCTGATTATATTTATCAAGAGTGATGAATTCTGATTGGCCCAAAGGAGCAGTGTTATCCCAATAAAATAAAAAAAGGTGCATATTGACAATACCAATGATTTCCTTTTGCTAAGTGACTAAGCTAAAATAAATGTTGCTAAAATTAAGGCGGCTCAGTGAGTATATTTTATGAATTTAAAAAGCATCTCCAGGATCTGCTACTTTTCACCAGCATAGACCTGTGCAAGTGGGGTAACATAACTTGATGCTCCCTGCTTTCATCACTGTCATCATAAACCTTGGTATAACCAAGAATAGTTTAAGAATACCTTTTGATAAGGTACCCCCATAATAGACTGATTAACAAGGTCAGAGAATGCAGAGTTAGGGTACAAGTAGCAGAATGGATTGCTGGCTGGCTTCAGGACAGAAAGCGGAGAGTAGGAGTAAAGGGTAGCCATTCCCAGTGGCAGAAGGAGGGTAGTGGTCTTCCACAAGGATCAGTACTGGAACCTCTGCTGTTCACAATTTACATTAACGATTTAAACTTTGGAATCAAAAACACAATTTCTAAATTTGCGGATGACACCAAATTGGGAGGGGATAGTCAATATTGAGGAGGACTGCAACAAGTTACAGGAGGACATTAATAATTGCAGGATGGGCATATAATTGGCAAATGAAGTTCAACACAGATAAATGTGAGGTATTACATTTTGGTAGGAAGAATAGGGAGTTCACTTATTTCTTGGAGGGTGCAAGTTTAGGTGGGGTAGAGGAACACGGGGATCTCGGAGTACAAATACACAAATCACTAAAAGTTGTGCCACAGGTTAGCAAGGCCATAAAAAGCAAACCAAGCATTAGGGTTTATTTCTAGAGGGATAGAATTGAAAAGTAGGGAAGTTATGCTAAACCTGTATCAAACCTTGGTTAGAGAACATAAGAACATGGAGCAGGCCATACGGCCCCTCGGGCCTGCTCCGCCATTCAATAGGATCATGGCTGATCCGAACCTAGACTCGCGTCCACTTCCCTGCCTGCTCCCCGTAACCCCTAATTCGCTTATCAGCTAGGAAACTGTCTATCTCTGTTTTAAATTTATTTAATGTCGCAGCTTCCACAGCTCTCTGAGATAGCAAATTCCATAGATTTACTACCCTCTGAGTGAAGAAGTTTCTCCTCATCTCAGTTTTGAAACGGCAGCCCCTTATTCTAAGATTATGCCCCCTAGTTCTAGTCTCACCCATCAGTGGAAACATCCTCACCGCATCCACCCGATCAAGCCCCCTCACAATCTTATATGTTTCGATAAGATCGCCTCTCATTCTTCTGAATTCCAATGAGTAGAGGCCCAACCTACTCAACTTTTCCTCATAAGTCAACCCCCTCATCTCCGGAATCAACCGAGTGAACCTTCTCTAAACTGCCTCGAGAGCAAGTATATCTTTTCTTTAAATATGGAAACAAAACTGTACGCAGTATTCCAGGTGTGGCCTCACCAGTACCCTGTATAACTGAAGCAAGACTTCCCTGCTTTTATACTCCATCCCCCTTGCAATAAAAGCCAAGATTCCATTGGCCTTCCTGATCACCTGCTGTACCTGCAGACTAACCTTCTGTGTTTCATGCACCAGGACCCCCAGATCCCATTGTACTGTAGCACTTTGTAGTTTCTCTCCATTTAGATAATAACTTGCTCTTTGATTTTTTTCTGCCAAAGTGCATAACCTCACACTTTCCAACATTTATATTCCATCTGCCAAATCTCTGCCCACTCACTTAGCCTGTCTATGTCCTTTTGCAGGTTTTTTATGTCCTCCTCACTCACTGCTTTCCCTCCCACCTTTGTATCGTCTGCGAACTTGGATATGTTGCACTCGGTCCCTTCCTCCAAATCGTTAATATAGATTGTGAAGAGTTGGGGTCCCAGCACTGACCCCTGCGGAACACCACTAGTTATTGATTGCCAACCCGAGAACGAACCATTTCTCCCAACTCTCTGTTTTCTGTTAGATAGCCAATCTTCCACCCATGCCAGTATATTACCCCCAATCCCGTGATTTTTTTATCTTGTGCAGTAATCTTTTGTGTGGCACCTTGTCAAATGCCTTTTGGAAGTCCAAATACACCACATCCACTGGTTCCCCTTTATCCACCCTGTTTGTTACGTCCTCAAAGAATTCGAGCAAATTTGTCAAACATGACTTCCCTTTCATAAAACCATGCTGACTCTGTCCGATTAAATTATGCTTATCCAGATGTCCTGTTACTGCTTCCTTAATAATGGACTCCAACATTTTACCAACCACAGATGTTAGGCTAAGTTTCCAGCCTTTTGTCTACCTCCCTTTTTAAATAAGGGTGTTACATTAGCAGTTTTCCAATCTGCTGGGACCTTTCCTGAATCCAGGGAGTTTTGGAAAATTACTATCAATGCATCCGCAATCCCTACCGCTACTTTCCTCAAGACCCTAGGATGTAAGCCATCACGTCCAGGGGATTTATCTGCCTTTAGTCCCATTATCTTACCGAGTACCACCTCCTCCTTAATGATTTTAATCGTGTTTAGTTCCTCCCTTCCCCCCCCCCCCCCCCCCCCCCCCCCAATAGCCCCCTGTTTGTCCAGTGTTGGGATATTTTTAGCGTCCTCTACTGTAAAGACTGATACAAAATATTTGTTCAGCGTTTTTGCCATCTCCATGTTCCCCACCACTAATTTCCCGGTCTCGTCCTTGGAGTACTGCGTACAATTCTGATCGCCATATTATAAAAAGGATATAGAGGCACTGGAGAGGGTGCAGAGGAGATTTGCAGGGATGATACCAGAAATGTGAGGGTATACATATCGGGAAAGGATGAACAGGTTGGGTCTCTTTTCTCTTGGGTGACCTAACAGAGTTCTTTAAAATTATAAAAGGTTTTGATAGAGTGGATACAGAGAGAATGTTTCCACTTGTGGGGAAGATCATAGCTAGAGGCCATCAATATAAGATAGTCACCAAGAAATCCAATAGGGAATTCAGAAGAAACTTATTTACCCAAAGAGTGGTGAGAATGTGGAACTCGCTACCGCAGGGAGTGGTTGAAGCAAATAGTATAGATGCATTTAAGGGGAGGCTGGACAAGCATATGAGGTAGAAGGGAATGGAGGATTATGCCGATAGATTTAGATGAGGAAAGATGGGAGGAGGCTCGAGTGGAGCATAAAAGCTGGCATGGACTAGTTGGGCCGAATGGCCAGTTTCTGTGCCGTATAGCCTATGTCATCCTATGTGAAGTGTAGAAAGAAGGGTGAAAACTGACACATCTGTGTTTCATTGTAAATCAATTTTTGGAACTGCTGCAAGGGAGAGCTTTTTTTTCAGTAAACTTTGCTGTTGAATTTTCCATTATACAAAAACGTATCAATCAAAATACACCAAACACAATAAAACCCTTTTCAAATAATTGCTATTAGTAATGCAAAGCACGTACTTAGACCCTTGGATTGGATCCTTCCCTTGATTACATGCTGACTCTCCTCCAGGAATCTTTGACTGCAGAACATTTATCCTCTTCTAATCTACACATTGGTGACGGGATTCTTTTTCTTTCTTTCTTTCTATTCTTTCCGCCCCACTCCTGTTTTTAATTCTCTGCTACTTTTCCACAAAATACATGCTACTAACCAAATTTTGTGCACAGAATCCAACAGACCTGATGATCACTTACCCTAATAATATAATAGTCATTTATATCCAGGCCTGCTCACTTTATTGTTGCTGGGACTCAATGACTGGAGACCTGTTGCTTATGTAGTTGTTGGTGGTTAATCTTTATGCTATGTTTTTTGAGCTTGCTTGATAACAGTACTAAGGTTTTTAATTACAACTTGTAACACTTTGAAGCTTGATTGAAGACCTAGTAATTAAATTGAGATTGCTTTGTGTTGCAGGAAGTACTAGTGGTAACATTTAAAAAATATTTCATTAGATGGGGAATTGGAGTACATCTCTAGTTACTACATAGATACTATAGTATAATCCCACACCCATTGCTTTAATGATCAGATCTACAGCAGAAATGCATCATCCTACAAAATTATATTGAAATGTGCATAGCTTCTTGGATTGATTTTGAAAATCTATAGCAAATGAGACTGATTTTTATAATGTGGAATTGCTGTTCCAAAAGCATGCAGGGGAAACAAATGGATGATAGTAAAATGTACGGGAACATCAAAGAGCTCTTGCATATGAAGATACGAAAAGATGGACAAGTAAAGACTGGCTGATCTATGAAGCCTGTCCCAAACAGTCATGACACAACTAAGCATCATGACCCCCCAAGTGTTCTCCCACCAGCAGTCATGTAATCTCCTGGGAGAGGCAAAGAACCATATAAGGAGTACCCTAGGCCAATTCAGGGAAAAGGACATCTGGGAAATTCCTCTGACCTCCAAGGCAATCAAAACAGTTTCAGGAGATCACAGTGACCATGACGTACATGGACGACATCCCACCTATCTATATTGTACACAGTGATTTTAGCTACAGCACAGAACTTGTCCAGCTCCTTTTTGAACTGTTGCAATGAATCAGCATTCACCACCCTAGGCAGCAACTTGTTCCCAGCGTTGATGACCTTCTGCATAAAGAAAAGATCCTGACATCTAACCTAGTTCTATGCTTAAATAGTGTATACCCATGAGACTTGCATTTCAACACATCATTTTTTTATCAATTACTGGCACATTTGTGTTTAAATTGTATGAATTACCTGTCCTTTGTGTGCTTTATTTAAAAAAAAAAAATTAAAAAAAAATTCAGCATACATTTTGTTTTGCTCCCAGAAGAATTTTTATCAAGTATGGTTATTATTCCTTAGAATATTGTTGACAAATTATGGCTTTTAAAATTTCGTGCTCCTTCAAGGAATCCAGCACTTTCCCACTTTTGACATCTTTGGTTGGCACTGGCCAAACTCCTCCTCCATAATAAGGTATAATACATTGCCTTAAACATAATCATAGAATAATGTGCCAACTCTATTGTGAAGTGTAAAATAATTTGTATTTATATAACACTTAGCACTTCCTCCAGACATCTCAAAGTGCTTCACTGCCAATGAATTACTGTACTTTTTAAAGTGTGGTCATTGCTGTTATGCAAGCAAATACAGCTGACAAATTGAAGCAAGACCACACAAACAGAATAAATGAGCAGTTAATCTGTTTTCTGGTGGTGAGGGATGAATGTTGGCCAGAACACTGGAAGAGCTCTCTGTTCTTTGAAGAATGCCATGGGATCTTTTACGTGTCACTGAACAGTCAAATAGAGCCTTGGTTTAACATCACATTCAAAAGATGCAGCAATCTCTCGGCACTGTTCAGAATTATCAACCCTGGACTGGAGTTTGAACTGTGACCTTTTTGATTCCGATCAGAATGCTACCAACTGAGCTAAAATGACACACATTTTATATTCTATTGAATATACAGCACAGAAACAAGCCATTCAGCCCAACTAGTCTGTGGTGGTGTTTATACTCCACACAAGGTCTCCTCCCATTCCATCTACCTCATCTCAGCCTTTCAGCATATTTTTCTATTGTAGGAATGTCTAGTTCCTATCAAGAGACTGAGGTCGACTCAGGCGATCAAACAAACAATGTTTAATGTGAAACTAATTGAGTTTAACAAACAGATGCAAGAAAACTACGAATACAGATCTAGTCAGTTCGGAAGCTCCACGAGGACTGCTTGGACGGTCCCATGGCTGATGTCATCACGTTTTTCCCGCCGATGGATCACGTGATGAACGGCGTGACATCATCGCGTTTGCCCACGCTCTTAAAGGGACCACGCTCTGTACATGCAAACAGTATATACAAAGATACAGACTCAGGCTGTAGTTAACATATTGTTAAAGGGAATTCTATACATTTGATCGGAGTCCCTTAGTGGCTCCGCCACACTATTCCTTTTTTTCTCATGCACTCCTAGTTTCCTTTTGACAACTTCTAAGCTATTTGCCTCAACCACTTCCTGTGGCCGTGAGTTCCACATTCTAACCACTGAGAGAAGACATTTCTCCTTATTTCCCTATTGGATTTATTAGTAACTGTTTTGTATTTCTGTCCTCTAGATTGGCAATTCTCCAACGAGAGGAAACATTCTCTGCACATCTACCCCGTCCAACCCATTCATAATTTTAAAGACCTCTATCAGGTCTTTTCTTTTCTAAAGAAGAAAACCCCAACATGTTCAATCTTTCCTGATGACTGTAATCTCTCAGTTCTGGTACCATCCTTGTAAATCATTTTTGCACTTTCTCCAGTGCTTCTATTTCCTTTTTGAGAGTATTGAGACCAGAACTGTGCACAGTACTCAAGTGAGGCCTGACTAAGGTCCTATACAAGTGAAACATAACTTCACTATTGTTGAATTCTATTCCCTAGAAATAAATCCCAGTGCTTTGTTAACATTTGCTGACCTGCAATGCTGCTTTTATAATTTTTTCTCTAAATCCCTTTACTCTTCTTCCCCATTCAGTTTCTTATTTTCTGAGGTGTAGGTGATGTTTATATTTTTCCGACCAAAGTGCATCACCTCATTTATCTGTTCAAATTCATTTGCCACGTAACTGTGCAGTCTGCAAGTTTGTGAAGGGCCAAGAAATGGAGGTTCTATGATACTTGAGGCACTTTTTAGACACATCAGAAATCTATATTGCCAAGACAGACTGCCACCGAGTTGTATAATTTGCTGCAGTGACCTACAGAACTGATTTTCCTCTCCTTTGCACCCCACGTGTGCCTGTTTCTGGGGATCAAAGCAGAGGGAAAAGGGATGCAGACCAACTAACCACAGTCTCTGCTCCCTTGTCATTACAGGATATCCCCTACCATGGGTAGAGAACTCTTGCCTGAAACAATAAAAAATGCAAGAGTGGCATCAAAATACCTCCTGCATTATTTTGGTGGATTTTTGCCTAGCAGACACCAAGAAATCAGTTTGCCCAATGAAAATGGGCCTTAGAAGTTGAGCCCAGCTCCTTCAGATCGCAGGATCTGAAATATTGCTGCCAACACTATCCAGATGGGTAAGCTATTGTTTCTATGGGTTGGCAAAGAGAAGCAACAAGACTGGAGGCCATTTGGCTGCAGTGTTTGAAGGCAGAGGCAGCAGCACTGCTACAGGCTTCTCCGGTCAAGTTCCCTCCCTAAAGCTCGGGCATCTACCCATTACCAGAAGAATTTGAGTCCAGGTGAAGACCAGGGCATACTAATTAGTTGAAGTCAACTATTCTTTCAGGTTCAGCTCCACTTCAGTCAGACACAGTTTGGCAGCACCTCCCCCGAAGCGCCCCCACCCCCAAGAGTGAGCAGCACCTCAGCCCCTGGCCCCCTCACCTCGATCATCACTGCCCCATTCCTCTCTCTCTCACTACTGGCAAGCTTCTTGCCCCCCCCCCCCCCCACCCCCTTTAACTAAGCAGCACTTTATCTTCCCCCCCCCCCCCCCCCCCCCCCACTCAATAATCAGGGCAATCATCCCTGCCACACTCTAATCTCACCCACCCCAAGCGACCAAAGAAATCCTCCATGGTCTACTGTAACCTTCACACCCCAGTGTTAGTGGCAAATGTCCATCACTAGTCATAAACTCTCCTCCCCAACCCCACCGAGCAGGGAAATCGTTCCATCTCACCCCAAGTAAATTGTTCCTGGCCTACTGCCCCCTTGCTCCACTAATCATGCAAACATGCTCCTCCCCCTGTCATCCTCTTTCCAACTTCTTCTTCTCCCTCTTCCCATTTCTACACATCTACCATCACTGTCCCCTTCCCCCAATTTCCATCCTCCTCACACTTCTCTCTCTCTCCCTGTCCGCCTCCCTCCATCCTCTTTCATCTTTCTTCTCTTCTCTTCTCGCCCCCATCTCCATTGCCTCCTGTACTTCACACCGGCCTCTTCGCTGATGCTACTTGACCTGAATATTGCACGTGGTCTTGACTGTGTATTTTGCACATTCACCATCCATAGTGCCTCTGTACACAGTGCCATAAAGGCTCTCCTCAAAGTACCAAATTACATCCTTTGTGACTGTGACGAAGGTAAACTTATCCCTCCTCATCCTTCTTGACTTGTCTGCAGCCTTTGACATGGTTGACCACTCCATCCTTCTCCAACACCTCCACTATCGTCCAGCTGGGTGGGACTGCACTTGCCTGGTTCCATTCTTATCTATCTAATCATCGCCAGAGAATCGCCTGCAACGGCTTCTCTTCCTGCTCCCACATCATTACCTCTGGTGTTCCCCAAGGATCTATCCTTGGCCCCCTCCTATTTCTCATCTACATGTTGCCCCTGGGCGATATCATCTGAAAACACCATCAGTTTCCACATGTACACCGACAACACCCAGCTCTACCTCACCATCACTTCTCTCGACCCCTCCACCGTCTTTAAATTGCCAGACTGCTTGTCTGACGTACAGTTCTAGATGAGCAGAAATTTTCTTCAATTAAATATTGGTAAGACCGAAGTCATTGTTTTCAGCCCCTGCCACAAACTTGTTCCCTAGCCACTGACTCCATCCCTCTCCCTAACATCTGTCTGAGGCTGAATCAGACTGTTCGCAACCTTGGTGTCATATTTGACCCTGAAATGAGCTTCCGACCACACATCCGCAGCATAACTAAGACCGCCTATTTCCACCTCGTAACATCGCCCATCTCTGCCCTTGCCTCAACTCATCCATTGCTGAAACCCTCATCCATGCTTTGTTAGTTCTAGACTTGACTATTCCAAAGCACTCCTGGCTGGCCTCCCACGTTATACCTTATGTAAATTTGAGGTGATCCAAAACTTGGCTGCCCGTGTCTTAACTTGCACCAAGTCCCGTTCACCCATCACCCCTGTGCTTGGTGTTGTATATTGGCTCCCGGTTAAGCAACACCTCGATTTCAAAATTCTCATCCTTGTTTTCAAATCCCTCCATAGCCTCGCCCCTCCCTATCTCTGTAATTTCCTTCAGCCCCACAACCCCCCCCCCCCCCACCCCACCCGGCCCGAGATATCTGCGCTCCTCTAATTCTGCCCTCTTGAGCATCCCTGATTATTATTGCTCAACCATTGATGGCCGTGCCTTCTGTTGCCTCGGCCCTAGCTCTGGAATTCCCTGCCTAAACCTCTTCGCCTCGCTACCTCTCTTTCCTCCTTTAAGACGCTCCTTAAAACCTACCTCTTTGACCAAGCTTTTGGTCACCTGCCCTAATTTCTCCTGTGACTCGGTGTCAATTTTTTTTGTCTTTTAATACTCCTGTGAAGCGCCTTGGGACGTTTTACTATGTTAAAGGTGCTATATAAATACTTGTTGTTGTTGTTGTTGTTGAGTGAGGTTGTAAATCTAATGCTGAATAACAGATAGCTTTTTGCTGTTGATTGACTAGAAACTCAGAGTTTAGAGTAAAATCCTAATTCAGTGTATAATGGGGGAAGCGATAAAGGGAAAATTCTTGGGCGAGATTCAACCCAAATTGCAGCCTTTGAAAAAATAACACTATCCAATCATCTGGGAAATTGACGACTATTATGGCTTTAGAAGTTCATATTTGAAACCATTGGAAGAATTATTTTTTGAAGCATTTAAAGCTGATTATGAACCCTGAAGTTGATTGCTATTAACACTGGATAAGTAGCTGTTTGAACTATTTTTCTCTCTGACTTGCTTTTATACTATTTGCAGACTCTCTAACTTCAATAATTCATAGGATTACATTACATAGGATATACGGCACAGAAACAGGCCATTCGGCCCAACCAGTCCATGCCAGTGTTTATGCTTCACTCGAGTCTCCTCCTGTCTTTCCTCATCTAAATCTATCAGCATAACCCTCTATTCCCTTCTCCCTCAGATGTTTGTCCAGCCTCCTCTTAAATGCATCTATACTATTCACTTCAACCACTCCCTGTGGTAGCGAGTTCCACATTCTCACCACTCTTTGGGTAAAGAAGTTTCTTCTGAATTCCCTGTTGTATTTCTTGGTCACTATCTTATATTGATGGCCTCTAGTTATGCTCTTCCCCACAAGTGGAAACATTCTCTCTCTATCCACTCAATCTAAACCGTTCATAATTTTAAAGACCTCCTATTAGGTCACCCCCTCAGCCTTTTTAAAGAGAAGAGACCCAGCTTGTTCATCCTTTCCTGATATGTATACCCTCACATTTCTGGTATCATCCTTGTAAATCTTCTCTGCACCCTCTCCAGTGCCTCTATATCCTTTTTATAATATGGCGACCAAAACTGCATGCAGTACTCCCAAGTGTGGTCTAACCAAGGTTCGATACAGGTTTAGAAATAAGCCCTAGTGCTTGGTTTGCATTTTTAATAGTCTTGCTAACCTGTGGCGCAACTTTTAGTGATTGGTGTATTTGTACTCCTAGATCCCTTTGCTCCTCGACCCCACCTAGACCTGTACCCTCCAAGTGATGTGACCTCCCTATTCTTCCTACCAAAATGTAATACCTCACATTTGTCTGTGTTGTACTTCATTTGCCAATTATTTGCCCATTCTGCAAGTTTATTGATGTCCTTCATTAATTTGTTGCGGTCCTTCTCAGTATTGACTATCCCCCAATTTGGTGTCATCCGCAAATGTGGAAATTGTGTTTTTGATTCCAAAGTCTAAATCATTAATGTAAATTGTGAACAGCAGTGATCCCAGTACTGATCCTTGTGGAACACCACTACCCACCTTTTGTCACTGTGAATAGTTACCCTTTACTCCCACTCTCTGCTTTCTGTCTTGAAGCCAGCCAGCAATCCATTCTGCTACTTGTCCCCTGACTCTGCATTCTCTGACCTTATTCATTAGTCTATTATGGGGTACCTTATCAAAGGCCTTTTGAAAATCTAGATAAATTACATCAACTGCATTGCCATGGTCTCCTCTCTGTTACCTCTTCAAAAAATTCAATAAGGTTGGTCAGGCAAGATTTTCCTTATTATACTTTTTGTTTCTAGATGTTCTTCTATTCTCTCCTTTAGTTGGGATTCCATTATTTTTCCTACCACCAGTGTTAAGCTGACTGGTCTATAATTTCCTGGACATGTTCTATCCCCTTCTTAAATATGGGTATTACGTTAGCTATCTGCCAGTCCTCAGGCACTACACCTTTTTCTAATGATTTATTAAATATGTGTAGTAATGCCTCGGCTATCTCTTCCCTAGAATCTTTTAAAATGCGTGGATGCAATCCATCCGGACCAGGGGTTTTATCCTGAGTTTGATTAGTTTATTTAATATATCCCCTTTTAAAACATTTTTTAAATGCACTTATCTCATTACTCATCTCATCATCCAATGTCATGTCCACTTGTTCTATCTCCCTGGTAAATACCGAAGCGAAATAATGATTTAATATTTCTGCCATCTCCCTATTACCTGTGGTATTGTCCTGTCCATTCCTTAATGGCCCTATTCCCTCCCAACATTTTTTATTGATGTCTGTAAAATATTTTACAAATTTGTTTTATGTTCCTTGATAATTTAATTTCATAATTCCTCTCTGCCTTCCTAATTTTTTTTTGACTTCTCTCCTAATCCCTTCGTATGCACTCCTCTGCTGTCTATGTACTTAATGTATGCCTCTTTCCTTACCCTCAATTGTTTCCTTATATCTTTATTCATCCATGGAGTCTCATTAGTGTTTAGTTTGTTCTTTCCTTTTATCAGAATATATTTTTCCTGCACTCTGTTGAACACTGTTTTAAATGTTTCCCATTGTCGTTCTACATCGTTGTTTGCCAATATTGTTGCCCATTTTATCTTCCCAAGTTCCAATGGCCCCTCAAAATCAGCTTTTTTCCAATCTATTAACTTGGTTTTTGTCATTCTTATGTCCATCTCTTTTGTCACCTTAAAGCGTATTATATTGTGGTCACTATTGCCTATATGTTCCCCTTTTACTTCTCTGCTCTGGCTTATTCCCCATAACTAGATCCAATAGCGAATCCTCCCTTGTTGGGCTTTTTACATACTGGGTTAGAAAGGAGTCCTGCAGACATTGTACGAACACCATTCCCTTATCCCCTTTGCTTACCTCTTCTGTCCAATTAATATCGGGTTAGTTGAAATCCCCCATGATGATTATTCCATGGGGGGGGGAAATTCAGTAACACCCCGTTTGGGGCGCAATTATCAGCCGGGCGCACAGTTTAGTGCCTGGCGCTAATTATCGCCTCCGACTGCAAACTTGGCTTCTATCACCCCTGGAGGTGATTGGAGCGCTAAATCAAGCGCTACACACCTCTCAAGGCATTAAGACCGAGGTGCTACCTCGGAGCGCTGGCGAAGCTCATGTGATGTCAGTCAGCAATGGAATGCAGACACTGGTGCCGGCCAGTTCTTAAAGAGGAGGGTTGATCTTGCTCTCCATCCACACCCTGCTCATTGCAGCCTTGAATCTTGGCCTGGAGAGACCTGTACATCAATTCTGCTGGAAAGAACAATGGAGAGGCCCAGGGAAAGAGCTCGGAATGCAGCCCCCATAGTCTCTTCTAAATCGATGCAAGGAAGGTCAAATCAAAATGAACCTGTAAAGTGCTACTCAGTATCCAAAACTTCTTCACAGTGTTGACTCTCTCCTGAAGTCAGTCTCTCTCTCTCTCTCTCTCTCTCTCTCTCTCTCTCTCTCTCTCACTCAATGCATGGTGCAAAAATGTCGCCAACAAAAAAAAGTCAGGAAGCGGCCACCTTTAAATAGCGCTCTTCCCGACTGCAAAACGTTCCCTTCTGCTTGTCATTGCTAGCGGCAGGTGGAAAGACAGGGGGTGTCACGCAATATCAGGTCCGGGGCGTTGCACGCTCGACTGATGTCATGATCTGGGGACGCAGGAGATCGTGGCGGTAGTGTTTAGCGCTGCCGCAAAATGTCTGGTCAATTTTGCGAGCAGCGCAAACATCACTGCGCCCAGGCACTAGTTGCTTTGCACCCTCTTGGGGCACTACTGGGAGGTACAAAGCAACCGAATTTTTCCCCCTATTTTTTTTTTCTAATTTGGCTGTATAGTTTTTCCTCCACCTCCCTTCCACTATTAGGTGGTCTGCAGACTACGCCTATTGGTGTGATTGATCCTTTATTATCTTTTATCTCTCTCAATATCAATTCTATTTTTGTCTTGCTGATAGCTACAACCCTTTTTTCTACTGCCTATGTTATCCCTAATGAGTACAGCTGCTCCACCTCCCCTTTTCCCCCCTCTATCTTTTTGAAATATGTTATACCCTGCATCTAAATATGTTCTATCCTGCAATGTTTAATTCCCAGTCATGATTTTTCTGTAGCCATGTCTCAGTAATCCCTACTATGTCTGGTTCCTCCCAATGCATGATTGCCTCCAGCTCCCCTGTTTTATTTCTGACACTGTGCATTACTGTACAGACAGTTTAGCTCATTTTTAATAGGATTTTCTCTCTATGTTTAACCATCTTGTTAGAATCCTGTTCTATACCTCTATTTGCTCCCTTACCGTCAATGTCCTCCTTACTTTATTCCTTCCTGTGCTTACTTTTCCTGTTTTGTTTATATTTAGGCTGCTTACATTTCTTGTAGAACCCTCGCCCCTTCTTACTAGTTTAAAGCCTTTGCCACCTCCCTATTTACCCTTTCCACTAGGACACGGGTCCCATCCCTGTTCAGGTGGAGCCCGTCCCATTGGTACAGCTTCTTCCTGTCCCAGAACTGGTGCTAGTGTCCCATGAAAAGGAACCCCTCTTTCCCACACCAGCCCTTTAGCCATGTGTTAATTCTCCTGATCTGTCTGCTTCCATGCCAACTTAAACGTGGCTCAGGCAATAACCCAGAGATTATTACCCTCGGTCTTGCTTTTTAATTTAGAGCCTATCTCCTGAAACTCTTTCAGCAGCACCTCCTCCCTGTTCCTATCTGTCGTTTGTTCCAACATGGACCACGGCAACTGGATTTGCCCCCTCCCTTTCCAAGTTCCCCTCCAGCCGCCATGAGATATCCCTTACCCTGGCACCAGGTCGGCAACACACCCTTCAAGATTCTCGTTCATGGCTGCAGAGGACGCTGTCTATCCCCCTAATTATAGAGTCCCCTATCACTACCATATTTCTATTCTGCACTCTTTTTCCCCCGCCCCCCCCCCCCCCCCCTTGGACAGCTTTCTGAGCCATGGTGCCTTGGTCTGCATTGTGGCCGTCCTCCTTGCAGTCTTTCTCCTTGTCCTCACAGGTAGCCAGTACATTGTACCTGTTGGACAGGACCAGTGTCTGAGGGACCTCCTTCTCAACCTCTTATAAATCCCTGCAACCCGGCTCCCTAACAGTCACACCCTCCCCTTCCTGAACCTGTGCTTTCCTCTGGGGTGTGACTGTATTCTGGATAAAATTGTCCAGAAATTCCTTCCCCTCCCTTATGTGTTGGAGTGTCTCCAACTCTCGCTCCAGCTCAATGACTGAGCCGGAGAGATTAGAGATGGAGACATCTCCTGCAGACGTCATTGCTCGGGAAAGTCTCGCCGTCCAGACACAACCTGCCCTGCCATATCCTAGGTTAGCCTTATTTAATTTAATTAGTTAAAGTCTTTATTCAATGATTATTTATAGTTATATTAAACAGTTTAACTAGTTAAGCTATAAATTTAATAGTTACAGTTTCCCGCACCTAGCTTAAACCACTGTCTTAGGTTAGAGAGAAAAAATCCCAAAATACTCCCCAACCAATCACCTACCTGCTGTCCTGTGGCGTCACTTTTCATTTCATTTCTTTTGGGAAATAGTCAACGGCTCTGCCGCTCCTGGTGTCTCCATGAGGTCGCCGCTGTTTTATGTTCCGCCATTGCTGGTGTCTCCAATCAAAGTAGAAGAATCAGTTTGGGTGGAGCAAAGAAACAGAAAGGGGCAGAAAACATTGGGAGTTGTTTATAGGCCCCCAAACAGCAGTTGTAATGTGGGGCAGTGTATAAATCAGGAAATTAGAGGCGCATGTAACAAGGGTAATACAGTAATCATGGGGGACTTTAATCTACATATAGACTGGGCAAACCAAATTTGCAGTAATGGTGTGGAGGACAAATTCATGGAATGTATACAAGATAGTTTTCTAGATCTGCATGTTGAGGAGCTAACAAGGGAACAGGCTATTTTGGATCTTGTGTTGTGCAATGAGAAAGGGTTAATTAATAACCTTGTAGTAAAGGGACCTTTTAGGGAAGAGTGACCATAATATCCTAGAATTTTATATTAAGTTTGAAAGTAATTTAGTTAAATCTGAAACTAAGGTCTTAAATCTAAACAAAGCAAACTACATAGGTATGAGGGGGTGAGTTGGTTAAGGTAGTTTGGGAAACTACATTTAAGAGGTATGATGGGAGACAAGCAATTGCTAGCATTTAAAGAATTAATATATGATTTACAACAAATGTACATTCTTTTTAAGGCACACAAACCCCACAGGAAAAATAGTCCAACCGTGGCTAACAAGAGAAGTTAAAGATAGTATTAGATCAAAGGAAGAGGCTTATAATGTTACCAAAAGAGCAGTAAGCCTGAGGATTGGGAGGATTTTAGAATTCGGCAAAGGAGGACCAAGTGTGGTAAACCACTGTTATCGTTCACAACCGTTCACTATTGTTACACTGTTGTTATCACTGTTTACACTGTTGTTATCACTACACAAGGTTACCTCTTGCCACGCACGCTGTTATACCTAGGCATACCTCAGCTGACTCCGCCCATGGCTCCGCCTGCTTGCCCAGGTATAAAGGTGACTGATTGGCTAGTATTCTTCCTTGTTGGAACCGATCACCCACGAGGGTGGGCTCTGTTATTTAGCCAATAAAAACCTATAGTTACTATCTTAACTCGTCGCTTTTCATGGAATGAATTGATAGGTATATCACCAAGAAATTGATCAAGAAAGGGAAAATAGAATGAGAGTAAACTAACGAGCGACATAAAAACAGACTCAAAGCTTCTATAGGTATGTAAAAAGGAAAAGATTAGGGAAAGTAAATGTGGGTTCCTTACAGGCTGAGACAGGAGAAATTATAATGGGGAATAAGGAAATGGCAGTGAAATTAAACAAATACTTATCTGTCTTCACGGAAGAAGACACAGAAAACCTCTAGCGAGAATGAGGAACTGAAAGAAATTAGTATATGAAAAAAAAAGTACTGGAGCAATTAATGGGACTGAAAGCCAATAAATCCCCTGGACCTGATGGCCTACATCCTACGGTTTTGAAAGAGATAGTGGATGCATTGGTTTTCATCTTCCAAAATTCCATAGATTCTAGAATGGTTCCCATAGATTGGAAGGTAGCAAATGTAACCCCACTATTTAAGAAAGGAGGGAGAGAGAAAACAGGGAACTACAGACCAGTTAGCCTGACATCACTAGTAGGGAAAGAAGGATGTGGTAACAGGGCAGAAACTGGGAGCGGGTACTGAACCAGCTCCCTTCATAATAGAATTGGGCTGAGTCAACACAGATTTATGGAAGGGAAATCATGTTTGGGAAATCATGTTTGACAAATCTGTTAGTGTTTTGAGGTTGTAACCATCAAGATAGATAAGGGGGAACCAGTGGATGTGGTGAATTTGGATTTTCAGAAGGCATTCGATAGGTGCCACACAAGAGGTTATTAAACAAAATTAGGGTTCATGGGTAATATACTAGCATGGATTGAGGATTGGTTAACAGACAGAAAACAGAGAGTAGGAATAAATGGGTAATTTCCAGGTTGGCAGGCTGTAACTAGCAGGGTACCGCAAGGATCAGTGCTTGGGCCTCAGCTATTCACAATCTATATCAATGATTTGGATGAGGGGACCAAATATAATATATCAAAGTTTGCTAATGATACAGAACTAGGTGGGAATGTGAGGAGGATGCAAAGAGGCCTCATGGGGATATAGACAGGGTAAGTGAGTGGGCAAGAACATGGCAAATGGAATATAATGTGGAGAAATGTGAAGTTATCCACTTTGGTAGGAAAAATAGAACAGCATCGTATTTTTTTAAATGGTGAGAGATTTGGAAATGTTGGTGTACGTGAATCAATGAAGGTTAACATGCAGGTACAGCGAGCAATTAAGAAAACAAATGGTATGTTGGCCTTTATGACAAGAGGATTTGAGTATGAGTAAAGATTTCTTGCTGCAATTATATAGGGTCCTGGTGAGACCACATCTGGAGTATTGTGTACAGTTTTGCTCTCCTTACCGAAGGAAGGATATATTTGCCATAGAGGGAGTGCAATGAAGGTTCACCAGACTGATTCAGGGGATGGGGGGATTGCCCTATGAGGAGTGATTGAGGAGACTAGGCCTATATTCTCTCGAGTTTAGAAGAATGAAAGGTGATCTCATTGAAACAGACAAAATTCTTCCAGGGTAGATGCAGGGAGGATGTTTCCCCTGGCTGGGGAGTCTCGAACCAGGGGTCACAGTCTTGGAGTAAGTGGTTGGCCATTTCGGACTGAGATGAGAAATGTCTTCACTCGGAGGGTGGTGAATCTTTGGAATTCTCTGCACCAGAGGTCTGTGGAGGCTCAGTCGTTGAGTATATTTAAGACAGAGATCGATTTAGAGTTTTGGATATCAAGGGATATGGGAATAGTGCAGGAAAGTGGAGTTGAGGTAGAAGATCAGCCACGATCTTATTGAATGGCGGAGCAGGCTCAAGGGGCTGAATGGCCTACTCCTGCTCCTATTTCTTATGTTCTTAAATGTAAAATTTAAAACTTCAATCTATAATTGAAACCAGCTTGCTCTTTTGCCCCAACTGACGTCTGTTTTTACCTAGAGCTGAAAATATTACTTTATAAAATTCAATGGACTTTCTAAATCATTTGCTGAACATTGCTTAAACTCAGCAGTTTTGATGCAAAGGTTCTAGTGGTGTAACATGCTGAACAAGACTATCTCTCCACAGTCCCATGTAGAGATATCCCTGCAGATGATTGTATCACAATTAGCTGTATATTCTACCCAATTCCTTGCAAGCGAACATGTCGCCTCCCAGCTCCTGCTATATCTGCCAGCATACCCTAAGATAATTAGCACTTGATGTCATGTGTTATGCAAAGATGAATTAGAATTATTACAAAATGATTATCACTTGAAATCACCATATCACCATATCACTTGAATGGCGTCAGTAATGGAAAAAATTAAATGGGTTAATATACGGAAGGATACCTCTTTCACTTTGTACCCCTCATGAAGCAATCTGATAAATCATTGTCTTGTGGCAAAGCCACCAAAGAGACTCTCTCAGTAACTTGTACAATTGTCTTTAATCATTATTGTTACCTTTTAATGTTTGCTCTGTTTAAACAGCGTGGGATCGATAAAATCGCGATCTGACGCGATGATGTCGTCACGTGACGTTCCCAACGGCGGGAAACGTGATGACGTCAGGGTTGGAGGGCGTTTCCAGTTAGTCCTCGTGGAGTGAGCTAGTGTACAGACATGTTTGGAGTTTCTCCTGCGATTTTGTTTTGTAATACTTTCAGTGCATTAAACTAAGTTTGTTAACTACCAGTTTAGTTCAGTGTTTTTGTTAGGAGTGCACAGACCCCTACAGTCTCCATTACTTAAATTGCTGTTGGCTGTTCAGATGCTGCCATGGCTTGCTCATAGCTCTGTGTTCTCTAAGTAGAACAAAAGGTGCAAGTTGGCCAGAGATGAATGTAAATTCCTCTGCATTTTTTTTAGAAATTGAAAGTTTAAGGTTTTCTCTTGAATCTGAGTGTCTCACTATAGATTGCAGTTGGACAGTGTTACCATGATGTAAAAGTGACTGAAGGGATGTTATTATCATGCATTAGACATTACTGCTCTCCAGCACTCATTGTTCATTTTTATAATAGAATGAAGTATTTTTTAAATGGAATATTTACTTGACTTACGTAGGTTATACCCAGATTTATCAGCGGTTGATGTGTTGTCCGTGATATAATCAATCTTCAGTTGGTGATATTTAGCATTTGATTCAATAGTTATGGAGTTTTGTCACAGTAGGTATATTACAGTTGACCTCCTCAGCCCTGGCCCAGGAAGGGGAAAATATTGGCGAGTTCCTGCACTGATCAGTCTCCAATGTCTCCTGTTGGAGCTGTTGCATTAAAGAATACAGCTGAGTTTTGCTGTGATGATCCTCATTGTAATATATCTTACTGAGGCTCATTGTCCAGGCTCTTGCATAGAATGGGAAACGTGTAGTTTGATCTATATATAGATCTTAAAGTTACATTCAATATTTTCCTGGTAAGGCTCCTCCATTCTAATTGTTGTTCAGTGAAATGGCTAGCTTTTAGAATTTAAACTTTTAAGCATTGGATTAAGCTTTTGATTGTGCTTTTAATGTGTGAATTTTTAAATAAAAGGTAGGAATCAGATTCTCTGTCACAATGTGTAATTGATTTGCAGGGGACATTTTTACAAGTGTTGCTTTAAATTTCCTTTCTATTATTGAATGGAGTAATTTGGCACCAATCCAGAAGATTCTGGTTGGAGCCAGGAGTTCACCATGTCTGTTTTAGAAATTGACTCTTGTCTCGTTACTTCAGGGTGGAGATCATGTGGATAATTTTTAATTAGTATCTCAGTTAAATCCTTATTGCATGCCTTTTGTTATTAACCGGAACACAACACACTGAACGAAACTAGAGCTTCTGTCTTTAGTTTATGTAAATGCAGTGCTGAGCAAGAGCTACAGTAGTTCATCAGAGAAAATTTCCACTGCAACCTCTAATTTATCATGGAGATAAAAACTGCAGGGAGCACTGTAATCTCACCAGTTGAGCTTGGAAATTACAAGACTTTTTTTGGTCTTTGCTACAACTTTGTTGCTTTTCATAAGCTCAAAGATCTTTCAAGTCAGTGAGTGATATTGAAAGCGGCGTTTATTTGAGAAACTTTTTTCAATTCTTCCCTACTGAAATGCTGTTTGTTTGCCAGAAAAAATAAAGCAGTTAATGATTAAATCCTGGCTTTCAAGTACTTGTACATAATACCTCCTAGGGTGTACATTGGAATAATTAACACATAAGTAAAAGGAGGAATGTACATTTACTGTAGGTACTCTGATTTCATGTTTGAACAAGTTAATAAAATGCATTTAAGAGGTATGATTAGGATAGTTTATTGCATAGGTGTGTCTCCACTTGATGTGTTCAGTTGCAGTGTGTTTTTCTTAATCTTGTCTAGTCCTACTCTTGGCCAAAATGTGGGGGATTGGTTTGCTTATCGGTTTAAAAAGTATTTGAATATTGATAAATGAGTACCTAATCAAACATGCTGTCAGGATAAGGACAACAGGATTCCATTATTGTGGAGAGACTGCATATGCACAAGAAGACTCCTTTGAAAATAAGCATAACCGCATATAAATATGGCCCAGCCAATGGCGGTTTATCAACTTTCATTTACTGTAAGTAGCCTCATGTATTATAGCGAGACTTCTGGAGACGTTCTAATAAACCAATAATTGACTTTGCTCCATTACACAACTTCCTGATTTTTAAACCTTTTCAAAACGTCCCCATCCAGCTTGAAATACTTTGTAAATCGTGAAGTTTAATTATCTTCTTTCTCTGCGCCCCCCCCCCACACATTCCACCCTGTTTCCCCCCCCCCCCCCCATGAGCGAGTTCTGCAGTGAGAAGAAAATTATTTGTGAGCAGACTTACTTTTGTTTTTTAAGTTTAAGTTCTGCTTTAAGCTATATTTTTCTAGAGGATACTTCTGCATCAAATATCACCCCCAGCAGAAAACATAAGTGACCTCCTCTCTGGTCATATTGTAGATAGGTGGTACTAGTGAAAATGACAGCAGAAGAATTGTTTTTTTTTAATTCATTGATGGGATGTGGGCGTCGCTGGCTAGGCCTGCATTTAGTGCCCATCCATAATTGCCCTTGAGAAGATGGTGGTGAGTTGCCTTCTTGAACTGCTGCAGTCCATATGGTGTAGGTACACCCACAATGCTGTTAGGGTGTTCCAGGATTTTGGCCCAGTGACAGTGAAGGAATGGCGATACAGGTCCAAGCCAGGATGGTGTGTGGCTTGGAGGGGAACTTGTAGGTGGTGATGTTCCAATGCGTCTGCTGCCCTTGTCCTTCTAAGTGGTAGAGGTCGCAGGTTTGGAAGGTGCTGTTGAAGGAGCTTTGGCGAATTGCTGCAGTGCATCTTGTAGATGGTACACATTGCAGCCACAGTGCGCCGGTGGTGGAGGGAGTGAATGTTGAAGGTGGTGGATGGAGTGCCAATCAAGCGGGCTGCTTTATCCTGAATGGTGTCGAGCTTCTGGAGTGTTGTTGGAGCTGCACTCATCCAGGCAAGTGGAGAGTATTCCATCACACTCCTGACTTGTGCCTTGTAGATGGTGGAAAGGCTTTGGGGAGTCGGGAGACACTCGCCGCAGAATTCCCAGCCTCTGGCCTGCTCTTGTAGCCATAGTATTTATATGGCTGGTCCAGTTCAGTTTCTGATCAATGGTAACCCCCAGGATGTTGATAGTGGGGGTTTCAGCGATGGTAATGCCATTGAATGTCAAGGGGAGATGGTCATTGCCTGGCACTTGTGTGGTGCGAATGTTACTTGCCACTTGTCAGCCCAGGTCTTGCTGCATATGGACACGGACTGCGTCAGTATCTGAACAGTCTCGAATGGTGCTGAACAGTGTGCAATCATCAGCAAACATCCCCACTTCTGACCTTATGATGGAGGGAAGGTCATTGATGAAACAGCTGAAGATGGTTGGGCCTAGGACACTGCCCTGAGGAACTCCTGCAGTGATGTCATGTGATTGAGATGAATGACCTCCAACAACCACAGCCAACTTCCTTTGTGCTAGGTATGATTCCAACCAATGGAGAGTTTTCCCCTTGATTCCCATTGACTTCAGTTTTGCTAGGGCTCCTTGATGCCACACTCGATCAAATGCTGCCTTGATGTCAAGGGCAGTCACTCTCTCACCTCACTTTATCCTCCCTTTCATTATTTTCATATTTGTGTACTTGTTCTCTACTATTAACTCCTTTTTTGCCCCCTTCTCTTTTGAAGCCGGTGGTGCCTTTAGGCTGTAATATAATTTCACAGGCATCAGCTGTCCACAATGGTGTTGACCTAGTCTCCTTAATGGCTAACTACACTGTGGTGTGGTATGAAGTCACGGAGAAAGTCCCAAGTTCAATCCATAATTGGCAGTTTTTAAATTAATCTCATTCAAGAGTGTTCAGAGCATTAAAATGGTGCATTGCATCACTTGACTGGTGGGGGGTAAATTGGTCAGGCCTGCTGAAAAGTGTCTATGCTGGGCAAAGACAGGAAAGGTCTTAACTGTGGTGATTTCCATGGTCGAATGGCTAATCATTCCCATTGTCTAGATTCACTCTGAAAATTGCCACTTGGGAACTGCACAGAAGGGCAGCTGATGCCTGTGCAATTGTGTTTGAGCCTAAGGCACCAGCTTCAGGAAATAAGGGGACAATATTGGCAAAAGGAGTTAATAGTAGAGAGTGAGTATATAAATATGAAAATGATGACAGGAAGGGATAAAGCTCACTAACATTCTTGTTGTGCTGTTACTTACATTTGTGCCATCTATCCACTGTATTTACTTGGGTGTCCCTGACTCTTAAGAGCCCTGAAACCAATTTAGTGTAGGTGGAGAATGAGAAATGCTGTTGGGGAGGGTTGAGACAGAATGCTGTTTACACAGTGTGGACTATGAAATCTCTCATCAACTAGTTTCCTAACAAAGGGCAGAGCACTATGCAAGGTTTTACATACACATGAAACATGACACCAATTCACATGTCATGATTAGTTTGTTTTTGTATACAAAGGGTGCATGTGAGTCATAATTCCATTTTATGTATAATGTAAGCAAGATACCCGTTTTATATGATAGGATACCCGACCAATCACTATGTTTTAAGTTCGAAGCAATTCAGTGAAGTATAGCAGAAGAGTGTCTACAAACACATGCTAAATATATACTTCATTAAGGCTCGTGGTGTAGGCAAAACAGAGTGGTAGAGTTTCCGCTTTGGGTGCAATTGGTGATCTTTGATCTATTTAGAGTGGCAACTTGGTGCACTTTGATTAAAACAACTGAAAATTAGTTCAGTGCAATATGAGCATTTTTAATCCATGTCAACCAACCACCTGTGAGTAACCCAATTTTAAATGACTGAACATGACTTTTATAAAATATACGGAACCATTTGCTCGATATATTCGGACACAATAGTTAGTTTCTTAGTAAATTTAAAAAAAAATTACATTCAAAATCATGCCTATTGGTGTCGTTGCGCCCAAAAGAACCAGCTTAATTTTTAGAGCCTCCTCAAAGGCCCGCAAACTAGCGGAAACTTCCAATATGATTCATTCACCCTGGGGGCATGGCCAGTTTTGTGGACGGGGCCGGCTTCTACTGTGGGTTTTTTAAACTCACGCAGAAGTTCGCAGAAACTCGATTTGCACTGAACGTAATTTGCGTTTAAAATTCTGTGATCTTTTGCGTGGGTTACCCCAATTTTTGGGCGAATCGCGGTGAGAAAAATCAGTGCAACCGAGCGAAAACTGTACCCCAGAATGTGTGTGTATATAATTAAATTGTGTTGTAGGTTTTTCATTGGCTGATTCCATAAGGTTTACTTGATTGCATTAATACTTGGGTCAAAGTAATTTTGTTGCTGTACTAGTTGAGCAGGCAATGTTGTATGTACGGGGGGCATTTAATTTTTTCTTTACAAAACTGAATAAGAACAATTTCCTCCAAGAATTTTGTAGGGATTTAATAAAGTTTGTAGATCTGAACTTATGATCCCTTTTTATGAATGCAATAGTAACATTGAAGTCAATAGAGAGCAGGAGTAAAACTCTCCACTGGCTAGACTCATATCTAGCACAAAAGAAGATGGCTGTGGTTATTGGAGGCCCCAGGACATTGCTGCAGGAGTTCCTCAGGGCAGTGTCCTGGGCCCAATCATCTTCAGCTGCTTCATCAATGACCTTCCCTCCATAAAGTCAGAAGTGGGGATATTTGCTGCTGATTGCGCAATATTCAGTGCCATTCGCAATTCCTAAGGTAATGAAGCAGTCCATGCCCACGTGCAGCAAGACCTGGACAACATCCATGCTTGGGCTGATAAGTGGCAAGTAACATTCATACCACACAAGTGCCAGGCAATGGACCATCTCCAACAAGAGAAATTCTAACCACCTCCCCATGACATTAAATGCCATTACCATTGTTGTATCCCCCACCATCAACATCTTGTGGGTCACCATTGACCAGAAACTTAATTGGACCAGTCACATAAATACTACAGCTACAAAAGCAGGTCAGAAGTTTGGTATTCTGTGGCGAGTGACTCCCCAAAACCTTTCCACCACCTGCAAGGCACAAGTAAGGAGTATGATGGAATACTCCTCCACTTGCCTGGATCAGTGCAGCTCCAACAACACCCAAGAAGCTGGACACCATCCCGGACAAAGCAGCCTGCTTGATTGGCACCCCATTCACCACCTTAAACATTCACTCCCTCCACCACCGGCGTATGTGGCTGCAGTGTGTACTACATAGAATATAAACAGGCCACTTGGCCCAACCAGTCCATGCTGGCGTTTATGCTCCACTCAAACCTTCTCCCCTCCTTCCTCATCTAAACTCTCTCAGCATAACCCTCTATTCCCTTCTCTTTCATCTGCTTATCTAATTTCCCATTAAATGCATCTATACTATTCACCTCAACTACTGTGGTAACAAGTTCCACATTCTTGCCACTCTCTGGGTAAAGATGTTTTTTCTTATACCATCTACAGGATGAATGACAGCAACTCTCCAAGGCTTCTTTGACAGCACCTCCCAATCCTTTGATCTCTACCACCTAGGAGGATAAGGGCAGTAGGCGCATTTGAACACCGCCACCTCCAAGTTCCCCTCTAAGTCACACGCCATCCTGACTTAGAAGTATGTTCCTTCATTGTCGCTGGGTCAAAATCCTGGAACTCCCTACCTAACAGCACTGGGAGTATCTTCACCACACACATTACAGCAGTTCAAGGAGATGGCTCACCACCACCTTCTTGAGGGCAATTAGGGATGGGCAATAAATGCTGGCCTTTCCAGCGACGCCCACATCCCAGGAATGAATGAATAAATATTACAGAAATAAAAAGCATTAGAGGAATAGTTCTTCAGTAGTATAATGAGCATTTGGGTGTAGAAAAACCTGGAAACTTGTTGTAAAGAAGATACAATATATAATTTGCTACATAACAAATAATGCAGTACTGTATCTTGGGCCAAAAATTATTTTTTAAGGGGATTTCACAAGTTTGACTTACCCCAAATATGTGTTCAAATTAATTCATGCCCATACTGCATGCCAGTCACTGACAAGGACGTAGTGGCCACCCTATCTCTGGCCTCTGCCAATGCTGCTGTTGAGCTGGACATTTGGATTGTGGTCACTTGTGGACTGACTGAATTTAACTGCTAATCCAATTCATCCCTTAATTATTTTTGGACGCCCCAATGTAAATATACTTCTAATTAATTCAATTCATTGTACCTGTACCTGGTTGGATAATGCAGTGTAATCTGTCCTGATCATGACTTGGAAAAAATATTGTCTGATGGCGTATATATTTTTCCATCCTAATCAAATGGGGTAACAGGCTGCTGCCTTTTTTTCAAATTTTATAAAAATAGCATCTTGGCTCCAAAAATTCCAGTTCTCAATATGCCATCGGTACTTGAGGTTTAAACTAAATACCACCTTGTTTTTAAGAGTCTGCCTGATGCATGCATTTTTTTCCTCTGTTGGAAGAAAATGGCTGGATATTTACAACTGATATTAGTGGTGCATTGTGTTTTTTTTTTGTTTTTTTTCTCCCTTTCCCCCCCCCCCCCCCCCCCTTCAGCTTTAGCCAACTCTGAGGTCAAGTTTACTGTGACACTGAAAAATAGCATTTTTACTTGATTTTATGCTGTGAATTGGTTGCACAAATTGTTTGTTCATTGGCTGGTTGGAGAACGAATTCAGCAGCAATAACAACAACTACTTGTATTTATATATAGTGCCTTTAATGTAATAAAATGTCCCAAGGCACTTCACAGGAATGTTGGAAGATGTAATGAAATCTGTTTGTCTTGATCCTATATTTGTTTTGCACTCATGTATATTACCCTCCCCCACTATGTATAGTTTCACTTCCTCTTCCTCGACTAACCTGGGAGGTTCCAGGTCTTGGCTCTTGGCTCCGCCCCTGACTTCTCTTACATAAAGATCCCAGGATCTGTATGACTCATTCCTGTGAACCAGTTGGCATGTTGAGATGTTAGCTCTGATCTTAGTGATTAAAAGCCAACTTGTTTAAGTCTATAACATCTAGTTTTGTGGTTATTGAAGGCCCATCAGAAGACAATTTAACACCGAGCCACATAAGAAACCAGGGCAGGTGACCAAAAGCTTGGTCAAAGAGGTAGGTTTTAAGGAGCATCTTAAGAGGTTGAGGGAGGGAGTTGCAGAGCTTAGAGCAGCTGAAGGCATGGCCACCAATGGTGGAGCGATTTTATAATCAGGGATGCTCAAGAGGGCAGAATTAGTGGAGTGCAAATATCTCTGGGGGTGTGGTGGGGATGGGTGGCGATTGTGGGGGTTTGGTGGGGATTGTGGGGCTGGAGGAGATTACACTATAAACTGATACAGTTGAACAATGCAAGGTGCTTCTATTCTGTGTGATAAGAAAGCTTCCAGGATTAGTCTCTGATACAGCTGCAAAGAATATTAAATTTGACCAAACCTCCTGAAGAAAAGTAGATCCTTGATCATTACTTGCTGGTCTACAGTAGCAAGAAGATTTGGTTTCCTGAATTAAGAACAAAGAGTTAAATACCCCTGTTAGAAATTTTGGTCTGCCATAGATCACCTCTCCGGTACACAGGCATCAGTCACTCCCATAAGCAGTTGGAGCGGCTTATGTTTATGGGAGTTGACTCGCACTGCCCCATATCTACTTGTATGATAGCATGACCTGGGGGAGTAACAATGGATGCCCTTGTGACATGAACTGGATATCTGTGTCTTTTGCACATGTATTTCTTGAAAATTTCCAACTGCAGATCAGGTTGACAATAAGTGAGGCAAGGCTTGGTTCGAAACGTAATGGTCTGGATTTTGCAGTTGGTGGAGTACCTACGGGTACGCCACTGACATCCAAATAGAATGTGCACTTACCTGATGGGAACCCTCCTTTGTGAACTTGCAATTGAATGATAAGGGAGTCGAGGGTTATGGGGAGCGGGCAGGGAAGTGGAGTTAAGGCCAAGATCATGATCGTATTGAATGGCAGAGCAGTATCGAGGGACCAAATAGCCTACTCCTGCTCCTATTTCTTATGTTATGTTCTAGGGCTTTATTGTCCATAGTCCTGACTTGTTTTAAATAAAAACTGTACATGTTGGGAATGCAGAGGCGGGTCAACATTTTGAAAGGACAGATTAACATCTTGGGTGGAGGCTTTGTTGTAATTTAATTCTGACTGTGCCATTTGAATTAGTTCCCTTGGGAGAGGGAAAATGGTACAGGGGAGCGAGGAGTGTGAGAAGGAGTAATTAAATACGGGCTCCGGATGCCGTTGATTTGTCAACTACTTCAAATCTTTAGCATTTCCCATTGTGAACATTAGGAAACTGTTAAGTAGAATGGAACGTGACGTCCTACCTTCATTGTGCATTTAAAAAAAAATGTTGTGAATATACAGGTGTGTCAACATTTGAAAAGAGACATTAGCAGTTTGGGTGGTGACTTTGTCATAATTTCATCCTGATGTGTTTTGTCTTGCTTTAGTTAGCATTTGAATTGGAGGTTAAGGAAATTGGCAGTCCAACAGTCTACTACAGACTGAGGCCAGATCGTATTTTGTGGTTGAACAAATAACTGGCACGTATTTTGGGTGTATCAGTCTCCAGAACACACTGAGTGCAATTTTATAAATAACAACAGAAAATGCTGGAAAAACTCAGCAAGTCAGGCAACATCCGTGGAGAGAAATTTGAGTTGACGTTTCGGGTTTGACCCTTCTTCAAAACTGGAGAGAAAAGGAACTAGATCGAAGGCAGGGCTGCGATCGGACAAAAGAATTAAAGAACCAAAAGAAGTAAAAGAGATTAGAAGCTAGACGAGATGGTAATAGGCTGTGATTAGGTGTAAAGTGTACTGGCAGGGCAAAAGATAGCTGCCAGGTGTGAGAGAGAAACAAAAGGAAAGGGGGGGGGGGGAAAGGATACCTGATCAAACACGAGAAGGGAAACTGAAAGTAATGAAGATGAACAAGGTTGAAGAGCCAAACGGAGATCCCGTCGCAGAGAAGAGCAGAACTTCTTCAAGGTAGGCATTCCTAGAAGAGGTGTGGCAGTGAACCAAACACTAGTACGATAGCAAAATACTGCAGATGTTGGAAATCTGAAATAACCAGGTCTGAGGCTGGGTTCCAGTGTTTCTTCCTAGGGTCCCTTAAATGTCTTGACAAACTACTTCTAAATATTTTCCTTTGGTTACAGAGCAGTCATTTGCCTATTATGTATTTTACAACTTTTAGTAGACTGTTTAATGAAGTTCAGTGCTACAGCTCCGCTTCTTGCTGTACATTTTCCTGTAGATTGGATACTGGTTTTGATAGTGATCCCTTTTTAAATAATAATGCTTTTTAAATAATAATGCAACAAGGTGGTGTTAACAGTCGAATGCCCTCAATTGTACATAACCTAATCTACAGTATTTAAATATGCATGCAGTAACATAGATTGTTTTCCAAGAAAGTGTGAAATCAGCAGGTTAATAGGATACTTAACACTTATTCATGTAGTTTGAGGCAAAGCATTGATATTTACTGACAGTGCACCAAAATGATGGGATATTGTTCAGCCAGGATGAAAAGCCATGGGAACTCTTGTGCTGCTTTCATACAAATGGCGTTGCTGCATGAAGCTACACTAATTGGAACATTTGAGTGAACATTATTTTTCCATTGACACATTTAAAGTGACGGCCTATATTTTTGCGGTATATAACTTTTACAATCAATCCTACATGCGTACTATTTTGGTTTGTAACATTAATGCTGGTTTGTTTTTATGGACTCTGCAGAATGAGAATTTTAGAACTGTAGCTTGTGAATTTTAGAACTGATTAATCTTGTGTGGTCTGGCAGATAAGTTCCTGTATCTGCTCCTTTGCAATCTGATATGTTGTTGTGCCACTGTAAATAATGCATTCTCCCTTTCTTCCATCCTCACTGCCCCCACCCCCAAATCTGTTCTTTTAAGTTAGATCAAAAATTACCAACAAGATCAAGTTAAGTAACACCTCGATGTTAAAATTCTCATCCTTGTTTTCAAATCCCTCCACGGCTTCACCCCTCCCTATCTCTGTAATCTTCGACAACCCTTCGATATCTGCACTCCTCCAATTCTCTTGTGCATCCCCGATTTTTTTTCATCGTTCCACCCTTGGTGGCTGTGCCTTCAGCTGCCGAGGCTCAAAGCTGCAGAATTCCATCCCTAAATCTCGCTGCCTCCTTCCTCCTTTTTCAAGACTCGCCTTTAAAATCTACCTCTTTGACCAAGCTCTTTAAAACCTACTTCTTTCACCAATCTTTTGGTCATCTGCCCTAATATCTCCTTGTGTGGCTCCGGGTCAAGTTTTGTTTGATAACGCTCCTGTGAAGCACCTTGGGATGTTTTACTACATTAAAGGCACTATATAAATGCAAGTTGTTGTTGCTGTTTACCTGGAAGCTTTACTGGTGATACTCAGCTGAGCAGTGGTGGGTAAGATATGTTTTACGATTCCCTTGGACTGCTGCTTTCAGTATATTATCCCATGGTTTATTGCTGTAACTAACCTAATGAGCATTCCAATTTTATTATCTGTAATATTGCTGTTAATTTACAAACACTTCCTGGTTAAAATTTTACATGACCTGCCTTTTTGTACTTTTTTTAATATATTTTAAATGCATCAGGTAGTGGGCAGCTGATTTAATTTAAGTTTGATGCAAGACCATTAAGTTTTTTGGTAGGTATCTGAGGGAAATGTAACTCCCTGCTGCCTCTACATCTGAAAATTATTCACTGAGCGAAATCTCTTTCTTTGCTGAGAAAAGCTTACCTAAAGGTTCTCCTGAAATTTGGAGCCGAGGGAAGGGTATCATTTTAACAAACCAACCAAAAATATTGGAAAATATCTTGGTTTATACTGGCAATTTTAAGTCAACAATTCCCAGATTCTACTGGGAAACACTGCTTAAAGTTTGCTCTACTCTGTGATGCCATTATCCACAAGGTTATTTTCTCCCAAGCAACACATTTAAATAAACAGCTATGGCACAATGTATTTGTAGCATAGCTCCATAATTGCAGTGAAACCATATTTTTAGACCGTGCTTAGATTAAATGTTTATTTAAAAAAAAAAAAAAAAAATCAAATCTTGCATACACATGCAATTCCTCAAGTAACACTTCACTACCTTCTCCTGTCACGCTATTTCTGTCTCCATGAAACTTAACTATTTGTTTTACTTTCTGCCCATTTGAGTTCTCCAAGGTCAAGTTTGCTCTGGAGACCTTCCCTGTTGTGTTAGCAATATGCAAGAACAAAACGCACCCACTCCAACCTGCTCTCATACTTTATCACTGACTCATTGCGGCTGATGTCTGTCTCAAGAACGCAGAAACCTACATTATCTATAAATATTGCATGAAGAATTAGATTGACATTTCCTGCCACCTTGTTCTGTTATAAATTCCTGTGTCCATATTTATAATAGAGACTGCCTGTGTAAATTTGGCACAATGTACAGTAATTGCGCACTCCTGCCTCCCCACTATTGGCAAATAAATGTGGACACAGCAATTTATAATGGAAATATAAAAATCAAAAGTCTGACCCAGAATTCAGCAGGCTATTAATGCAGCCTCTTGCATTAGTGAAGATTTGGTTTGCTTGCAGTTGAATCTGTAAAATAACAAGTAAAATGGAAGATACCAGAAAATTCTACCTGCTCTTAAAATAATTGCAGCAGAATTTTAAAAAATAATCTACTTGAAAATAAATTGACACTTGTATTTGATATCTAAATTGACATGAAATTGGTTTCCTTCAGTGTGTTTGCTGCACATTACTCACTGATTTCATTTGGCGAGGAGGCATGTTTTCAAAATAAACCATATTACTGACAGACATCTTGAGCTGAATGACAACATAAGTTTCTAGTAAATACAAACTACCTGTAAATTTCTGAATACGCCAACTGAAATCTGCTGCAACCCAACCCAGTATTGTGTACAAAGGTTCAAAAAATGTGGACACAACTTATCCGTTCTCTCCACTGAGATTAACATTTCAGTTGTGGATCCTTCGCCAGAACTGGAAGATATTTCGGATTGAAAAGCATTTACTGTAAAAAGAAACGAAACTAAGGGGACGAGGAAGGGTAAGAGATGCTGGCACACGCTCACATACACAGAAATTAAATGACCTGTAAAGTGCTTAAGTGGGGAAATAAGAGGTAGTTAAATGGCAGAAGTGAATTAGCATGAGGTAATAGGAGGGATGTTAAGAGAAATAAAAGACTCTGTCCACACATGACCCCAAGCTTCCTGTTGCTTACTTCAATTACCCGTTCCCCCTCCCACTCTAACCTCTGTCATTGGCCTTCTACATTGTTCCAGTGAAGATCAAGCCAAACTCCAGGAACTGCACTTTACCTTTCTATTAGGCACTTTGTAGCTCTCTGACCATTGTATTGACTTTAATAACTTCAGACCTTTTAAAGCCTGCACTTGTTGTTCAGCAGGAGGTGCTGACAGTGTGGTGTGGGTGTGCAGGATTTTAGGGCAAGAGGTGGAGGGACTGCTTGGTGTGGGGATCTTCTAAGGGAACATCGTGCTGAGGTGGCAGTCTGCACTTTGTATCAACCTGTCTTTTTATCTGTGCTTCTATTTCTACTTGTCCACCCACTCAATTACTTGACACATTCTGTGTCTCATAATTGTCTTTATTTTTCCTCATGGCTCCCACTGTCTTGCACTAATACTACATTTGCTATTTAACCATTTCCCATATTTCATATTTGCACTTTACAGGCCATTCTGTTTCCTCTCTTGTGTGCAGGTGTTCATTCCTCCCCCTTGCTTTTTTTTAAAAGTTGTTCTCTGTAGCATCTTCCAACTCTGATGAAGGATCCACACCTGAAATGTTAACTTGTTCGTTCTTGCCAAATTGTTGACTGACATGAGTCTTTTCAGATTTTCAATATCTTTTGCTTTTTCTTTAAGTACAATTTTGTGTAGATTCATTTACTGATTATTAAGTGCAGATGAATCATGGTTAATAGTAAAAGTAACCTCATCTGAAGATTTAGTGGGTAAATACATTGCCTAGTGTAGCACTGAGCCATACAGAGCAGGAAGATCCCAATCAGTGCCACGTTAGCTGAACTCTGGGATGATGTTTTGAGGTCTACAACTATCCCTGAGGCCAGGGATGGGGGAAAAAACTTTCGAGTAACTCTTGCTGGAAATTTTTGGGTGGTATGCATCATGTAAATATTAGCCTTGTCTTCCCTGTCCACCAGCTGCTGACGCTCACTGCCTATTTTCATACATGACTGGTCTGTTGGGCGAGGTACTGGAGGAAGCCCTGAAGTGCATAGTCCAGCAACAGTCAATGTTTTGGGGAGTGGAGTGCAAGGGAAAAGATTTTGGGGAGGGGGGCTGGCTGGAGAAAAGGAACAATGAACATATCTCTAGTAGTGGAATATTCCAAATTCCTTTTGAGGCACACAAGCAATGCGACATGTCTTATCTGTGATGCTCATTAGTTGTAGTTCCTTTGAGAATTGCTGTAACTTGGTTACTGTGTGCTAAAATCTGTGTGTGCATAACTGGTTCTTTTGGTGGTTGTGAATGGGCAGACATTCACTTGTGTGGCTCCCTGAAATTCTATATTTAAAGTCTGGCCATGTCATTCAACATTTCTGGAGTTGGAAACTGAAAAGCCAATTCAGTTCAGTTTAAACTGGAGTAAGCTACCATTGCAAGGTAACAGATGCAAGTCAAAAAGCTACGGATAATGATTTGTGAGCAGATTATTAAAGTGACCCACCTCCAGGCTGGCAGCTGAAATGTATTTTTGGGGAATTTTGTACTCTGTGCCATTATAGAAGGTTCCACGGCCTGCAGCAGCAGTTTACTGCCTTTCTGGCATGTTTCTTTAGGTAAGGCCCAGAAGTAGGGAATATTTAGAATCTTTACATGGTTCAACCTCAAACTTTGGTTTAGTTTTTTCATTCCATATTTGAAAGGGAGGGAGAGCGCTCACAAAATTGATGATTTAAAACTTGACTGGCGTTGTCCTTTCACACAGTACCAAATCTATTAATATACAATATAATTTTTGTATCATATAGACTTTGCAATAACACTTATGGATAATTTCCATATTTCAACTTTCCTTTTATGGGCATAGAATCATAGAAATTTATGGAGTGGAAGGAAGCCATTTGGCCCATGTCTGTGCCGACTGAGTGAGTTATCCAGCCTAATCCCATTTTCAAGCTCTTGGTCCGTAGCACTTCAAGTGTATATCCAAATACTTTCTAATGCAGTGAGTGTTTCTGCCTCTACCACCCTTTTTAGGCAGTGAGTTCCAAATCCCCACCCCACTCTGGGTGAAAATATTTCTCCTCGACTCCCCTATTAATAAATCTATGCCCCCTAGTTATTGACCTCTCTGTTAAAGGAACTGTGTCCTTCCTAGGCACCTCATAATTTTATACACCTCAATTAAATCTCCCCTCAGCCTCCTCTGTTCCAAAGAAAACAACTCCAGCCTATCCAATCTTTCCTTTTTATAACTCAAATTCTCCAGCTCAGGCAACATCCTTGTAAATCTCCTCTGTACCCTCTCGAGTGCAATCACATCTTTCCTGTATTGTGGTGACTAGAACTGTACACCGTACTCTAGCTGTGACCTAACTAGTGTTTATACAGTTCTAGCATAACCTCCCTGCTCTTGCTTTCCTTTTATTAGCCAAGGCATAGAATATCTCGTGTATACCTTCTTAACCGCCTTACTGTCCTGCTACCTTCAGGAACCTGTGGACATGTACTCCAAGGTCCCTCTGTTCCTCTACACTTCTCAGTATCCCATCATTTATTGTGTATTCCCTTGCCTTGTTTGCCCTCTCCAAATGCATTACCTCACACTTTTCTGGATTGAATTCCATTTTCCATTTGCCACATCCCTTATGCCCACCTGACCAGTCCCTTCATATCTTCCTGGAGTCTACAGCTTTCTTCCTCACTATCAACCACACGGCCAATTTGTATATCGTCTACAAACTTCTTAATCATGCCCCCTACATTGAAGTCTAAATCATTGATATATACCACGAAAAGCAAGGGGCTTAGTACGGAGCCCTGCCGAACTCCACTGAAAACCGCCTTCCAGCCACAGAAACACCCATCGACCATTACCCTTTGCTTCTTGCCACTGAGCCAAGTTTGGCTCAAACTTACCACTTGCCCTTGGATCCCATGGGCTTTTACTTTTCTGACCAGTCTGCCTTGTGGGACCTTGTCAAAAGCCTTGCTAAAATCCATGTAGACTACATCAAACGCACCACCCTCATCGATCCTCCTTGTTACCTTCTCTAAAAATTCATTCAAATTACATGTTGACTGTCCTTGATTAATCTGTATCTCTCTAAATGACGATTAATACTGTCCCTCAATTTTTTTTCAAATAACTTGCTGTACTACTGGCTATATGCTTCAGCTCACGAGCCTCTTTCCTGTATTTCACTGAGCAGTGCTGCAAGGCCAGAGCCTGACATTGACAAATGAAGGAAACCTCTAATGAATTGCACACCCTTCCTGGTCCAATGTGCTTCTTGTTCCCATGTGCTTCTAACGTGCTGACTAGCTTGCTGGGCTTTCCTATAGAAAACTGTTTACATTTTTGAGTATACTTCAAACGGTCTCCGTGAAAAATGATTTCTTAGTGTAGATTGTCAAAGGCTCTGTTTTTGTTTTGGGGGGGTGGGTGCACCGGGGGAAGACTGTTATAGCATACAGTGTTCGCTATTTGAAACTGACCATAACTTCTGGATGTAGCGCATGCGCAGATAAACGTGAAAATCCTGAAGTTGCTGTAAGTCATTTCCTGCTCCACCACAGACTGCGCTGTGGAAATGCCCATAGCCAGCAATCCGTGAAATCACTTGAACTGACAAACTTTCCCTTTTCTGCCCTAATATTACTGTTAAACATCCGATAAAAAGTTAAATCTTGTTGAAAGAGGTGTAACTGGGGTTTTAATGGTGTAGTGACTGCTGAACAATCGTTCTGGCCCTGAAACTAATTTTATATTTTGTGTAATGTCAAATTTCTCCATTATGATAATTAATACCACCAATATTTTTCATTAAGTTTATTTGATATTTTAGCTTCGACCTTAACCCCATGTGTATGCCCCACACTCTATTTTGCTCTCTTTAAAATTTTAAAAAAGTGAATGATGATCAGTGCTTTTTATTTTCTGGTTTGGTGTCTGAGAATTCTTCAATGTGATTGGCTGCTTAGACAGCTTGATGACATCACTGCTGCTGTATGCTGGGATCCCCTTTTGACAGCGCTACAATTAAAATGAGGTCGAGCAAGTTAAATTTTTCACCAGAGATCGCAAGATCTTTGTGGGCGTCTTCAAGGTCAGTGGCGATTGCCGTCGCTTCGCCGCTGACCACAAATTCTGGGCCATTACTTTTCCATTGGGAATTAGCTGAAAAACTAGTGCACGTCATATGAGAAACATTATAATAGTATATTCCAGAATAAGCGGGCATAATGATCAGACTGCCACTAACTGATCAAAAGAAGAATTAGGAGGAATTTCTTAACACACAGCATGGTGAGAATTTGGAATTCACTGCCACATGGAGCAGTTGAAGCTGATGGAATTGATGCATTTAAGGGAAGATTGATGTGTACATGAGGAAGAAGGAAATAGGATATTGAGTCAGGGTGGGAAAAAGTAATTAAGGCTCAAGAGTACGTTAAACATCAGCATAGCTGAATAGCCTGTTTCTGTGCTGTAGATTTTATATAATAATTCTCTGTAATATCTGCTTCAAGAATGGAGCAGAAAGCGAGGCCAGGGCTTTTGAGGGGGCCTTGGAACACAAGCTGATGGAGGTATTGCAAACTGCAGTGGGTAAGCCTTTTTACCCCCACAAATGTTCTTGAGTGTTTGTAATAGTGCAGCAGGTGAGGAACCAAAATGGCCACTGAATGGACTTGATGTGCTTGGAGACAGTGAAGAAGTATTTGACTCAAACTTCTCAACGACAAATCATTGCTTTGTCCTGCCCCCGCCCCACATAGACTGGTTACTTTCCCAAATCCTATGGATACTGCTAGATGTAAAATATAGCATTGCATAGATAAATCTGCTCTTGTTAATTGTTCTGAGAAAATAACCCCCTTTTTTAAAACACCCCCCTTTTTTTTTTTAGAACTCCCAAACAATTTCCAGGAGTTCCAGGACATCGCTGCAGGAGTTCCTTGTGGCCATGTCCTAGGCCCAACCATCGTCAGCTGCTTCATCAATGACCTTGCCTCCATCATAAGGTCAGAAGTGGGGATGTTTGCTGACTATTCCATAGCATTCAGTTCCATTTGCAAGTCCTGGATGACATTCAGGCTTGGTCTGTTCAGTGGCAAGTAACATTCATGCCACACAAGTGCCAAGCAATGACTATCTCCAACAAGAGAGAGCCTAACCACCTGCCTTTAACATTCAACGGCATTAGCATTGTCTAATTCCCCCACCATCAACATCTTGGGGAGGTTAATTGGACCAGCCACATAAATACTATGGCTACAAGAGCAGGTCAGAGGCTGGGTATTCTACGGTGAGGGACTCAACCCCCTGACTCCGGCAAAGCCTTTCCACCATCTACAAGGCACAAGCCATGAGTGTGATGGAATACTCTCCACTTGCCTGGATGAGTGCAGCTCCAACAACACAAGAAGCTCAACACCATCCAGGACAAAGCAGCCTGCTTGATTGGCACCCCATCCACCACCTTAAACATTCACTCCCTCCACCACAGGTGTACCGTGGCTGCAGTGTGTACCATCTACAAGATGCACTGCAGCAACTCACCAAGGCTTTATCGGTAGCACCTTCCAAACCTGCGACCTCTTCCACCTAGGACAAGGGCAGCAGGCGCATGGGAACACCACCTCCTCCAAATCTCACACCATCCTGACTTGGAAATATAGTTGTTCCTTTGTCGTTGAGTCAAAATCATTAGCCTGCATTTAGATTTTTACAATTGCAATAAACTTCATTTTGATTTGCAGAAATGTTTTTAAATTGTGTGCAAAGTTTTCAATGGAGGAAGTGTTAACCACCCCGCAAGGAAACTGTGACCAAAGTTCCTGTAAATGGTGATGCAAGAGGTCAGCGAGACATTTTAAAGATGCATCTACAACCAAAACCCACCATTCTTGCATTCCAAAAAAATGAGATGACTACATTTTTGTAGTAGAATTCCATTTTGCTTTGGCCAGAGCAGCAGAATACTGCAAATTCACAAGTCTACCTTTGCTATGTGTTATTTCTAATCCTCCCCAGGCCCAATCGCAATTGTGCACCTGAATGTGTGAGCAGTTCCAAAATCTGCCATTTCCCTCTTGCCTTCTTGCTGGCCCCCCTTTTTGTATCTATTTCTGATTGATGGCACATGTCACTGCATTCCCAAGTTGGCAAGATTCTACTTGAAAATGGCATTTGGGAATTTATCCTCACACTCTCTCAGGAACTGTATTTTAAATGTGGAATGCATTTGGAAGTGCTTAATTTTCTTCAAGCCTAAGATGACCTATGCTGCCATGGTTTCCTGCCTCAACAAATCAAATTTAATTTGTATTTTCCACCCCTACATTTTAAAGAAGACTCTGCTAATGAAACCATGAGCTCAAGGGAAACAGATCTGGAGCCAAGTCTGATTACCCGAAGAACACAAACAATTAGCTCGACAAACATAGTTGGTGTTCTAGCTTAGGTTGATGGGTAACCTGAATCACACAGTGGGACTGTTGGGGAGGCTTCAGTTTTATTGCCAAATGAACGTGTTGCATTCTCTCAGCTCTAACTGTACTGTTGGTGGTAAAGCAAGTCATCCAATTAAATGGCGTTTGCATTTGTAAACCTCTTAAGGATGAAATCAGTGACTTCGCCTTTTTGCACAAGGAAATGCAAAATTGTTCCGTTTATGAACCTGTACAGTCTTTGTAAAGTCAAACTGCACTTTGTGGCAATCCTTGCAACAGGACCATCTGGTTTTAAAACGTAGAATCCAAGAACTTTATAGAATAGAAGGAGGTCTTTTGTTGTGCCTGAAAGAACTAGCCACTTAGTCCCATTCCCTCGCTATTTCCCAGTACCCTTTTAAAATGTTTCTTTTTCAAACATTTAAAAGCTGTCGTGGATTCTTCTTCCACCACTGTTAATGATGGCGCATTGGATTTTTTTTATTTGTTCATGGGATGTGGGCGTTTCTGGCTGGTGGGCTGCTTTGTCCTAGATGGTGTTGAATTTCTTGTGTGTTGTTGGAGCTGCACTCATCCCGGCAAGTGGAGAGTATTCCATCACACTCCTGACTTGTGCCTTGTAGATGGTGGAATCCGGTGAATCACTCACTGCAGAATACCAAGCCTCTGACCCTGGCTGGGGAGTCTAGAATATGGGGTCACAGTCACAGAATAAGGGGTAGGCCATTTAGGACTGAAATGAGGAGAAATTTCTTCAAAGGGTTGGGAATCTTTGGAATTCTGTACCCCCAGAGAGCTGTGGATGCTCAGTTGTTGAGTATATTCAAGACAGAGGTCGATTAAATTTTTGGGAATTAAGGGATATGGGGATAGTGCGGGAAGGTGGAGTTGAAGTGTAAGATCAGCCATGATCTTATTGAATGGTGGAGCAGCCCCAAAGGGCCAAATGGCCTACTCCAGCTCCTATTTCTTATGTTCTTGTCCTAACAACCCTCTGCATAAAATGCCTCACTCTGTTCTTTTGGTGATCATAATGTTCTGTCCTTTAGTTACTGACTCACCAATTAATCAAAATATTTATCTTCTCCTAACCCCTCATAATTATGAACAACTCTATCAGATCTTTTGCTTAGGTCCCACATGGCAGACTGGTCATGAAAATAAAAACTCATCGGGTGTTTTTGTGACTGGAAGGCCGTTTCCAGTGGGATTCCGCAGGGATCAGTACTGGGTCCTCTGCTTTTTGTGGTATATAATCAATGATTTGGACTTGAATGTAGTAAGTATGATTAAGAAGTTTGCAGATGATACAAAAATTCCCATGTGGTTGATAATGAAGAAGGCTGCAGACTGCAGGAAAATATCAATGGACTAGTCAGGTGGGCAGAACAGTGGCAAATGGAATTCAATCGGGAGAAGTGTAAGGTAATGCATTTGGGGAGGGCTAACAAGGCAAGGGAATACACTATAAATAGTAGGACACCTGAAGTGCAGAAGATCAGCAGGACCTTGGGAATGCATGTCCACAGATCCCTGAAGGTAGCAGGACAGATAGATAAGGTGGTTAACAAGGCATATGGGATACTTGCCTTTATTAGCTGAGGCATAGAATACAAGAGCAGGGGGGGTTATGTTTGAACTGTATAAAACACTAGTTAGGCTGCAACTAGAATACTGCGTGCAGTTCTGGTCACCACATACAGGAAAGATGTGATTGCACTCGAGGGGGTGCAGAGGAGATTTACGAGGATGTTGCCTGGGCTGGGGAATTTTAGCCATGAGGAAAGATTGGATAAACTGGGTTTGTTTTCTTTGGAACAGAGGAGGCTGAGGGGAGACCTAATTGAGGTGTATAAAATTATGTGGGGCCGAGATAGAGTGGATAGGAAGGACCTATTTCCCTTGGCAGAAGGGTCAATAACCAGGGTGCATAGATTTAAAGTAATTGGTCAGAGGCTGAGAGGGGATTTGAGGATAAATTTTTTTCACCCAGAGGGTGGTGGGGGTTTGGAACTCACTGCCTGAAAGGGTGGTCGAGACAGAAACCCTCATCACATTTAAAAAGTACTTGGATATGCACTTGAAGTGCCATAACCTACAAGGCTACGGACCAAGTGCTGGAAAGTGGGATTGGGGTGGATAGCTCTTTGTCGGCCGGCATGGACAAGATGGGCCAAATGGCCGCCTCCTGTGCTGTAAATTTTTATGATGATTCTATGATTGATCTTCTCTGTTCTAGTGCCAGTTTTTTTGGTCTCTCCTTAATTATAGTCTCTCATCTTTGATATCGGCTTAGTAAATTTTTCCTATCTGCTTTGTTTGGTCTTGACATTCTTTCTAAAGTAGGGCACCAAAAATCTGGGTACACTTTTCTAACTGCAGTCTAACCAATGATTGGTACAGATTGAGCATTACCTCTACATTTGCATTCTATGCCTTTTGATCAATTTATCCTCTCGCCTTTTTAAAGATTTATATCAGTTTCCTGAAGTGTCTCTGTTCTACTGTCGTTTTATCATTTATTGTATATTTTCTCCCTGGTATGTATCGCCTGTTTTCTCTCTTCATTTATAGTTCATCTGATGTCTATCGGCCCATACTATTAATCTGTCTATGTCCTCCTGCAGGCTCCTAAATACTTCACACACTTAACCTTGCTTCCCATTTTGTTATCTTCAAATTTTGATATCTGGCCCCTTTATACCTTAATCCAGACAGTGGTCCTTACACTGATCCCAGGGTGACGTGACTGTTCATATCCCTCCAGTCTGCAAACTGTATATTTGGATGATTTGGACTTGAGTAAAGGGAGTACAGTCTTGAACTTTTACACCAAAGTAAGGGGTTTGGCAAACGGCGAAGGGGACCGTCAAGGACTTGAAGAAGACATAGGTTATTGTGAAGGGATAATTACGAGTCCTAGCCCCTTTAGGGCTACCCCAGACCAGGTGTATTCCTCAGACGTTCACTTTCAACTTAAGTTTGAGGTAGCCGAATCCTAAAGACACTTAATTGGGTCTAAAGGTCTGGACTATCTCTTCCCTAAAGGAAAGGAACAACCTGAAAATGTTACCGGCCTCCAGATAGCACTTTTAATTTTATCTAGACTGTAACCTTCCAGATATTATGAGGGTCTGGAAAATTCCCCCAGAATTCTGCAACTCCTCACCAAAGAGTGTACAGAGATTGAGTTCGTGAGTTTGATACAGAAGTCTTGTGAGACAGTTCTAAAAATATATAGATTTATTGAAGAACCGACTTACAGTTGGTGAGTCAATCGCAACATTAACAGTTCCAAAAAGAGAGAGCTTACAATTCTATTATCAGAGAACCTTGCTCTCAAATCTTAACTTCGCTACAGTTTTACAGTTCTTAGTTTTCTACAGGATATTCACTAAAATCAAATACCTTTTGATCCCTGAGGTACGGTTGGAGGCTTACAGAGCTGTCTCTGAAGCTGAGAATTGCTTTGCCCCTTCAAAGCGAGTCTGTTATCCCATTTGAGAGTTCAATATTTATACCCTTTTCCAGTGGTATTTCCTTTAAGGTTTTCTGCTGATGGAAGCTAATTATCTCTAGTCATTTTTCTGCTGACCTCTGCAATTCTTAGTCACCTCAGCTGGTAGCATTACAGAATGATGTCTCTTCTCTCGGTGTTCTAAGTTTGCCATTTTTAAAAAAAAAAAGGTGTAATGGCAGGTGTGTTTTACTTGGTGTCATTTTTACGAAGGCAGATGGTTCTTACTTTTATGTGCTTCTTTACGAAGTGTAAATTAGAACACCTTGTCCAGGGTGAACCATTGTCTTGTTCCCAAAGGTCAGCCTGTCTGGAGCCTTTAACCTTCTGTTTCAATAAGGTTATTGATTCAGTGTCAACAACTATCTTATCTCTATAGCCAGAATGCTTTCACAGCTTTTTCATAGTTAGGTTTCTAGATTTCCAGACCCAGTTTGTCATGTTTTAATAAGGCCAAAATTCTTTTGCAAGATGGTGTATTTTTCTGAATAGGTTATATGGCTTATTCCTTCACAATTGGAATAGACATGTCGGTGGAAGAGGGGAAGGGAGTGAATATACACACACAATAGAATGGTGCGAGAAGCTGTGGATGAATAGAGATGCTTGTAGTTCAAATATATAATTCACAAAGTGTGAATGCAGATAGATAAAGCCATAAAAAAGGCCCACAGCTTTGAGTTTTATAAATAATGGCCTAGACTACAAGAGTAAAGAGGTAACACATATTTATATGAAACATTTGTTAGTCTACAGAGTACTGAATACAGTTTTGGGGGCTCCATTATAGAAAGGGCATGAAAGCCAGGCAGCACACAGTGCAGGTTCACCAGAATATTGCCAGATATAGGAAACTAGTAATGAGGAGAGACTTGACATTGGGCAGGATTTTCATTCAGGAGTCTGGTTGGAGGTGGGACTACAACTTCCGGGGTTGTAGTCCCGCCTCCATCGAGATGCGGCCAATCCACGTGAGTTTAACTTGATTGACCTTGTTGAGCGGGCTCAGCAGGTCAATTAAGGGCCACCTGGCAACAGGTGATGTCACAGACTGAAATTTAATCTGTCAAGAAATATCAGCGTTTCACAGCTGTTTGAAGCTGTCAAACACTGACAGTCTTACTTCTAACATGAGTCCTTCTCCACAGACTCTGTTAGAAATCTCTCCTGCACAGTAAGCTGCAGGCTGTCACTTTTGACAGTTCGCAACCATTCTGCTTTCTGTGCCGGTGAGATGAGGGACTCCCGAGACCTAAAGGAAGGAAGGCTGAAAAGGTAAGTAACAAAGTTTAAACTTCTTTAATCACTTTAGACACCAAACACACTTACCTTGGCACTCATGCACACATCGCTCACCTGAACACCGACATCTCGACCCCCTCCAACCCGACAGCCCGCCTCCTCTAACTTGGCGTGGTTTGGAGCTGTTGGGAATCCCACACTTCAACCTTAAAAATAGGGATTAGGTTTAAAAACTGCCTGTTAACAGGCAGTTAATTGGTACTAATCCCTCCCCGCCTCGGGGGGGTGGGTACCCGCCTCCTTTGAAACTGGCATGGAGGCGGGTTTGGGTGCGGGATGGGGTCGGGACCCGTGATTTCGGGACTTTAACCCCCCACGCGCCTCCAATCCCGACTCCACGGCCCAATGAAAATCCTACTCAATGGCTCTATTTCCAGTGGAGCAGAGAATGCTCAGAGGAGATTAACACAGCTTTTTTAAATTTATGAAGGATTTTGATGGTGAATATGAATAGGGATGAATTACTTCCTCTGGTTGGAGAGTCAGTGATGAGCAATTTTCAATTTAAATTTGCCATTGCGTGAGGAGAGAAGTTGGGAGAAATTTCTTTACACAATGTGTTGATGGAGCATTGAATGTTTGTTTTTGCTACAATGATTGATTTGAGATAGAGATCATTGCAAGATAGCTGAAGGCTCATCCATTAATAGTGGGTGGTGAGACCGAGTAGTCCAGTCTCTGGAGTAAAATGGTTGTACTGGAGCAGGGTGCAGTAAAGCCATGGAGGAGCTGTAAATGAAGTCGAGGAGATTGAAGTAATTGCAATGGCAAACGGGGACCATTAGGGAAAAATAAGTTGTGGCAAAGTTGAACCTAGAGATGAGAGAAATGATGGAAGTGGGCAATAGTTCAGAGATTCAAATAGACAATCCCTGGTGACATTTGATTTGGGGTTTGAGTTGGCTCGGTGAATGAGCACAGAGTCTGTACACTTGATTTCAGTTTAAGTAAGTAGTCGAGGAGAAAGGTGTAATTGAGCGAAGTTGCAAAAGTTCTGTTGAGAACCAGAGAAGGTGGTGCTGAGTTGCCACCTTGAACTGCTGCAGTCTGTTTGGTGAAGGTACTCCCACTGTGCTGTTAGGTAGGGAGGTCCAGGATTTTGACCCAGCGACGATGAAGGATAGGCGAATTACTTCTAAGTCAGGATGGTGTATGACTTGGAGGGGAACTTGGGAGGTGGTGGTATTCCCATGCACCTGCTGCCCTCTCCTTCTAGGTGGAAGAGGTCACGGGTTTGGGAGGTGCTGCCGAAGAAGCCTTGGCGAGTTGCTGCAGTGCATCTTGTAGATGGTACACACAGCAGCCACGGTATGCCGGTGGTGGAGGGAGTGAATGTTTAAGGTGGTGGATGGGGTGCCAATCAAGCGGGCTGCTTTGTCTTGGATGGTGTCGAGCTTCTTGAGCGTTGTTGAAGCTGCATTCATCCAGGCAAGTGGAGAGTATTCCAGCACACTCATTACTTGTACCTTGTAGATGGTAAAGGCTTTGGGGAGTCAGGAGATGATGTACTCCCCGCAGAATACCTAGCCTCTGACCTGCGCTTGTTGCCACAGTATTTATGTGGGTGGTCCAGTTAAGTTTCTGGTCAATGGTGACCCCCCAGGATGTTGATGGGGGATTTGGTGATGGGAATGTCGTTGATAGTTAGACTCTCGCTTGTTGGAGATGGTTATTGCCTGGCACTTCTGTGGCGCAAATGTTACCTGCCACTTATCGGCTCAAGCCTGAACGTCATCCAGGTCTTGTTGCATGCGGGCATGGACTGCTTCATTATCTGAGGAGTTGTGAATGGCACGGAACACTGTTCAGTCATCAGTGAACATTCCCATTTCTGACCTGTTGGAGGGAAGGTCATTGATAAAGCAGCTGAAGATGGTTGGGCCGAGGACACTGTCCTGTGGAACTCCTGCAGTGATGTCCTGGAGCTGTGCTGATTGACCTTCAATCACCACAACCATCTTCCTTTGTGCTAGGTATGACTCCAGCCAGTGGAGTTCCCCCCCCCCCACCCCCGCGATTCCCATTGACTTCAGTCTTACTGCGGCTCCTTCATGCCACACTCTGTCAAATGCTGCCTTGATGTTAAGGGCAGTCACTCTCCCCTCACTTCCTGGAATTCAGCTCCTTTGTCCATGTTTGGACCAAGGCTGTAATGAGTTCGGGAGCAGAGTGGTCTTGGCGGAACCCAAATTGGGCATCAGTGAGCAGGTAATTGGTGAGTAAGTGCTGCTTGATGGCACTGTCGATGACGCCTTCCATCACTGTTGATGAATGAGAGTAGATTTACTTGGGAAGAAATCCTGGTTCATGCATGATTTCATGTCGATACAAATAGGAACATTTTTCAAATTTAATTTCTAGATCTGTTCAAATTTCCAACAGTGTATTCTGACACTGAAACAGGTTTATGATGATCTAGCCTATTTATAATATATTAAAAATGTTTCTGCTTGCATTTCCTGTCCCCTTCTACCATTATAAATTCCTGTGTCCTACCTATGTAAACTTGTCGTGCTGTAATTACATCCTGTGCTATTCTTGCTGCAGTGCTTCGGCTTTGCATCTGCCAGCTCCTCAGCTTGCACTGCAGAGAAATTCCTATCCTGGACCAACACTACTTCACTTCCTGATTGACCTCATTGATTCTTTTGGCTACAGCCAGGTGAGCTGAACACTCGCTAAGCGACACAACCACACCAGGACTCCCATTGCCCAGCTTCCACAGCAGAGCACACAAAAAGCATCCACTCATGTAATGTAACAAAGCACCAAATCTATAACTCTCATGTGTGAGTGTTTCCTGGGATGTGTTTTAATGTTGCCCCACCTCCCAGTTGTCTGAGGCCATCAGGACAGATGTTTTGTCTGATTTCTGATCCACAACCCCAGCATGTGACTGTCCTGTGAATCTAACCTCTTGAAAGAAAATGTTATGTTAAAATGTGCTTTGAAATTAAATTATGCTAATTTCCCCTTCATCGTAAAATGGCCAAGTATCCTAAAACACGACATTCGGTTAGATGATCACATTGAATCAGATCCTGATTTTCAGTACCACAAAATGTGAAAGGGAATGGAGTTAGAATTTGTCGTGAAATTACCCCATTCTCCCAATACAGTTTGCATTATTTTTCTTTCTCGCTGCTTATTCATGCACCATTTCACACGTCTTGGGCCTGCCATTCCACCCCACTGTCCTTCTGTATGTATTCTCACTCCCTAGCCTTGTCTGATGCTGCCCAATCTGTTTTCTGGAGCCATGTCATGCCCTTTTCCATAATCCTCTTTCAAATACTGGAAGAGTATTTTAAATAACATATTTGGCATTGCCAGTTTTTCTCTTTCCACAGTAGCAAAACAAATCAAAAGAAATGCAAGGCACAGTGATCTGAAATGCACTGCCTGAAAGGGAGGTGGAAGCAGATTCAATTGTAGCTTTTTTTTTCAAAAGGAAATTGGATAAATACTTGAAGGGGGAAAATTTGCAGGGCTATGGGGAAAGGGCAGGGAAGTGGGACTAATTGGAGAGCTCTTTCAAAGAGTCGTCGCAGGCATGATGGGCTGAATGGCGGCCTCCTGTGCTGTATGATTCTATGAAATGGAGTGAGAGAACGGAGTGATTATCTGCACCAACACTTGCGCAGCCTTCTGCGCATGCGCGCTGTTTACCGAAGCTGCCCATGCGCAGTACCCTACAGTTGAAGCCTGCGTGGGCCATGTTTTCCTCAGCTCTGTGGGAGAAGGTCACTGGATCCATTGGTGGCGGGGCAAAAGTGAGAGGATTGAAAGGGAGAGAGAAGGAATTGGGGGTGGGCGAGGGGGAGGGACTCGAAGGGGGGAGGAGGTCAGGAACTCTGGGTGGGAGGTGGGGTGGAGAGCACAGTGGGGATGGGGAAGAATGTGATCCAGGTCTAAAGGGGGGGGGGAAATGACAACGAGGAACGTGATCCAGCTGATAAGGTGGATCACATTGTTCCAACCCCACCCCCTTTACACCCGCACCAAATTCTCCCCCTCCTCCCCTAGACCCGGTTGGTTTTTTGGTAAGCTCAGTGCGTGTGCGGCAAGTGAATTCATTGGACTGGACTGTGCATGGAGCATAAAAGCAGCAGTGCACAAGGGGTATACAGACAAAATGGATGAGCAGAGACTAAGGAAGGAGAGACTTGGAAGAGAAGAGGAAGGAAAGAGAGAGTGGATTAAAGACAAACTGCATTCAAACCGCTTTAGTGACCAAGTGTGTCAGAGCCATAGCACGACAAGAGAGAGCAGGAAGTGGGGAGTAATGCACAGAATTGGAGGAAGACTGAGACGTTTAATCTTGCTTTGAGAGAAATCCTTTGGGAAATGAACTGGTTTTCTTAAATGTCAAATACTCGTTTCATTTTATATATTTTTTTTGCTTCTGGCTTATGGGGTGAATTAAGTACATCACTTGCAATGCCTTGCCTCTTGAGGCCTTTAATGATGTAAAAATGAGAAACCAGCTCTACTGGAAATTTTTGGTTCATCAAGTCCCAGTTCTGATTGCAATGTAAACAGAAAATGCTGGAAACACTCAGCAGGTCAGGCAGTATCTGCAGAGAGAAACAGAGTTAACGTTTCAGGTCGTTGACCCTTCATTAGAACTAGAAAATGTTACAGATGTAACAGGTTTTAAGCAAGTACAGAGGCTGGGAAACACAGAACATAGAAGATAGGAGCAGGGGTAGGCCATTTGGCCCCTTGAGCCCGCTCCGCCATTTAATGAGATCATTTCTGATCATCCAAATTCAGTACCCTGTCCCTGCTTTCTCCCCATATCCCTTGATCCCTTTAGCCTCAAGAAATATACCCAACTCCTTCCTGAATGTATTTAATGAATTGGCCTCGACTGTCCTGTGTGGCAGAGAATTGCACAGGTTCACCACTCTCTGGGTGAAGAAATTCCTCCTCATCTCAGTCCTAAATGGCTTACCCCTTATCCTTAGACTGTGACCCCTGGTTCTGGACTCCCCCGCCATCGGGAACATCCTTCCTGCGTCTAGTCCTGTTAGAATGTTATACGTTTCAATGATAGCCCCTCTCATTCTTCTAAACTCTAGCAAATATAAGCCTAATCGACCCAATCTCTCTCCATAAGTCATTCCTGCCATCTCGGGTATCAGTCTGGTGAATCTTCGCTGCACTCCCTCCATGGCAAGAACATCCTTCCTCAGATAAGGCGACCAAAACTGCGCACAATACTCCAGATGTGGTCTCACCAAGGCCCTGTACAACTGCAGCAAGACATCCTTGCTCCTGTACTCGAATCCTCTCACTACGAATGCCAGCATACCATTTGCCGCCTTAACCGCCGGCTGCACCTGCATGCTTACCTTCAGCAACTGGTGCACAAGGACACCCATGTCTCATTGCACTTCCCCTTTTCCCAATCTAGTGCCGTTCAGATAATAATCTGCCTTCCTGTTTTTGCCACCGAAGTGGATAACTTCGCATTTATCCACATTGGGCAGATGCATGGCAAATGCAGTATAATCACCCAACCTTTCCAAATCGTACCTCACCGCACACACGCCCACCCAGCTTTGTGTTGTCTGCAAACTTGGAGATATTACATCTAGTTCCCTCGTCTAGATCATTTATTTTATTTATATATATAATATGTGAATAGCTGGGGTCCTAGCACCGATCCCTGAGGTACCCCACTAGTCACTGCCTGCCACTCGGAAAAAGACCCATTTATTCCAACTCTTTGCTTCCTGTCTGCCAACCAGTTCTCTGTCCAAGTCAGTGTCTTACCCCCATCCCATGTGCTTTAACATTACAAGCTAATCTCTTATGCGGGACCTTACTGAAAGCCTTCTGAAAGTCCAAATACACCACATCCACTGGTTCTCCCTTATCTATTCTACCAGTTACATCCTCAAAAAATTCCAGTAGATTAGTCAAGCATGATGTACCTTTTGTAAATCCATGTTGACTTTGTCTGATCCTGTCACTGTTTTCCAAGTGCTCTGCCATTACATCTTTTATAATGGACTCTAGCATTTTCCCCACTACCGATGTCAGGCTTACCGGCCTGTAATTCCCTGTTTTCTCTCTCCCACCTTTTTTAAATAGTGACGTTACATTAGCTATCCTCCAATCCATGGGAACTGTTCCAGAATCTAAAGAATTTTGGAAGATGACCAGCAATGCATCTACTATTTCTAGGGCCACTTCCTTGAGTACCCTAGGATGTAGATTATCAGGCTCTGGGGATTTATCGGCCTTCAATCCCGTCAATTTCCCTAACACCATTTCCCGACAAATACTGATTTCATTCAATTCCTCCCTCTCATTAGACCCTATGTTCCCTGACATCTGAGTTTTTGTGTCCTCCTTTGTGAAGACTGAACCAAAGTATGTATTTAATTAGTCTGCCATTTCTTTGTTCCCCATTATAAATTACCCTGATTCTCACCAAGGCACCTATGCTTGACTTCACCAGTCTTTTTCTCTTCACATATCTGTTGAAGCTTTCACAGTCAGTTTTTATGTTCCTTGCAAGCTTACTCTCATACTCTATTTTCCCCCCTCTTAATTAATCCCTTTCTCCTCCTTTGCTGAATCCTAAACTGCTCCCAATCCTCAGGTTTGCTGCTTTTTCTGGCCAAATTATATGTCCTCTCCTTGGATTTTATGCTATCCCTAATTTCCCTTGTTAGCCACGGTTGAGTCACCAATTTTGTTTTATTGTTTTGCCAAACCGGGATGAACAAATTCTGTAGTTCATCCATGCGATTTTTAAATGTTTGCCATTGCCTATCCACCGTCAACCCTTTAAGTAACGCTCCCCAATCCATCCTGGCCAACTCGTGCCTCATGCCATCATAGTTTCCTTTTATTTAAATTCAGGACCCAAGTCTCTGAGTCGACTACTTCACTCTCCATATTCTATCAGATTATGAATGGGAGGAAAGGACAAAAGGGAAAGTCTGTGATGGGGTGGAAGGCAGGAGACATTGAACGACAAAAGGGATGATGGTGCAAGGTAAAACAGGGTGGTAATGGGACAAATAAAGAAACAAAAGAATAGCAGTATCAGCACCTGCTTCTTGCAAGAATAGGGGCAGAGGTTACGATCTGAAATAGTTGAACATAATGCTGAGTCTGGAAGGCTATGAAGTGCCTAATAGAAAGATGAGGTGCTGTTCCTTGAACTTGCGTTGAGCTTCATTGGAACAGTGAAGGAGGCCGAAAACAGACGTCCGAGTTGGAGTGGTCCGGAGAATTAAAGTGGCAGGCGATTGGAAGCTCGGGGTCACGCTTGCGAACTGAACGGAGATGTTCCGCAAAGTGGTCACCCAATCTGCGTTTGGCCTCCCCAATGAAGAGGAGACCGCATCATGAGCAGCGAACACAGTATACTAAATTGTAAGAAGTGCAAGTGTAGTTATTCCAATTAATTTTGTACAAATTGTTCAGCTTAAAATGTTTGTCATTGAGTTCAGTCGATTAAAAGTAGAAAATGCTTCAAATATGGGGGTAGAGTTTCTGCTCCTTTACACCAGTTATATCTGTCCAATCCAGGCAGAACCTACTCAAATTTCTTTTTGTCGGAGCGAGTAAGAAAGACAAAAGCTCGACTTCTGATCCTTTGCTCCATGTGTTGAGGATTGGCTTTCTAAGTTGCCAACCAAAGTTACCAAATTGAATGCAAAACCGCCCCCTATTCTCTTGTCACATAAGCTGCCAACACTCGCTGTCCAGCCTTGCAGAATAAACTGTGTGCACAGAAATACAGTACCAGAAGTTGTCTGTTGCCGGTGGAATCAAATTCTTAATAAGGAATCAACACTTTCAGAAAGATTGGAGAAAATGGTGAGGGGGCGGGAGAAACAAAGATGTATCTTAGTAGTAGATTTGCAGTATAAACAAAATGGGGAACACAGTGGAGAACATGAATGCAAGATTTCCTTAATTTGTGCACAAATTAGCTGCCGTGTTTCCCTACATGGGAAAGTGACAGCAATTCTTTTTTTTTAAATGCTCAATTGCCTATTGGCAGTTGTGAGAGGGCCTTTCCCCAAACCCCAGTTCTCCTATTTTATAGTGAACAATAACAATTGCAAAAAGAAAATACTGCAGATGCTGGAAATCAAATAAAAACAGAAAATGCTGGAGAAACTCGGGTCAGGCAGCATCTGTGAAGAGTGAAACAGAGTTGACTTTGCAGGTCGATGACCTTTCGTCAGAACTGGAGCAATTGCAAGGTATGTTTACTATTCTTGGACTGAATGGAGATCGAAAGAGTTAAATTGAGCTATTTAATAACCTGCCACATAGTATTATAGCTCAACACACAAATGTAGACACTCCATGATGAATTGCTTCGCTTTTCCAATTTTGATATGCTTTACCTTTTTAACAGTGTATTTTAAATACTGGTTTCTGAAACTGTTTTCAGCACCATGTTGGGTTTCCTGTTTAACCCTTTATCAGCCAATAGAGAGCACACCTTTCTTGTTATCCCAGCTTTCACTAGTTCAGAGTTTCAGATTAAAACCAGTACTGTGCACTTGCTAGCAAACTTGTACGCATAAGGTCATGCCTGTTGCTATTTTGAATAGAAGTCGGAAAGCACATGAGTTGAAACTTAGCTGGAAAATTTGATGGAGATGAACCAGATTTAAAAAAAAAAAAAATCTGTGTTCAGTATTGTACAAATAAATTTAACAGAACCCTTTAAAGAGATTATAAGGGTGAGTACATGTGATAGCTCAATAAGTTTACATTTCGTGGAAATGGGTCACATTTGAAAAGAAGCTGTATTAGGGGAAAAAATCATGAGCTGCAGGGGCAATAAAATGTCATAATGAAGTCAGCTGATCCAGTCGACAAACTGGTGTCATTATAGTTCACATTTAAAATGAATGCTTGCGTTGATAATTTTAATTTGTCCAGTGTGTGCTATTAACTGTATCCTTCAACTCCTCGTGGATCGCATCAGTATTTATTCATACCATTGACTGTAACTTGTTACCAAAGTCATGAGTTTATCAGGTCAGCCTGATGGTTTATATTCTACAATGTTTAACAGTACTTTATCTGTTTGGTTCAAGCATTCATTTTTAAAATTTTCTTTCATACTTTAGGTCTTCAAGGTCAGGCATATTGGTACTGATCAAATAAATACCTTTCCATTCTAGAGATCCAGTGTTAGTATTGAATAACTTTAGGTCAGAGCTAAGTTCCTTTACTGTCCTCCAATACTGTATTGCCTAATAAAGGGGTTGCCTATCCATAACCTTTCATAGCCAGCATTCTGACTATATTAACTCAAACATAACCATTGTTTACTACTATTGCAAAATGTAATCATTATCTATTCTATTTTGTTTCAGTACAATAGACTGCAACAGAAAATGTAATTCATTCTATAAAATATTAGTTGTACTACTTGTGGGTATGTAATTGCTTAGTTGGCTATCCTGGCTTGGTGCTGTGCTTTTTTTTTTTATTTCTTAACGCAGGCTTTTCTATGTGATTGCCACATGTGGACATTTTCAAACAGTGTTCAGAACTTTTGTAGCGTATTTAATGTGATTTGCAAATACCACAAGTTAATATGTACAGAGGACTTTGAACGCTTGCCGCAGGGCTTTCCACTTCTGCTTTACCAGCTCTCAATTTTTCTGTCCATTAAAATGAATCGGGTGGAAATTGTGGGTTGGTGAGCGCACAAGTGGAAAAACCCAGCAAGCATTTGTATCTGGTGATGTTTAACTATATGGTAAATATTTCCTGTTAATCATGTGTTTGAATAATATGAAGATATTGAGATGAAGGTACTTATTAGTTAGCAGTTATTTTCTTTGACGGGTTATGTTATAACATTAAATTGCTGAACAGATTCTGCTTTAGCCTCTCCAATGGCTTATCCAATCTCCAACTGAGCCAAACAGACAAGTTAGGACAAGCGCTTAATCCCTGATTTGTGCTGTGTTCGAGGATCTCAGCCTGTGCAGCAGATGCGGGAAGTGCAATTGAACTCTACGCCCTGGGTTACAGAAAGGGGAAAGTTGCCAGGGAAATAGTTAAAGTTAACATTGGAATATAGTGCACTGGCGAGCTACAGAATGAAACAGAGTTGGTACTGGAGAGATACAGTATTAAGGATAGACTTGGTAGTTCACAAATACCCGATGATGAATAGGCACCAGGTGTTGAAAGAATGTAATGTGTGATAAGGTCGCTGCTACTCTCTTGTACAAATAATATGTATCGCCTCAACTGAAATATAGCTAGATAATGTTGTTTCATTAGTTTTGCCTTATATGGACTTATTTAACTCTTGGTGCAATGGGTAGTAATGACAGTGGTCAGGTGCACCTGGGGCCTGAGTACTAAATGCCTGGGTTCAAAAGGAAAGATAATGAGCAGCACCAGTGATTACATGGAGCTTGCATGCAAGGTAGAATTGGTCCAGGTTAGTAGATTTTACATAGGATTACATAGAATATATGGCACAGAAACAGGCCATTCATTTGGCCCAACCAGTCCATGCCAACTTTTATGCTCCACTCGAACCGCCTCCCGTCTTTCCTCATCTAACTCTATCAGCATGACCCTCTATTCCCTTCTTCCTCATATATGCTTGTCTAGCTTCCCCTTTAATACATCTATACTATTTGCTTCAACCACTCCCAGTAGTAGCGAGTTCCACATTCTCACCGTTCTTGGGTAAAGAAGTTTCTTCTGAATTCCCTATTTGATTTCTTGGTGGCTATCTTATATTAATGGCCTCTAGTTATTCTCTTCCCCACAAGTGGAAACACTCTCTCTATTTACTCTATCAAAACCTTTCATAATTTTAAAGACCTCTTTTAGGTCACCCCCTCAGCCTTCATTTTTCAAGAGAAAAGAGACCTTTCATCCTTTTCTGATGGGTATACCCTCGCATTTCTGGTATCATCCTAGTAAATCTTCTCTGCACCCTCTCCAGTGCCTCTATATCCTTTTTATATTATGGCGACCAGAATTGTACGCAGTACTTCCAAGTGTAGTCTAACCAAGGTTCAATACAAGTTTAGCATAATTTCACTACTTTGCTGTGTCTCAGATTGGTAATATGTGATCTGTTCTTTTTGGTCTGTTGAAGATTAGTTTGTTCACATGATGTTACTCTATGGTCTGTTTCACTGTTGAATCCTTGACTTAGAATCATAGGGCCAGATATTCCGGTCCCTATGGGTGAGTACGCGCTGTGTACTCACCTGTAGGGACATCGGAAATGCCTGTTTCAGGCATGCATTGTGCATGTGTTGGAAACCAGCATTTCCAATCTGTCAAGAAAGCTCTTGACAGATCCTCCGGCTGCGCTGGAGCAGGGCCTTTGCGGGCGATGAGTTCTGTTTTTTGGAGACCCTCTGCCTGCAGAAAACGCTTGCACCTGCTTTTACCAGGCACAAGAATTGTAAGGCCTGCTTTTACCAGGATAAGAGTTGAAAAAAAAGTGGGAAAAAAAAACAATTTCCACTGATTTATCATTTAAAAATACTTTAAAGAAAGGTAAGTTTATTTAGCCTCGTTAAAAACTTTAATTTTTTTCAAAAAATTTAAATTTTTGTTTAATCGTTAATTTATATAGTCACTTTAAAAATGTGATTTAAAAAAAAAAGTATTTGAAGTTTTACTATGTTTTGGGGGTGATCTCTAGTCATATATTTGACAGGTCTTCCTGTCAAATCTATGAATGGAGATTCCCTTCTCTGATATGGCCCACATGATCATGGGACGCTGCGAACTGCTTGCACCTCTGGGATACGTGTGCCCTGCACACCGGCAGTTTGGAGAGGCCCAGTGTGGTAAACCACTGTTTGTATACTGTTTGCATTCCATTGTGTACATGCCTGGACATGCCTCGGCTGACTCCTCCCACAAGTCCTAGTAAAAGGTGGCTGCTCCCCAGCCCTTTGTATTTCTGGACCGGTCGACCACTCGAGGCAGACCTCCATTCTTTTGTTAATAAAAGCCTTTAGTTACTCTTCTAACTCTCAGTCTTTTATGAGTAATTGATAGCGCATCAATTTTATTAACAAAATTTTTATAATGGAAAAGATCCTCACACCAGCATGCCTGGACTTAAATCATCGGGAGGCGGACTCATCCACCAAGTTTACTCACTGGCTTAAGTGTTTCGAAAAATTCCTGACCGCCTCCGAAGCAATCAAATCGGAAGAGGACAAACTGGATGTCCTGACCTCCAAAGTGAACCACCGAGTGTACTCGGTCATCCAAGACGCGACCTCATACGCGGATGCTATCAAGCTCCTCAAGGACCAGTACACGCGCCCAGTGAACAAAGTGTACGCCAGGCACCTTCTGGGGAGTCGTAAACAACAACCTGGGGAATCGACCGTGGAATATCTTCAGGCACTGTCCGTGCTTGGCCGGGCCTGTGGGTGTAAGGATGTAAAGGCCGCCGTGTACACAGAGGAACTTATCCGGGACGCTTTTGTAGCGGGCCACAGATCCAATTACACCCGACAGCGACTGTTGGAGCAGAGTGACCTCAACCTCAACAAGGCCTCTGAACTCGCACTATCATTGGATGCAGCCTACCAGGGCATGGATGCCTACTCCTCTGCACCGTGGACGCCGCGGGGAACGACAGCCTGGGACACGGTAGGACCGCCTCATAGCGCCGTGCCACCCCAGCCACACCCCAGCAACGGCCCAACTACCGCAGCAGTGTCCCAAGGCCAGACAGCAGTGCCCCAAGGCCAGAAATGCTACTTCTGTGGCCAGGCAAAACACCCCAGAGCGCGCTGCCTGGCGAAAAACGCGATCTGCTCGGGCTGCGGGAAGAAGGGACACTACGCTAGCGTCTGCAGGGCCAAAGCCACCCCGAACCCCAGCAGCGCCGCGTGTGGGCCATGCGGGCCGCCATCTTGGGCCTCCTCGGCCATGTGCGAATCACCGGTACAGCAGCCATTTTGGACGCCTCCAGCCACATGGGGATCATGGACGCCGCCATCTTGGACGACAGCCGGGACGCAGCAGGCCCCCGACACCGCCTCATCTGATACCCGCAGCGACACACCGACCCCTACGCTGGCATCCGTTACACTGGACCAAGCGAGACCGCACCAACTGGCCAGTTCCACAATGGACATTAAGGTAAATGGTCACGATACAATCTGCCTTTTTGACTCTGGGAGCACGGAGAGCTTCATCCACCCCGACACGGTGCGGCGTTGCTCTCTCCCAGTCCTGCCTGCGCACCAGCGGATTTCTATGGCCTCCGAGTCCCAGTCAGCGGACATTGGCGGCTACTGCGTGGTGACACTCATAGTAGACGGGACTGTGTGCGATAATTTTAAACTTCTGGTCCTGCCCGACCTCTGCGCTGCCGTTCTACTGGGGTTAGATTTTCAGTGCCACCTTAAAAGTGTTACGATGGCGTACGGTGGACCCCTCCCCCCACTCACAGTCCGCAGCCAGCAGCTTCCAAATTGCCCGCCGCGCACCAGGTGCAACCTCTCCACACTCCGAGTCACCCCCCCCCCCACTGTAAGCCCATCGCCACAAAGAGCAGACGATACAGCGCCGGGGACAGGGTTTTCATTAAAACCGAAGTGGAGCGGCTCCTGAAGGAAGGGATTATTGAGGGCAGCACCAGCCCCTGGCGAGCCCAGGTTGTGGTCGTTAAGACCGGCGAGAAGCAGCGCCTGGTCATCGACTACAGCCAGACAATAAATCGCTACACCCTACTGGACGCTTACCCACTCCCCCGCATAGCTGATATGGTCAATCAGATTGCGCAGTACCGCGTCTTCTCGACCATTGACCTGAAATCAGCATACCACCAGCTCCCTATCTGCCCTGAGGACCGCCAGTATACTGCCTTTGAGGCAAACGGCCGCCTCTATCACTTCCTTAGGGTTCCCTTTGGCGTCACCAACGGGGTCTCCGTCTTCCAAAGGGAGATGGACCGGATGGTAGATCAAAATGCGTTGCAGGCCACTTTCCCATACCTGGACAATGTGACCATCTGCGGCCGTGACTTGCAGGACCATGACGCAAACCTCGAAAAATTCCTCCGCACCGCCCAACTCCTGAACCTGACATATAACAAGGAGAAGTGCATATTCTGCACAAACCGCCTCGCCATCCTTGGCTGTGTTGTGGAACACGGAGTCATCGGTCCCGACCCCGACCGGATGCGTCCCCTTATGGAACTCCCACTGCCCCACTGCCTCAAGGCCCTGAAGAGGTGCCTAGGGTTTTTCTCCTATTACGCTCAGTGGGTCCCCTACTATGCGGACAAGGCCCGTCCGCTGATCAAGTCCACCTCTTTTCCCTTGACGGCAGAGGCCCGCTTAGCCTTCCACCGTATCAAGGAGGACATCGCCAAAGCCACCATGCACGCAGTGGACGAATCCATCCCCTTCCAGGTGGAAAGCGACGCGTCTGACTTTGCCCTGGCCGCTACCCTCAATCAGGCGGGGAGACCCGTGGCCTTCTTTTCACGAACCCTCCAGGGCCTGGAGGCCAGACACTCCGCTGTTGAGAAGGAGGCCCAGGCTATTGTGGAGGCTGTGCGTCATTGGAGGCACTACCTGGCCGGAAAACGATTTACCCTGCTCACTGACCAGCGTTCAGTCGCTTTCATGTTTAACAACAAGCAGAGGGGCAAAATCAAAAATGACAAGATCTTGAGGTGGAGAATCGAACTTTCCACCTACAATTACGAGATCTTGTACTGGCCCGGGAAGCTCAACGAACCCCCGGATGCTCTATCGCGTGGCACCTGCGCCAGCGCGCAGATCGATAGACTGCGGGCCCTCCACAATGACCTCTGCCACCCGGGGGTCACCAGGTTCTTCCACTTCGTCAAGGCCCACAACCTACCTTACTCCATTGAGGAGGTCAGGACCATGACCGGGAACTGCCAAGTCTGCGCTGAGTGCAAACCGCACTTTTATAAACCAGACAGGGCCCACCTGATAAAAGCCACTCGCCCCTTCGAGCGCCTGAGCGTCGATTTTAAAGGGCCTCTCCCCTCCTCCGACCGCAACGTGTACTTCCTCAATATTATTGATGAGTACTCCCGTTTCCCGTTCGCCATCCCCTGCCCGGACATGACCAGTGCCACGGTCATTAAATGCCTAAATGACCTCTTCACCCTGTTCGGTTTCCCCAGCTATATCCATAGCGACCGGGGCTCATCGTTTATGAGCGACGAACTCCGTCAGTACCTGCTAACTGGGGGTATTGCCACAAGCAGGACCACTAGTTACAACCCCCGGGGGAACGGACAGGTGGAAAGAGAAAATGCGACAGTTTGGAAGGCCGCCCTGCTAGCCTTAAAGTCTAGGGGCCTTCCAACCTCCCGCTGGCAGGATGTGCTACCCGATGCGCTCCACTCTATTCGGTCACTGCTCTGCACTGCCACTAACGCCACCCCTCATGAGAAAATGTTTGTCTTCCCAAGGAAGTCCACATCGGGGACATCGCTACCGCCATGGCTGACGTCCCCAGGGCCGGTCCTACTGAGAAGACACGTGAGGACCCATAAAACGGACCCCCTGGTCGAGAGGGTCGACCTCCTCCACGCCAACTCCCAGTACACTTACATTGCGTACCCGGACGGGCGGGAGGACACAGTCTCCATAAGAGACCTTACACCCTCGGGGGCTGCAGTAACCCACTACCCACTACCACCACCCCCCCCCCCCCCCCCCCCCCACACGATCCGATATCCAGCCCCAGCAGACGGCAGGCCTGGGTCCCGCGACCCGCTCAACATCTACGAGGACGACACGCCAGCGCCACAGCCTACGCGGGACTTGATGCCGGAAGCTTCACTACCCCCGCCGTCGCCACGCCGATCACAGCGGCAGACAAGACCTCCGGAGAGACTCCAATACACTAACTTTTAATACACTTCACCCCGCCGGACTCAATTTTAAACAAGGGGTGAATGTGGTAAACCACTGTTTGTATACTGTTTGCATTCCATTGTGTACATGCCTGGACATGCCTCGGCTGACTCCTCCCACAAGTCCTAGTATAAAGGTGGCTGCTCCCCAGCCCTTTGTATTTCTGGACCGGTCGACCACTCGAGGCAGACCTCCATTCTTTTGTTAATAAAAGCCTTTAGTTACTCTTCTAACTCTCAGTCTTTTATGAGTAATTGATAGCGCATCACCCAGCAATGGAACTCTGCGTATCCCGGGAGCCCTCCAGTCTTGGCGCAGATTTTTCCAGATCGCAGCCCTCTGCCCACGGGAGGCCTGCGAACTGAATTTCTGGGCCATAGAAAAATAGGAGCAGGAGTAAGCCATTTGGCCCTTCGAGCCTGCTCTGCCATTCAATATGATCATGGCTGATCCTCTCTCAATAACACATTCCCGCTCTCTCCCCATACCCCTTGATGCCTTTTGTATCTAGAAATCTATCTATCTCCTTCTTAAATATATTCAGTGACTTGGCCTCCACAGCCTTCTGTGGTAGAGAATTCCACAGGTTCACCACCATCTGAGTGAAGAAATTTCTCCTCATCTCAGTCCTAAATGTCCTACCCCATATCCTGAGACTGTGACCCCTCGTTCTAGACTTCCCAGCCAGGGGAAACCTCCTCCCTACATCCAGTCTGTCTAGCCCTGTCAGAATTTTATCCTTTTCAATGAGATCCCCTCTCATTCATCTAAACTCTAGAATACAGGCCTAGTTGACCCAATCTCTCCTCCTACAACAGTCCTGCCATCCCAGGAATTAGTCTGGTGAGCCTTTGCTGCACTCCCTCTATGGCAAGTATATCCTTTCTTGGGTAAGGAGACCAAAACTGCACACACTACTCCAGGTGTGGTCTCGCCAAGGCCCTGTATAACTCTAGTAAGACATCTTGCTCCTGTACTCAAATCCTGTTGCAATGAAGGCCAACATACCATTTGCCTTCCTAATTGCTTGCTGCACCTGCATGTTTGCTTTCAGTGATTGGTGTATAAGGACACCAAGGTCCCTTTGTACATCAGCATTTCCCAATCTATAACCATTTAAATAATACTCTGCCTTTTCTGTTTTTCCTACTGAAGTGGATAACTTCACATTTATCCACATTCTACTGCATCTGCCATGTAATTGCCCACTCGCTCAACTTGTCTAAATCGCCTTGAAGCCTCTTTGCATCCTCCTCACAACTCTCAATCCCACCTAGTTTTGTGTCGTCAGCAAACTTGGAAATATTACATTTGATTCCCTCATCCAAATCATTGATATATACTGTATTGTGAATAGCTGGGGCCCAAGCACTGATCCCTACGGTACCCCACTAGTCACCGCCTGTCACCCTGAAAAAGACCCATTTATTCCTATTCTGTTTCCTGTCTGTTAACTAATTTTCAATCCATGCCAGTATATTACCCCCAATCCCATGTGCTTTAATTTTGCACACTAACCTCTTATGTGGGACTTTATCAAAGACCTTCTGAAAATCCAAATACACCACATCCACTGGTTCTCCCCTATCTATTCTACCAGTTACATCCTCAAAAAACTCTAAGTGTGTCAAACACTATTTCCCTTTCATAAATCCATGTTGACTTTGTCTAATCCTATTGATATTTTCTAAGTTATCACATCCTTTATGATAGACTCTAGCTTTTTCCCTACTACTGATGCTAAGCGATCTGGAGTTCCCAGTTTTCTCCCTTTTTAAAAATAGTGCGGTTACATTTGCCACCCTCCAATCTGCAGGAACTGTTCCATAATCTATAGGATTTTGAAAGATGACAACCAATGCATCCACTATATCCACAGCTACGTCTTTTAGTACTCTGGGATATAGATTATCAGGTCCTGGGGTTTTATCGGCTTTCAGTCCCATTCATTTCTCTAGCACTTTTTTACGAATACTAATTTCCTTTAATTCCTCCTCCTCTCTAGACCCTTGGTTCCATTGCATTTCTGGGAAGTTATTTGTGTCCTCTTCCGTGAAGATAGAACCGAAGTATTTTTTAAATTGCTCTGCCATTTCCTTGTTCCCCATTATAAATTCTCCCGTTTCTGACTGTAAGGGATCTACATTTGTCTTCAATAATCTTTTTTCTTCTTACATAATTGTAGAAGCTTTTCCAGTCCGCTTTTATGTTCCTTGTAAGTTTACTCTCGTACTCTATTTTTCCCCTCTTAATCGCTTGGTGCTTTTTTGCTGAACTCTAAACTGCTCCCAATCCTCAGGCTTGCTACTTTTTCTGGCAACTTTTCTGACTTAACCAATGAAGCTTATTTTATAGGTTATAAAGGACTAAATTGAGGAGTGTCTTCATTGAGATTTCTGAACTAAATTATAAACATCTAATTTAAAGAAAACATTTAGCACATTCTCCTCCCACCTCTTTGACCAAGTTTCTCTCCTCATCTTTTTTAATTCAGCATCCTTTATCCACAAGCCTCTGCGAAGCACCTTGGGATAATTATCCTGTTTGAGACACTATCTAAATGCATGTTGTTGCAAAGCATCCATGCAGACACCTACAAAGCAAAGCTGCATTATGTCGACCTGTGCATTGAGCAATGCTTAAGGCTGTGCTTTGCTCATGGAGGTTGACCTAGAGCCCATCTTCACCGGAGGCACTGCATTACCACTGTCTTTGAAAATTGCCACCACCCTCAACTTCTTTGTCACAAGTTCATTTCAAGCTGCCTCTGAGACACTTACAGGAACAGCTCAGAGGATTTTTTAAATACCTGCTTTGGCAACTGCAAGAAAAATGCTCCTTGATGCTTGCAGTTTTGTACCCGTTCAATCGTCATTTCTTTTCCTTGATGCTCTCTTGATGCTTTAAGAATTGGTGCCTTTTTCACCCCCTTTCTCTTTGTGCTTACCTGCTCCTGGGTGTCTGCTCTTCTATGGCTGCTATTAGAACATCCACATATTCCTTTCCCCACTGTATTTATTTAGTCTGGCTGTGATCAGGAATGTAATGTGTAGGAAGTTTGAAACTCAAGCTTGCACCATGTTAGTCTGCCTCTGTTTCTGAATCTGTCATTAGATTAGAGTTTGCATCTTCTGATTTTAATGAGGTACTCTGTTATTTCTAAATTCAGTGGTTGCTGATCACGTTAATTGAACTGCAATTACCAGTTATGTAATTATGGTGAACTGTATTTAATTGTGCATTTTTTCTTTTCCAGCAAACACCTATCTATTTATGATGCAAGCCCAAGGCATCATGATCAGAGAGAGTGTGAAAACGATGGGATCCCAAATGTATGAGCAGGTGGTTCGCGGCACTTATGCCAAGATGAACAGCAGCCTTAATGGTACAGGTATTTATGCAGTAACCATGGTAACATGCATTAAAATGGAGACATGTATTCTATGAGTGCACAATAACTGGCTTCTGTTTAGAATGTATGAATATTATGCACCTGAAAAAGAAAATTCCTTTAGCAAAATGTGGTACCTTCATGTATATATTTCAAATATTTTTCTTTCCACCTTAGCAACTAGTATTTGTATTAAAATTCAATAATGTTATTTTTTCATCTTATTTTAGTTTGTAGCACTTTCCCCTCCAAGTCAATTGTTAAGGTTGTATTTCAAACTTCATTCACTGACTTGAACACCTACTCCTAGGATTACACTTCAGTGCAGTTACTGACTGAGTTCTGCATTGTTGGAGGTGCTGTCTTTTGGAGGATGTGTTAAACCAAAGCTGTGTGTGTACCTGTTCAGGCTGATGTAAAAGATCCCATGGCACTATTTGAAGAGGAGCTGGGAGTTGTGTGTCCTGGCTAACCAGCACCAGCAAAAACAGTTTACTAGTCGGTCATCTCATCGGCTGTTTGTGGAATCTTGCTGTGTGATAATGGCTGTTGGGGTTTTGCCTACATAAGTGACTGCACTTCAAAATAATTTGTTGGATGTGAAGTACTTTGGGAAGTTTGGAGGATGTGATGAGGTGTAAATAAAAGCAAGGCCATTTTGTTTGCTCTGGAGAAGAGTTGAATACATTTGTACAGTCTACTAACTGTACAGAGGAATTGTGCTGAAACTTGAATAGGCTCTGAAGGGTGGCAGACCATATATTTTGTAAATGCAAAATGTGCAACACTTCACAGCGCATTATTTCCCCTGAGTAGTTTGTTTTTCATCAGCCATGTAATTTCCTGGGAGAGACAAAGAACCAGAAAAAACCCCAGGGCCAATAAGGGAAAAAATGCTTTGGAAAATTCCTCTCCAAACCCCTCCAGCAATCAAAACAGTCCAGGAGATCAAGTGTTATCTATAAAGACACTTGCTTCTATATGATGCGATCTCTGCCCCAGTCAAGGACTGGTCCAACTACCTCTTAAAGGCATCCAAAGAGTCAACATCCACTACACCAGCCGGCAATGCACTCTTGAAGCTCACTGCTCTCTGGAAAAGAAGAGCTGCCTAACATCCAGTCTATATGCCAATTGGTTTCATTAGATAAACCTAGTAGATTTGCATTGAGTTGTTTTCCAACCTAATATTAATGCCCACCTTCACTCGGGAAATCTGAACTTGGATCAGAAGGTTGGCGTGTTTATTCAGGTTGCCATCTGTATACACTAATGCAGAATTACTGCTTTAATAAAAAAGGAAATTTGAAGTTACAGTCTGGAGAGTCATATATTGACATGCTTATTTTGTTTTACATATATTCCATTTTTAAACTGCATCCAATATTTCCACATTACAATTAAAAAAAAATGACCATCACATGCTCAGTTTATAACCATATTGTGGGGGGATGGGACTACAGATGCATGGTCCTTGTTGTAAAATGCAATAGTGAACCATGTATGTTTCCAGGCTAAGACCTCATGGCTGCAACACCAGTTAGCTGTGTATGAAGTCTGACATTGTATACTGATGTATTGTGTGTCCAAATATGTAAGCTATGATTCAGTCTTTGGGTTTCGTGCACTTTATTGGCTGGTTTAGTATGACATTTAGCACTACCATTGGCCATCACAAGGGAAAGCAGCCATTTGATGATGGATCCAATTTCCCCATGTTGTGTTTCACAATTCCCCTTTTCCATGTCTACTTCATTTGTTTTTACCTATATGCACCACGACAACTGGCTGTTCACCCTTCTCCCCCCCCCCCCCTCCCCCCCCCCCTCCCCCCCCCCTCCCCCCTCCAGAATGCCCTGCAGCCGCTCCAAGACATCCTTGACCCTCACACCAGGAAGGCAACATACCATCCTGGAGTATTGTTTGCGGCCGCAGAAACGCCTATCTATTCCCCTTACAATAGAATCCCCTATCACTATAGCGCTCTCGCACTTTTTTTTTCTCCCATCCTGTGCAGCAGAACCACCCATGGTGCCAGGAAGTTGGCAGCTGCTGCCATCTTCCTCAACAATATCCAAAACGGTATATCTGAGAGAGGATGGCCACAGGGGATCCCTGCACTACCTGCCTGCATCTACTACTCTGCTTGGCAGTCACCCATTCCCTTCCTGCCTGTGCAGCCTTTACCTGCGGTGTGACCAACTGATTAAATGTAATGCCCACTGTAAAGTCTGTGGGTTGTATTGCAAATAATACACAGACTCCAAGATTAACAAATAAAACAGGTCTTTACTATTCAGAGGTTCGGGCGAATCTGCCCTAGTTAACGTATCACAACCCTTATATACTGGTGTGGTCACTATCGGTATTACAGTATACATGAGCCAACAAATAGTGCCACACCTAAAGTAGTGCTCTTAAAGGCGAACGGTTACATTCCATAGTTCCCTTAAAGGTAAACGGGTACATACACTACAATCCTCCCTTTTTAGCTTTTTACTGACAGAATCCCGTTAAACATACAATCTTCAACTTTATATAAACAGTTTGCAGATATACTCTCGATGGAGTCAACGTCATATAACAGTTTACAAACATACTCTCAGTGGAAACAGTTTACAGGTTCCGTCTCTGTGGGAACAGTTCATAAATTCAGTCTCTGGTATTAATTCGTCCCAGACAGCATCTTTTTGGTGTAGCCGGTTCACCTGGTAAACGTGACTCCTCCATAGCCTTTTTAACAGCTTGTACTTTCGTCCTGTTGAACCAGCAGTGCTGACTTTTCCAACAACTGGGTTGCCTTGATATTTTCCTACTTCCCAACTGATTTAACTCCTTTCGTAGGGTCCACGCATGATCTGGTAGAAGTGATAATATTTGCGATAGTTATCATCTTCTGCTTTTTCTTTTCTGCTTTTTGGAGACTCTCGGGGCTCCCTTATCAGCTGCCAGCTGTAGCGCCACCAACTCTCTGTTCCTTCGACTTTAAGTGCTTCATCCTGATTTCGGCACTTTGGGAGTTTTCATCACAAACTGGGCAGACCACATCCTCGTAATATTCAATGTCACTCAACAGGTCATGGTAATATTCGGGTTCGTCCTGAGTTAGGCCAGCGAGAGGGCCTTCTACTTCCTCCTTACCCATCTGGACGTTAGCTGACTGTGGTTCCTTCCCTAGACATCTTTCTTGAAAAGACTTCTTCATGCATTCATCTTCATCCCGCTCTTCCTGGGTTTCCTGCAAATCCTTCACTCATGACTTCATTTGTGATTTCAACACTTCCCCTTCCCTCGGGGATTGATTGATCGGGCTATTCAATCCTACTGGAGCAGCTGTTTCAACATTCTGTTGTTCACATAGACGCGATTCAGCGTACTTTTGGCATCCCAGTAAAGTCTGTTTTGCAACCTCAGCTATTTCCCAAACTTTTGAGAGCTCCGAACTCCTTCCCATTGAAGATTGAAGCTCGTGTTCAGGTTGTTCCCATTGCAGAGTCTTTTCCCTCAGCATATGAAGGAGTTGGCTGACCGTTAACTCTTCCACGGGAACACTGTGGATCAGAGTCTTCTCCATTTCATCCACCTTTTCCTCCAATGCTTCCACCTTCTGTTCTTCTTGTACTTTGGCTTTCAGCGCTCGGAAAAGTTGCGCCCTGATGCTTTCTAGCTCATGTTCAGGGACCATTCTTACAGTCTCTGTGTTTCTTACAGTTTCCTTTCCTTCCACTGAAAGGATTCCCAGTTGAATCTGTTCTTCAAGTCGTTGGACCTCGGCCATTGCCGCTTCATATTTATTTTGTGTTTCCTTTAATAATTTAACGAGTTCTTGGACATCCTGTATTCCCTGTTCTGTTATGTCTTCCACCACTAATTTTTCCTCCATGGATTGAATCCCTAACGATGAGTCAGCCTTGGCCTGGAGCTCATCAAACATCTCCTGCAGTCTTTGTAATTCTTGCTCCTGTTCAGACTTTTGTTGTTCATATGCTTCCAGTAAAACTAGCTTTTCGGAGGTTGCCAAGTTAACCCCTTCCAGGATTGTAGTCTGAGCCTGTTCATACTGTTCTTTCAACTCGTTACACTCTGCTTGCAACAAGTCGTAGAGATGAACTGGAATACCATCCTGACTTCCTGAAGATTCCTCTTCCTTTGGATCGTTCTGTGCATATTCTAGTTCCTGAACAGCCTCAGGGAGATGTGATTGGTACTTGGCCACGATGGCTCTATGGTCGCTCTCTGCTTGAGCTAGCTGTCTCTGTTGTCTTTCCAGGGTCTCCCATTCGGTGTCCCAGAACTTTTTCATCTTTTCCATCTCTTGTACGAGACGGGCACTCAACTGTTCTAATTGTCGTTGTACTTTGACATAAGTTTGGGACCGAGCTCGGTGTTCTTCCGTCGTGGATGAATCCTTAGCTTGAGCAGGCTCAGAATTCTCTGTCAACCTGGGGTTCTGCTCTACAGCTTGATTTTGCTTGGTAACATGGGCCTGCCTGCCTGTCTTCGTTTCCTTTCCCCTCATCAGCAATTCCCTTTTTGCCTTTTCTTCCATGTTTACATTGGTCGTCACGTCATCCATTTCAGAATCTGAGCTGATAGCTTGCACCGAGTCCTCCTTCCCTATGGCTTTTAGGTAGTGCCATTCTATGTTTATTTTCTGCATCCACTCCCGCCCTAGGAGTGGTGGTCCTCCCTCAGGTAATACGTACAGATTCATTCGTGGGTGTTCTTTGCCCCTATCTCTCACTTTGACTCGTATTTTTCCCATGGGGTATACATTATGCCCCGTGTATGTCTGTAATACGAATTTAGTATTTCTTAAGGGTATGTGAGAGAATAGCCGGTGGTAGTCCTTTTGGTTGATGACTGATACAGCTGATCCCGTGTCCAGCTCCATTCGTACTTGGACTCCAGCTATTTTTAGTGTGACCCAGATCGTCTGTAGATCAGTTACTTTACCCACATTGTGGATTCTCAGACTATCCAGCTCCTGGCTGTTTGGGTCTGAGTCTGAATTTTGTTCGTCTGAACTCTTCAGCCACCTGATGCACCTTGTTGTACTTTTCTTGTGGTGGTGGCTTCCTTTGCTTGTTGGTCTTCTTTCCGGACCTGCATACCTTCGCGATGTGACCCAGTTTGCCACATTTCCTGCACTCTTGGTTCTTAAACCAGCACTGATTCTGGTCGTGCGTTGTCTTTCCACAATGGTAGCATTTGGAAGTGCTTGCAGTAACTTGGTCCACCCCGAGTGCCGCCGCCTTTAGCTGCATTTCCGCCGTTCCTTTCGCTGCAGCTTCGTGCGATGAAGCTATGAGGACAGCCCTGTCCAGTGTGAGGTCGTTTTCTTCCAGAAGTCGCTTCTGCGTTCCTTCTTTGGCCAAGCCGCATACGAACTTGTCCCGCAGCGCCTCTGTCAAATTCCCTCCAAACTGGCAGTATTTCGCTAGCTTACGCAGTTCGACTAAGTATTCCGCATTGCTTTCATCTTTCCTCTGGGTTCTTGCGTAAAATTTAAATCGTTCAGCCAGCATCAACGGTGTGGGGTTCAAGTGATCCTTCAGCACTGCTACGATCTCTTCGAAGGTCTGGTCCACTGGTTTAACTGGTGCTATTAGATGTTTCAAGAGCCCGTATGTTTTTGCTCCTATCGAATTTAACAAAGTTATTGCCTTGTCGTCATCCTCAATTTCGTTGGCTTTGCAATATATTTCTATGCGTTCCACATACGTGGCCCAGTCCTCTATCTCAACATCAAAATCATTAATATTTCCTCGCTTAGGCATCTTCTTCTCTTCTCGAGAACAACACAAGTATTTCTTTACTTATTATTGTTTTTCTAAGATGGCGGTTTCCCGCTTCTGTCTTCTTCCCCAGCGGTTTACCCGCGAAAAATGGCGGCTTTCCCGCGCTTCTCGGCTCTCCCCGCCCACTTTAATGGCGGTTTTCCCCGCGCTTTTCTGTTCTCCCCGCCCACGGCAATGGCGGTTTCCCGCTTCTTCCCCTGGCGGGAGGGGTACACTTTCCCCTGCGGGCGACGGACGCTGGCTACCGGTCCCCAGCCTGTGCGTCGGCTTCAGCGCTCTCCGCTGGCTTTCAGATCCCCAGCCCGCGCGTCGGCTTCAGCGCTCTCCGCTGGCTTTCAGATCCCCAGCCCGCGCGTCGGCTTCAGCGCTCTCCTTCCCGCGGCAGGCAACCGGCTCCGGGTACCCCCGATGACGGCGGACAGTTACAGCCTCTGAACTGGCTCTCGGCCAATTCCCGATTTCTCGGCTCTGTCTCACCCGGCCTGCTCCCGGTCTCGGCGCCTCTGGACCCGACTTTGTCTGGCTCCTTTCCCCCTCGACCGTGGTCGAGTGTACCGCCCTTATCCTCTGGTTTACTCCTTCCTTATTTTCTTTTACTGTTCCCTTACTCACAGTCCGTGGCAGCCTTGCCTCTCTTGTCGATCGGCTCGCTCCTCACTGTGGCAGAAGGAACCGTCAGTGCCTGTTGCAGATGGAAGTTTTCAATGCCAAAATCTTCCTCTTTGCTATCGCTGCAGCCTCGAGTTTTCACCCAGCAGAACGACGAGGGCGGGTGCCTCACTTCGACGCTCCTTAGTTGCTTAGGAACTACTGTTGCCGCAGGGTACGATCGGCCTCGTCGCCATTGTAAAGTCTGTGGGTTGTATTGCAAATAATACACAGACTCCAAGATTAACAAATAAAACAGGTCTTTACTATTCAGAGGTTCGGGCGAATCTGCCCTAGTTAACGTATCACAACCCTTATATACTGGTGTGGTCACTATCGGTATTACAGTATAAATGAGCCAACAAATAGTGCCACACCTAAAGTAGTGCTCTTAAAGGCGAATGGTTACATTCTATAGTTCCCTTAAAGGTAAACGGGTACATACACTACACCCACGACGTCCTCAGCATTGCGAATGCTCCACTACATATCCATTTGCAGCTCCAGCACTGCAATGCCATTTGCCATTAGCTACAGCTGGATACACTTCCCGCACACATGGTCGTCAGGGACACAGGAAGTGTCCCTGATTTCCCACATCATGCAGGAGGAGCATGCCATGGGGCTGAGCTGTGCTGCCATGACTTACCCTTTTAATTAATTTAAATTTAATCAAATCAATGCCACTAATTACTCTCCAATTAAATGATATACTCAAGGGCCCTTGTTTACTAGCATGCCCCGCTACACAACAGAGACCGTAGAAACTATAACCACAAAAATTAAGACCTTTTAAACTTTATAAACAAACCTTAACCGTCACACAAGAGTAGTATAAATACTCACCTGGCTGTACTCACCCAATCAGCTGCTTCCTCTTGCCTGCGTCATTTTTTGAATTGTGGCGTGGCTCTAGAACGTCACCGCTGGTCTGAGATTGACCGGCCCAACTCGCAGCACTCTTGTTGAAACCGCACCTGAATGTTTTGTGTATTTGCTGAGTTTTTGTGGCTCATATCACTAATTGCAAGTTTATTTGCTTTAGTTTGTTAAGTAATTAATAGAGTCATATCCACCTTTTCAGAGTTTGGTAGTGTAGTGCATTATATTCAGTAAGCAGATTACCACAAATGGAGTACTTGTTAATCCTTTTGAGTAAACACCTGCAAAGATATAAAGTTACTGCTTCTGGAACATCGGGGGAAAGGTGCCATGAGAGAGTCAACAGTGGATTTAGTCTCCTGCTTAGTTAAGATTGTAAATTTTCCTCAGTAGGAACCAAGATCTTATCCTAATCCTTCTGCCTATTCACCATTCCTCCACCCTCTGGAATCAGTGTACAAATCTAGGAGGTAAGACCTTGAAGGTAACCTTGTAATGTGTAGTGCCACCTAACATTGTACAATTGGGGAATATAGCTAATGCTTGCCCAGCTCCAACTGAAGCTGCAGCTATGCTGCTCTGTGCAATATTCTTAATCAGGCACAGCAGAAGGAAGTTTACATGAGATTTCAGGAAAGGAACTGTGTTCCTTTGTTAGCACTCCTGGTTGAAAGTCTCGGAGATTTAACTGGACGTTTGTTCCTCTATGAAGGAGTTGCTGCTCCCTTATGGTAACCAGTTCAGGGCGTTGTCACAAAGCATATGCAATAAAGGTTACATAGGATTAGTGCAACCAAATATCTCATGGCATTGGTCACATTCTGTCCCATCTCCAGGGTGGTTTTGGTGGATTCTGTCTCTGCAGAAGCTTCACAATGGTTGAAATATAACACTGACTCCTGTACTATTTAAGTATGCAAAATTGAGTCTTGGTTAACTAGAAATGTAATGTAAGAAATAGCAGTAATGAACACACATGCTTCTTGTATACAGAAGGGGTTTAATATGCTCTCAATATAACAGTGCAGGTCTGTGACACTACAGTACAGCTGTTAAAATGAGCATGCCAACAAAAATCTATTACAGTCTTGCTACTGCTTGTCATCCTGCAGTCTGTATTTGATGCACCATGGTGGTAGTGTCTTGCTCACCTTTTTTAGGACTGGGTAATTGCTGGGTTGCAGCCTAAATACTTGATTCAGTCAGGCCTTATTCAGCTTGGGATCTGGTTTTTTTAATGCTGCTGTGCCCAACACTTCCACAGTTCAGGAAAAATAAAGCTCTCCTATGTTGACCTGAGTGGGATTGCAGAATTATTTGAGGACACAAGGGTATGAAAATTCAAGCAGATGCACTCCCATTCTTCTTTGTATCACCTGTCTGTTTTTAGCTGACCTTGCTTGGATTGGGGGTTGCCTCTTTACAAAATTTCATGCTAAGTAGGTTTCCCTCCTAAGCTTTTGTGTTTGCAATTGTATTTTATCCCTCCGGAGATTCAGATTCCATTGAGTGATTTTTCGATTGGGTACTTGTGCGACACTCATGTTTATTAATGTGTGGCCCTGACTTGTCCAGCCTGGAGTTGGTCCTTTTTTGTTCATTGAATTCCTTCTGTAGTTTTGAACATCACCAAGGGGCAACTTGGTCAACAGCAGATGGTGGGTCATTGGATCATTCTGCTGCTTGATTGAGTAGGTTACAAGTTGATAAAAGCAGGGGGCTTTGTTCAAAGGGTTCATTCCCAGGAGGCTAATTTATAGAAAGGCTACTAAAATATTGTTTTAGCCTTTCATTGTATTTAGTAGATTGATTTCTTTCTGACTAGTAAATATGCATGACAAAATGGAGGGGAACATAGGAACAGGAGTAGGTCATTCAGTCCCTTGAGCTTGTACCACCATTCAATTAGATCATGGCTGATCTGTACCTCAACTCCATTTATCTGCCTTTGACCCATATCCTTTGATACCCTTACCTAACAAACATCTATTGATCTCCATCTTGAAAGCTTCAATTAACCCAGCATCCACAGCCTTTTGGGGGGAAAGAGTGTTTCAAATTTCTACTACCCATTGTGTGAAGAAGTGTTTCTTAATTATACTCTTGAATGGCCTGGCTCTGATTTTAGGACTATGCCCTCTTCTGGATTTCCCCACCGGAGGAAATAGATTCTCTTTATCTACCCTATTGAATCCATTTAGCATTTTAAACATCTCCATTACATTACCCCACAATCTTCTATACTCCAAGGGAAAAGCCAAGTTGATGCAACACCTGGTATCCTTCTGGTGAATCTCCTCCAATGCCAATATATTCTTCCTGTGGTGCAGTGCCCAGAACTCCAGATGGGGTCTGACCAAGGCACTGTACAAATTAAGTATATCTTCCTCCCCTTTTTGTTCCAGTCCTCTTGAGATAAAGGAAAACATTCCATTAGCCTTTTTGATTACTTACCTGTCAAATAGCTTTTGGTAATTTGTGTACTTGGAGACCTAAAAACTCTTTGCTCCTCCATGGTTTCTAGTTTCTCATCACTTAGAGAATGTCTTTCTTTGATCCAAAGTGGATGACTTCACACTTCCTGACTTTGAACTTCAATTGCCACAGTTTTGCCCACTCACTTATTCGGTCTATATCCCTTTGTAACTTCTGGCTCCCACCTGCACCACTTACTGTGCCTCCTAACTGGATATACAATTCTCTGTTCCTTCATGCAAGTCATTGATAAATATGGTTAAACAATTGAGGCCCCAGTACAGAGCCCTGGGGAACACCACATGCCCTGTTCTGTCAATCAGAGTGCCTACTCATTATTCTTTGTCTCTGTCTCCTACCACCCAACTAATTTCCAACCCATGTGGCAAGGTTATCTACAATTCTGAGCACTTTCATTTTTACTAATCTTTTTGTGCAGAAACTTATCAGATAGCATTCATAGTCACTCTCTGTTATCCACCATGTTAGTAACCTCCTCAAAAAAATCAATTAGATTAGTCAGATATGACTTGCCCTTCACAAATCCATGCTGATTCATTCTGATCAGCTCAGTTACTCAAACCCCTAATGGCAGATTCTAGTAATGTCGCCACAACTGACGTTAGACTGACAGGTCTGTAATTACCTGATTTCTCTCTCCCACCCTCCTTAAATAATAGACGTTATCAATTTTCCAAACCAATGGCACAATTCCCAATTCAAGAGCATTTTGGAAGATTATTGGTAATGCATCTGGAATTTCCTCACCTTTTAATACCCTGGAGTGGAAACATCAGGTCCTGGGCACAAGATCTAGGCAATAATTATAGTCTGTTAACTTGGTAATTAATAGACATCTACTTAGCCTTATATTTCCTACCACAGCATAGAAAGTCATAGTACTAAGAGTGGTGGAAGGAAAAAAACTAAACTGACTGACTAGAATAAGGTTACTGACCGTTTGAAAGGATATTTCAGATTTTGAATTCTGTAGATGACTGGTCTTTTTTGCTGCCTTGTTTTTTCTCTTTCTTCTTTCCCCCCCCCCCCCCCCCCCCCCCCAAAACCCCATTGTTACCCAGTGAGGACTTGAACACAGTGGTTTACAGAATACATATGGTTCAGCCTCATCAGTAGATTGTGAATTGGGTGACAATAGTAATATTGCCAGAATAAGATTACCCAAAAGTAGACCCATTTTGCCATTAGCACTCAGATGAAAATCCCTTGAGGAGCAGAGCTCTTCTAGCTATAGCTGTTGGCAGCTTCCCCACATTCTGAAAATATATCTCAACATGTATTCTGTGCCCCATATGAAGATGTGAGAGAATCATACCGATTTATAATTATTCCAGACTATCCAAAAAATTGATACTTTTCTCTACTTGTTAGCAAAATGTCAATGTGTATGAAGCATGGAAACATTGTTTATACTCGCACCAACTCTTTGCAACTCATTGCAAATGTTAGCAGGCAGAGAAAAATAAACTCTTAGGTATCCTTAAAATCTCATGGATTGAAATATCCCTTTCTAACTTCACTTGTGCAAGATATTTTGGCTGGTGAGTGACACATTTTATATTTAACATTACATGGCTACTCATATTAAAAAGTCAGGATTGCATGTATGTGGACAGCTTTTCTTGTAATGTACCTGCTGAAGATCTCAAATCTACTGTGCTCTAACTTCTCAGATTATCCAGATGATTTAAACCATAGTGAAACCTATCTACAAACTGCAACATTTCTTCCTGAAGATTTTACCTACCGTGCAAACCTCACCTGTCCTGAAAGACTTCCTTCCATGAGTGAGTATATGAACAAGTCAAGTTATTGTAAATCAATTGAGATATTAAATTATTGTTGGAATTAACCTAAATAAGAATTATTTTATCCATTCAAAGTTATAGCTAGGTTTTTCTCTAGTACAGAAATGCTGCAATATCTGAGAATGGATGACAAACCCTTTATGCATGGAAATCTACAAATTGATCATATTGGATGTAATGTTAAACATGGACCAAAAAAATTGTGTTTGCACTGCCTGTGGAAAAAGAAATTGCAAAGATGCTTGTTCCCTTTTTTTAAGAGCTATTTTGGGCTCCCCTTGGACTCAATAGATAAATGTACCTCATCATGTGGTATAAATACATACAGAGCAGGTAGAGGCCTAGTTTGTGGCTCCAACAGTCTCAGAGCAGCAGTGGGGTGCTGTTGTTGGTCTCTGCACACCTAGACTAAGGAGGGAGGGAAAAACAAAATTGCACAATAGACGCGCAAAGGTTCCCATTTGTATCCACTTAACAGTACACCTCAAAAGGCCCAAGGGTTGCTGTACTTGTACTGGTAAGTCGATATGTGATGATTGCTTTTTTGGGATACTGCAGCCAGAAAGTGCGACGCAATCATTGAACTACCTATTTGATCTTTCTGGATGCAGAGCAGCAGAATATTACTAACTCTCTTGTTGGCAGAAATGTGGTACAAAAGGTTTACTATGAAAAGGGTGTTATCGACCCAAACGATTATAAGGATTGAGTATATTTGGTTTAAAGTTAGTTTTGATAAATTTATATTCACACAAAATGAGGCAATTGGTTCAAAATAAAGATTTTAAGAAATCTATTTGTCTGGCATTATTACCAGTTTTTTCCTTGGGGTATGGATGACACTGGCAAAACCACATTCATTGGCTATCCCTAGTTGCCCTAAAGGTGGTAGGCTTTCTTGAACCACTGCAGTCCTTGTGCTTATGTTGATCCCACAATGGTATCGGGTATTGTACTCCAGGATTTTGACTCGGCAACAATGATACTAATGGTGGTCTATGTCCAAATCATCTGGATGGTGAGAGACTTGGAGAGGAACTTCATGGTGTTCCTGTGATCTTTCTGCTCTTGGCCTACTATTGGTGGCAGAGGCCACAGGACTGAGATGCTGTTGATGTGTTCCTGCAATGTATCCAGCAGATAATAAGTACTGCAGCCCACAGTGCACTGGTGATAGGGGATGGATATGAGTCCAGTGGCAGTGGTGCCAATCAAGTGGACTGCTCAGTCCTAAATGGCATTGAGCTTCTTGAGTTTTGTTACAACTGCACTCACCCAGGCAAGTGGTCAGTATTCCAGCACACTTCTAAGTTGAGCCTTGTAAAAGGTGGGGCCCCTTAAGTGGTTTGATGGATTAGGATGTGAGCCACTCGTTGCAGAGTACTTAGTCTCTTGCCCTGCTCTTGTCATGTTGTTGGTGGTTAGACCAGTTAACCTCTGGTTTTTAATGATCCCCAGGATGTTAATGGGGAACTCAGCAACAAACATAAGAACATAAGAAATAGGAGCAGGAGTAGGCCATTTGGCCCTTTGAACCTGCTCCGCCATTCAACAAGATCATGGCTGATCATCTACCTCCACTCCATCTTCCTGCACTATCCCCATATCCCTTAATTCCCAAAATTTTATCGACCTCCGTCTTAAATATACTCAACGACTGAGCATCCACAGCTCTCTGGGGTAGAGAATTCCAAAGATTCACAACCCTTTGAGTGAAGAAATTTCTCCTCATGTTGGTCCTAAATGGCCGACCCCTTATTCTGTGACTGTGACCCCGTGTTCTAGATTCCCCAGCCAGAGGAAACATTTTCTCAGCGTTAATCCTGTCAAGCCCCTTAAGAATTTTATATGTTTCAATTAGATTACCTCTCATTCTTCTAAACTCTAGGGAATATAGGCCTAATCTACTCAATCCCCTCAACCCAGGAACCAGTCTAGGAAACCTTTGTTGCACTCCCTCTAAGGCAAGTATGTCTTTCCTTAGGTAAGGAGACCAGAACTGTACACAATACTCCAGGTGTGGCCTCACCAATGCCCTGTATAATTGTAGGAAGACTTATTTACTTTTATACTCTAATCCCTTTGTAACAAAAGGCCAACATACCATTTGCTTCCCTAATTGCTTGCAGTACCTGCATGTTAACTTTCAGTAATTCATGTACAAGGACACCCAGGTCCCTGAATTCAAACATTTCCCAGTCTCCATTCAAAAAATATTCTTTGTTTTTACTACCAAAGTGGATAACTTCACACTTCCCCACATTGTATTCCATTTGCCATGTTCTTGCCCACTCAGTCAACCTGTCTATATCTCTTTGCATCCTCCTCACAGCTTACTTTCCCACCAACTTTTTGTATCATCAGCAAACTTGGATAAGTTACACTCAGTCCCTTCATCTAAGTAATTAATATAGATTCTAAATAGCTGAGGCCCAAGCACTGATCCTTGTGGTAGCCTACCAACCTGAAAAAGTCCCGTTTATTCTTCCCCTCTGTCCATTAACCAATCCTCAGTCCATTAACCAATCCTCAATCCCCTGAGTCCTAATTTTGTGTAATAACCTATTTTTTGTGTGGTACCTTACGGATTGCTTTTTGAAAATCCAAATAGACTACAACCACTGGTTTCCCCCTTATCCATTCTACTAGTTACATCTTCAAAAAAAACTCTTAACAGATTTGTCAAACACGATTTCCCTTTCATAAAACCATGTTGACTCTGCCTAATCATATTATGATTTTCTAAGTGCCCTGTTACCATGCCCCTAATAATAGATTCTAGCATTTTGCCTACTACTGATGTCAGGCTAACTGGCCTATAGTTCTCCATTTTCTCTTTTTCTCCTTTCTTAAATAGCGGGGTTATGTTTGCTACCTTCCAATCCTTTGACTGTTCTAGAATCCAGGGAATTCTGGAAGATTAATACCAGTGCATCCACTATCTCTGCAGCTACCTCTTTTAATGCCCTAGGATGCAGGTCATCTGGTCCAGGGGATTTGTCGCCACTTGGTCCTGTTAATTTCTCCAGTACTATGTCTTATACCGATTTCTTTAAATTCCTCATTCTCTCTAGATCCTTGGTTCCCCATTATTTCCAAAATGTTTTTTGTGTCTTCTACTGTGAAGACAGATGCAAAATATTTGTTTAATGTTTCTGCCATTTCCTTTATTGCCCATTATAATTTCTCCTGTCTCTGCCTCTAATGGGCCCATGTTTACTTTCACTAATCTCTTCCTATTTACATACCTTTAGAAATGTTTAAAATCTGTTTTTATGTCTCTTGCTAATTTACACACTCTTTTTCTCAGTAATTTCTTGGTCCTTTGCTGAATTCTAAAATTCTCCCATCCTCAGGCTTACTGCTTTTTTTTGGCAACATTATAAGCCTCTTCCTTTGATCTAATGCTATCTTTAACTTCTTTTGTTAGCCACGGTTAGACCACTTTTCCTATGGGATTTTTGTGCCTTAAAGGAATGTATATTTGTTGGAAATTATGTATTAATTCTTTAAATGCTCGCCAGTGCTTGTAGAACATAAGTAGGAGCAGGAATAGGCCATTTGGCCCCTCGAGCCTGCTCTGCCATTCAATAAGATCATGGCTGATCTAGGGCTCAAAGCCATTTCCCAGCCAGCTCCCCATAACCCTTCACTCCCTTATCTGGCAAAAATTTTGTCTATCTCCACTTTAAATTTATTTAATGACCCAGCCTCCACAGCTCTCTGGGGCAGAGAATTCCACAAATTTACAACCCTCTGAGAGAAGTTGTTCCTCCTCATCTCAGTTCTAAAAGGGCGACCCTTTATTCTGAGACTATGCCCCCGAGTTCTAGATTTTCCCATGAGGGGAAACATCCTCTCTGCATCTACCCTGTCGAGTCCCCTCAGTATCTTATGTTTCAATAAGATCACCTCTCATTCTTCTAAATTCCAATGAGTATAGGCCCAGCCTGCTCAACCTTTCCTCATAAGTCAAACGCCTCATCTCTGGAGTTAACCTAGTGAATCGTCTCTGAACTGCCTCCAATGCAAATATATCCTTCCTTAAATAAGGAGACCAAAACTGTACGCAATTCTCAAGGTGTGGTCTCATCTTGTACAGTTGTAGTAGGACTTCCCTGCTTTTATACGCCAACCCCCTTGAAATAAAGGCCAACATTCCATTTGCCTTTTTGATTACTTGCTGTACCTGCATGCTTACTTTTGTGTTTCATGCACAAGGACCCCCAGATCCCTCTGAACAGTCGCATTTTGTAACCTCTATCCATTTAAATAATAGTTTGCTTTTTTATTTTTCCTGCCAAAGTGGATAACCTCACACTTTCCCACATTATACTCCATCTGCCAAATGTTTGTCCACTCACCTAGCCTGTCTATATCCCTTTGCAAATTCTGAGTCCTCTGCACAACTTGCTTTCCCACCCATCTTTGTATCATCTGCAAACTTGGCTACATTACACTCGGTCCCTTCATCCAAGTCATTAATGTAGATTGTAAATAGTTGAGGCCCCAGCACTGATCCCTGTGGCACCCCACTAGTTACTGTTTGCCAACCTGAAAATAACCCATTTATCCCGACTCTCTGCTTTGTTATTTAGCCAATTCTCTATCCATGCTAATATATTACCCCCAACTCCTTGAGCTCTTATCTTATGCAGTAACCTTTTATGTGGCACCTTATTGAATGCCTTCTGGAAATCCAAATACACTACATCCACTTGCTCACCCTTGTCCACCCTGCTTGTGACATCTTCAAAGAAATCCAGCAAATTTGTTAAACATGATTTCCCTTTCCTAAAACCATGCTGACTCTGTTTGACTGCAGTATGTTTTTCTAAATGCCCTGCTACTGCTTCCTTAATGAAGGACTCCAGCATTTTCCTAACAACGGATGTTAAGCTAACTGGTCTATAGTTTCCTGCTTTCTGTCTCCCTCCTTTCTTAAAATGGGGTGTTACATTAGTGGTTTTCCAATCCAGTGGGACCTCTCCAGAGTTTAGGGAATTTTGGTAAATTGCAACCAATGCATCCACTATCTCTGCAGCCACTTCTTTTAAGACCCTAGGATGCAGGCCATCTGGGCCCATTATTTTACCGAGTACTATTTACATAGTGATAGTGATTGTCTTTAGTTCCTCACTCCCTGTGGCCCCTTGATTATCCATTATTGGGATGTTGTTAGTGTCTTCTACAGTGAAGACAGATGCAAAATATTTGTTCAGAGTCTCTGCCATTTCCCGGTTCCCCATTATTAATTCCCCAGTCCCATCCTCTAGGGGACCAACGTTTACTTTAACTACCCTCTTCCTTTTTATATACCTGTAGATGTTCTTACTATCTGTTTTAATGTTTCTTGCCAGTTTCCTCTCATAATTCATCTTCTCTCTCCTTTTAGTCATCCTTTGCTGGTTTAAAAAAATTTCCCAATCCTCTGGTCTCCCACCAATCTTGGCAACATTGTAAGCCTTCGTTTTCAATTTGATACCATCCTTTACTTCCTTAGTTAGCCACGGATGGTGCTCCCTTCTCTTAAAATCTATCTTTCTCACAGAAATATATTTTTGTTGAGAGTTATGAAATATCTCCTTAAATGTCCACCACTGCATTTCAACTTTCTTACCCTTTAATTTGTTTTTCCAGTCCACATTAGCCAGTTCTGCCCTCATGCCATTATAATTGCCTTTGTTTAAGATCAGGACACTAGTTTGGGATACAACTTTCTCACCCTCCAACTGAATTTGAAATTCAACCATGCTATAATCACTCTTTCTTGGAGGATCATTTATTAATTCTGTCTCATTACACCGTACCAGATCCAAGATAGCCTGCTCCCTGGTTGGTTCCATTACATACTGTTCTAGGAAACCATCCCAGATGCACTGTATGAACTCGCCCTCCATGGCCAATTTGATTTGTCCAATCAATATGGAGATTAAAGTCACCCATGATTATTATCGTACCTTTTTTACAGGCCTCCATTATTTGTTGATTTATACTCTGTCCAACAGCATTGCTACTGTTCAGGAGCCTATAGACTACTCCCACCAGAGACTTTTTCCCCTTCATTATTTTTTGTCTCCACTCAAACAGATTCTACATCTTGATCTTCTGAGCCAATATCACTTCTCACCACTGCACTGATCCCATCTTTTACCAACAAAGCCACCCCACTTTCCTTTCCTTTCTTTCTATCCTTCCGAATGATCATATACCCTGGAATATTCAGTTGTCGGCCCTGGTTGCCTTGCAACCACATCTCTAATGGCGAGCAGATCATACCCATTTGTGCTGTCAACTCATTTATCTTGCGAATGCTGTGTGCATTCAGATATAGAGCTTTTAACTTTGTCTTTTTGCCATTTTTCCTTGATTTGGCCTTTTTTCCTATTACACTTTTATTTTTTAAACATTCTGGCCTAGAAATTTGGTGGGCTGCGCCACCAGTTAACGCCCAAAGAGGGCACTTAGTGGGTTTAGCGCCACTGGCCACGCCTCCCGTGAAATTTAGCGGGGCGCTAATGGCAGCGCTAGCCGTTAGCGCTGCGCCCCGCTACCGCCCCAATCGCGAAATTTGGTAGCGCCCCCTGCTGTAACACCCGTCGCAATTTGTGACTGGTTCAGGGGGGCCTACCTGCGGTGGTAGAGGCACTGAGGTGCGGGGTGGCCATTTTTTTTGCTGGCCGCCTGCCAGCACCTCTTCGCACGGCCGTCCCCGGCCTCCTGAGCTGTGCCCCCCGCCCCCCCCCCCCCCCCCCGCGATGTGCCGACTGTCTCCCAAGAGCCCGGCACTTCTCCTCGGTGCCGGGCTCTTTTGCCGGCACTCGCGATCTTAGATCGTGCTGCAGCAGGCCCCTCCCCTTTAAGAAGGGGAGGAAGGCCTGTGGTACCGCAGCGCGCCATGCCGCAGCGTGTGGCGCTGCGGCACGTTACGCTGCAAACTTCAGTTGCAGTGCCCCAAGACGGATGCGGGGCGCCTCGCGTAGCGCTGCGCTTCGGTTTGGGGCGCGCAAACTGAATTTCCAGCGGGCGCTCTCGACTCCTTCCGGGGTGGTAATTCCAGTGCCCTGGCGAGACTGGCTCCCCAAATGGGGCGCCACCGAATTTCTAGGCCTCCGTCCCTTCCTGTCACACTCTGGTTATTATTTTCCCCCATCTCTCTCTCCTGCTCTATTGCTTTCTCATTTCTCTTTGACTTTTTATTTTCCTGCTCACCTGGATCTCTTTTCCCGCCCCCACCCCCAACTATTTAGTTTAAAGCCCTCTCTACAGCCCTAGTTATTAGATTTGCCAGGACTCTAGCCCCAGCATGGTTCAAGTGAAGCCCGTCCAAACGGAACAGCTCCCTCTTATCCCAGTACTGGTGCCAGTGCCCCACAAATTGAAACCCATTTCTCCCACACCAGCCTTTGAGCCAGTCGTTCATTTCTCTGATCTTATTTACCCTATGCAAATTTGCTTGTGGCTCGGGTAGTAATCCAGAGATTATTACCTTTTGTGGTTCTGCTTTTTAATTTAGCCCCTAGCTGCTCATACTCTCAGCAGAACTTCTTTCTTTGTCTTACCTATGTCATTGGTACCTATGTGGACCATGACAACTGGATCTTCCCCCTCCCACTCCAAGTTTCTCTCCAGCCCAGAGGAGTTGTCCTTAACCCTGGCACCAGGCAGGCAACACAGCCTTCAGGACTCACGCTCTCTGCTGCAGAGAACAGTATCTATTCCCCTGACTACACTATCCCCAATCACTACAGCATTTCTTTTTGCTCCCCCCACTTGACTGGCTCCCTATACCACTGTGCTGTGGTCAGTTTGCTCATCCTCCCTGCAGTCCCTGCCCTCGTCCACACAGGGAGCAAGAATCTCGTACCTGTTGGACAAGGCCAAGGGCTGAGGCTCCCCCACCACTCCCTCCTGGATCCCAATACCTGCCTTGCTTGTAGTCGCACCCTCCTGTCCCTGACCATGGGCCAAATTGGAAGTAATTAATCTAGTGGGTGTGACTGCCTGCTGGAACTTGGTGTCCAGGTAACGCTCCCCCTCCCTAATGTGTCGCAGTGTCTGAAGCTCGGACTCCAGCTCATCAACTCTGAGCCGAAGTTCCTCGAGCAGCCAACATTTGCTGCAGATGTTGTTGCCCTGGACCTCAATGGTGTCCACGAGCTCCCACATGCAACAACACATTGCCTGGTCTCCCATCTCAATTAATTAATTAGTTTTAAAATTTGGAACACTCATCTTTTAACCTACACCAATGTGTTTAAATTTAGATGCTCAAGTTTGGGGGAAAAAAAGTGAGAAATCGAGAAATACTCACCAACCAATCACTTACCTGCTTTCTGGTGACGTCACACTTTGATTACTTTTTACTTCTTTACACTCACCAGTCCTTTGTATCTCAGCGTCTCTCGCTTCTCCCGAGCTCTCCCGGGTTTGGGCGCTCTCGCTCTGCTCCCGCTTCTCCCGAGCTCTCCCGGGTTTTGGCACTTGCTCTGCTGCTGCTGCTTTTTATAAGATATTCTACTGTCATATCTTTTCATGTAGTTTCCCAGTCTACCTTAGCCAACTCACCCCGCATACCTAGGTAGTTTGCTGTGTTTCGATTTAAGACCCTAGTTTCGTATTTAACTAAATCACTTTCAAACTCAATATAAAATTCTATCATATTATGGTCACTCTTCCCTGAAGGTCCCTTTTACTACAAGGTTATTAATTAACCCTTTCTCATTGCACAATACTAGATCTAAACTAGTCTGCTCCCGAGTTGGTTCCTCAACATACTGATCTAGAAAACTATCTTGTATACGTTCCATGAATTTGTCCTCCACGCCATTGCTGCAAATTTGGTTTGCCCAGACTATATGTAGATTAAAGTTCCCCATCATTACTGTATTACCCTTGGTACGTGCTCCTAATTTTTTCTGATTTATACTCTGCCCTACATTACAACTACTTTTTGGGGCCTATAAACAACTCCCACCAATGCTTTCTGCCCCTTGCTGCTTCTTGGCTCCACCCAAACTGATTCTACTCCTTGATTTTTGGAGCTAAGATCTTTTCTCTCTCTACTGTCTTTATCCCATCCTTTATTATCAGGGCGGCTACTCCTTTTTCATTTTGCCTATTACTTCTAAAAGTTATGTTACCTGGAGTATTTAGTTCCCAACCTTGGCCATTTTGCAACCACATCTCCATAATGGCTATTGGATCAATCCTATTAATTTATATCTGCGCTAATAATTCATCTATTTTGTTGCGAATGCTTCATGCATTCAGATATAGTGCCTTTAGCTTTAACTTTTTTCTATTTTTCCCTGATGTCACCTTAGTCACTGATATCCTATTGCCTTTGTTGCTCTCTGTCCCTTCCTGACCCACTCTGCTTATTTTTACCCATAACTCTGCTCTGCTCTAGAGCCTTGACATTTCCCTTGCTGCTTTTAAATTTACTCTTTCCTGAATCCTCCCACCCGCCCCCCCCCCACTTATTAATTTTTAAAGCCCTGTCTACTGCACTAGTTATTTGATTCACTCAAGACACTGGTTCCAGTCCAGTTTAAGTGGAGCCCATCCCAATGGAACAGTTCCTTCTTTCCCTGGTACTGGTGCCAGTGGCCCATGAAGCAAAACCTCTGCCTCCCACACCACTCTTTCAGCCACGCATTTAACCTTCTAATCTGCTTATCCCTATGCCAATTGGTGCGTGGCTCAGGTAATAATCCAGAGATGATTACCTTTTTGAGGTTCTGCTTTTTAATTTTGACCCCAACTCCTCAAACCCTCTTAGCAGAACCTCCATTCCTAGTTCTATCTGTCGTTGGTTCCTACATGGACCACGACAACTGGATCCTCCCCTTCCCACTCCAACTTCTTCTCCAGCCGCGAGGAGATGTCTTTAACCCTGGCAGGCAACACAGCCTTTGGTACTCTGTCACAGCTGCAGAAAAAAGTATCTAACCCCCTGACTATACTGTCGCCTACTGCTACCACATTCCTTTTTACTCCCCCCCCCCCCCCCCCCCCCCCCCCCCCGCCTCCACTTGAATGGCCTCCTGTACCACAATGCCGTGGTCAGTTTGCCCCGCTCCCTGCAGTCCTTATTCTCATCCATACAGGTAGCAAGTACCTCATACCTGTTGGACAAGGCTCCTCCATCGCTATATCCTGGGTCCCCATACCTTCCTGACTCAGTCACACCCTCCTGTCCCTGACCATTGACTAACTCTAAAGTACTACTTAACCTAAGGGGTGTGACTGCTTCCTGGAACAAAGTGTCCAGGTAATACTCCCCCTCCCTGATGCATCGTAATGTCTGCAGCTCGGACTCCAGCTCAACAACTGTGAGCTGAAGTTCCTTGAGCTGCAGGCACTTACTCCAGATGTGGTTGCTTGGGATCTCGTTGGTCTCCACCAACTCCCACATGCTGCAGTTACGACACACCACCTGCACTGCCATCTCTATCAACCTTATTTTATTTATATAATTAGTTTGTTTTTATTCAAATTATTTTTAGTTTTAATTAGTTAATTTAGGTTGTTATTAATTCAATAAAATTATAATAGTTAATACTCTCCCAGTTCTGAATTTAATCCACTTACCTAGCCTGGAGAGCAAAAGAGCTGTAATACTCACCAACCAATCAACTACCTGCTGTCCTGTGACGTCACTCCTTGTTTTTTGTTGTTTTTGAATTCGAATGTACTGCAGCTCCTCCTCTTGCTGCCACTCAGGCCCGTTCTGCCCAAGGCCTTCTCTCCCACTGTTTTTGGACTGCCGCTCCTCCTCTTGCTGCCACTCAGGCCCATTCTTGGTGGCACTGTTGAAGGCCAGCGGGAGGTAGTTTTTTGTCGGAGCTGGTCATTTCCCAGCACTTGTGTGGCACGAATTTTACCTGTCACTTGACCATGCAACTCTCGATGATCAGGTCATGCTGTAGACTGACGTAGACTTCTTTTTGGGAGGAGTTGTGAATGGAGCTTGAACACTGTAGAATTGTCGATGAATTGTAGCACTTCTAACCTTGGAGGACAAGCATTGACGCAGCTGGAAGATGGTTGGACTGAGCACACTGCCCTGAAGAGCTCCTGCAGTGATGTTCTGGGGCTGCAATAATTGACCTCTAATAATCACAACCATTTTTTTGTGTAAGGTATAGATCCAGCCACTAGTGGGCTTCCACCGTAACCGCCATTGGCCTCCCCTTTGTTAGGGCTCCTTTGTGCCAATGCTACCTCGGTGTCGAGGGCGGTTGCTCGCACCTGCTTTGGTAATCCGCTCTTGCATCTATCCCTGATTTAAGGCTGATGAAGTCTGGAGTCAAGTGGTTCTGGCAGAACCCAAACTGAGGGTCGGTGAGCAGGTTAATAGTGAGTAGGTGTCATTTGATGGCACAATTGCTGGCTCACTCTATCACTTTATTGATAATTGGGAGGAGATGGTGATTGATTGGGTTAGATTTTTGCTGCTTTTTATGAATAGGACCTGCCTAAGCAATTTTCCAATGTTCATTAGTGGGTAGATGACTAGGGTCACAGCTGCACTAGAATAGTTTGACTGAGCATACCTAGTTCTGTTGTGTATGCCTTCACTATAGCTAGGATATTGTCAGACTCTATATAATGTTTGTGAATGGTACACATAGCTGCTTCTTGATGTCACATGAAGTGGAGCAAATTGGCAAGACACGAGTAGCTACCTTTGGACCTTGGGAGACTGAAGAGAGGAAGAGTCGGATCATCACTTGGAACTTTTGGTTGAAGATATTTGAAAATGCTTCAGCCTTGTCTACTCCAGTCATATGCTGGGCTCCAACAGAGCTGAGTATGTCTATGGAGTTTCCTCTTCACATTAGTTACTTGATTGTTCACCACCATTCTCGACTGGATATGGTAAAGTTGCAGAGCTTTGCTCTGATTGATTAGTTGTGGAATTGTTTACTCCTGTCTTTTTTGATGATTAGCATGTAGGTGGCCCTGTTGTAGCTTTACTTGGTTGATACATTCTATGCTTGGTAATGCTCTTGGCGCATTTTCTACACACCCCATAGAAAAGTTGATGGAGATGGATGAGTGAGGAATGTGCCGAGGCCTTGAGGTTACACATTTTGGTAGAACGCAATTCTTCTGCTTATGATGGCCTACGTGGATGCAAAGCATTGGGCTTGTAGCTCTGTCCTTGGGTCGTCGTCTTCTTAGGCAGTCCCTCGGAACCGAGGATGTGGTAGTGTGTTGTTGGTTCTCGAATTGCTTGATGCTGTGGTCAACATAGATTAGTGACACCAATTGGTAGCTTGACAATTCATTCCAAATGTTCCCAACAGAGGGGCCAATCGATGTAAACATGACTGAAATTTCATTGGAGGAGATCCAGGAATTATTTGCTAAGGATCTTTATATCCAGATTGGTGGTCACTGGAAGCCAAGGGATTGCATACCTCGTTGGAAGGTAAGAAATTGTTGTATGGTTTATGAAACAATGGTGCTTTTCTTTGCCTTTTTAATAGCTTAAAAGGTTGTGAATCTATATTCTTGCAAAGCTCAACTTGTGAACCTTAAGATTAAAAAAAAAAAATGTAATTAATGCTGTAAGCATTGATACATTAACCGTAGCAGCACTCATCTATTTGGTTTTTGTACCGACGAGCAAAGACTATCAGGTGAATTAAATATTGGCATGTTTTATAAATGGAGGTTATTAGAATTATTGCAAAACAAAATTAAATTGATTTTAAGGTCTCTAGGAATTGTGAACCATACTTTATGCAACACCCATTCAGCCAATTTATATTTAACAAGCTGGAGTGCCCGGCGGTGCCGAGGGTTTTTTGAGGGCATGTTGTGTAGAGAGAGAGAGAGATGGATTTAGTTTGGGATTATCCTGGAGAGAGAGAGCGGGGGGGAGGAGCGTCTCAGGCCTGGCCCGATCGACCCCTGCGAAGGAAGGAAGAAGGCGAGCTGTCCCACCCCCTCACTCTTTCTTTCCCTCCCCCTCTTTTTTTTTTTTCCCCCCCCCCCCCCTCTCCTTTCCCTCTTTCTCCCCCCCCCCCCCCCCCCCTTTCCCTCTTTCCTCCCTCCCTGCCCCTCCTCTCTCTCTCTGCCTTTCCTCAGAGCCCGGACGCAGTGAGCCGAAGCCTCCGTGTGCGGATCAGCGCTCCAGGGCCGGCCGGTGCGCGGCCTAGCGCGTGAGGCCCGGCTGGACTCGCCTTAGCTCAGGTCGCGCTGCGGGCCGACGACGCGCGCGCTGACTCCCACCCCGCCAGTCTTTGCTATGAAGGCGGCGATGGCTACGCTTGGCTCAGTCCCGCGCCACCAGCCTTTACCAAGATGGCGGCGACCGCGGGGCGGGCCGTGCCTAGCTCGGGCGTGGCTGGCGAGGAGAGGCTGAGGCCTGCAGGCAGCTCATCCACCGCCGAGGGTGGGAAAGCCCGAGTCCCCTTTGCAAAAGGATTTTTTTTTTCTTTTAAAAGCAACTTTTTTTTTGCTGGAAATCTATATTTCAAAATAAACACGCAGAAAGTGGGAAAAAGAAGTCAATAGTTAGGAATCAAGATGGCGGCCACTCGCCTCAGCTCAGAAGGATTAGGCCCGCCCACACACTCAATGAAACGCCCCCCCCCCCCCCCCCCCGTGACGCACCGATTGGTCAACCATCAGGTTAATCCCCTGTACGATTGGTCAACATCACATCACTCAACGCTAATGAGCGGAATGTTGCCGTTTTTTGAACCTTTTTTGTATACTGTCGGAACCATTTTTGTCTGACCAAAAAGTAAATATGCCTATTAGAGTCCCCTAATAAGCTTTCTTTTGATAAAACGTGTAGGTACGCTCTAACTTCTGATTGGACAGACAGACAGCATTTGTGGGTCAAGTAGGTTAGGAGTCAATATAAGTTTCAATCTGGCAATCAGATAAGAATGTTCCACTGAACATTATGATGCCAACTTTTTTGTATTACACGTTATTGCCAAAGTTCTCCCTACACATTCCAGTAATCACAAATGGAATGCGCATGCCTATGGAAATTGTGCAAGCGTAGGGTTGAGCATGGCTCTGTTGGCATGCTATCATTCATTTATGCAAGAAAAATATAAATTGAGCAATGAACCAGCAAGATACCAGCACTTGTAGAAGCCATGTTCTGAAAGCAGTGACTCATGTTAATTGAGATCATCTTGCACTGGGAAGAGCTTTTGAAAAATGAGATCATTATGCATGAATCCGGTGTTGCATTTCTCTTTTGGATTTTTTTTTTCCCCCCCCTTGGGAACTACTTTCATAAAAATAGATGGAACCTCTCATTATTGCAGTCTTGCTCACATCTGCTTGTTTTCATTAAAGTGTACCCACAGAAGAAAATCCCCATTTTCTTGTACATGAAGTGGCAGTACGAGCACTTTTTTCCTGAGAAACTAATGCTGACTCCTATTTTTGCTATATCTGCTCACCCAGCTTCACTATTGTGCTTATTTATTTCTTTGTGCTTAACTAGTGCATGGGAGCCAGCAGTAAATAAAATTTAAATAGAATTCACTGGTAATCAATTCTTTCCCTAAGGTTAGCCAATTCACCCTTTTTTTTTTTTCCCCCATTGGTAAAATTGTTGACGGTCATGGTTTACTGAGTTGGTGCTACACTTAGTTATTTGGTGTTGGGGACTTCCCTAAGAAAACAATGTAGTACCCATGTTATATGCATGAGCACTATTTCCGCTCACATGATGGGTGATTAATATCTATAGCATTGACAGAATAAATCAGTCATTCCATATTTTATAGACCAATAGAAATTAGAATTCTGGCTTCTTCATTCATTTATGAAATGTAACATTTGTTTTTATAAAAAAAAAAAAAAAAAAAAATCCCAGATTTATGTACTTTGCAGTTAACTTTGTAAAGATTTATTTTACCCCTCAACTCTTGAATTTATAGGCGTGTTTAAAAAGGTTTGCTCCTGAAATGCAACCTCCAGACCATTTCTTTACCACCTCGTACATTGTTCTGAATTTCTTAAACGATGGTATGTTGTTGAACTAAAATCTAGCATGTGATCATATAAGCACTTTTTTAAAATCTAAATTGCGCTCAGTTCTGATGTACAAGATATTATATTAGTGGTGTTTTAGCAGTGTAAAAGGCCAGTTCTCCAATATTGCCTGCCAAGTATCTGTGCTTTTAAATTCAAAATGTATCTCCGTATTGTTTTGGTGTTCAGTAGACATTGTGTTCACTCATTGGAATAGCTCCTCCACTTGTAGATCTGACCCATTTCTGTACCAGAAGCAGCATTGGCAATAATCAATTTTCAGAACACACAATTCTGTGGATTTGTTCACAATTTAATTAATTCTGCCTTATTCTGCCTAATTAATATCACACTAATCACCTGTTATTGCTAGTAACTTCATTTGAACTGTATCATTTCAGGTGGCAATTTTGATCCCATTCCGCAATCGCCATGAACATCTCCCAATCCTGTTAAGGCATTTGATTCCAATGCTGCAGCACCAACGCTTGCAGTTTGCTTTTTATGTCATTGAGCAGGTGAGTGGTAAAAATAAACTAGACCAGTGTTTAAAAGTTCATGGACTAGACATTTACAAAATGTATCTTAAAATAATATTAATTCAGGACCAGGATTAGAATGAGTAAAATATGAAAAATTGATCAGTGTGTTCCTGGAAAAAAGCCATTTCCAGTTGTTTAGATCTCCAAATTTATAAAATAACTCTCCAAGAATCGCTATTGTAGACAAGATGTTGATAGTGGCCTAAAGGTATTTGTGGTATTACCTGACTAGGATTACATGATACTGTAGGAATTGACGAATTCCTAACTAATAACTGAGGTCGACTCAGGAGATCAATCAAACAGGTCTTTAATGTAAGAGTAAACGAGTTCAAACAATTTGAGATCGATACAGGAGAGCCACGAAAACAGGTCTTAACAAGATGGAGATTCTACGAGGACTGCCTGGGCAGTCACGTGGTTTACGACGTGACGTCATCGCGTTTGCCCGCGTTTTCTTGCGCTCTTAAAGGGGCCACGCCCCGTGCATACAAACACTATATATAAAACAAAGTAATGTCTAACACAATGGTACAGGCTTAGGCTGGTGTTAGAACATCGTTAAAGGGAATTATGTACAGTTGCCCAGAGTCATTCAGTGGCTCCGCCACAATACTTGTATTCTCACAATTCAGCATTCTTTTCGCCATTTATAATTATATGAATGTGGCTCATGAGTTTAGTTGGTATTTAGGAGAAGCAATTTTCCGGGGCCTATGACCACGTACACGGTTGTAAGTGCCCTGCAAGTTCCGGGTTTCCGCATGTGTGAAAACCCAGAACTTGCGATCTGTCAAGTTTCAGCTTGACAGATCATCCACAACCCCGGGAGCTACTTGCCCAATTACTGCCCAGCAAATGCCCGTGAAACTCTTAGGCCTGGTAAAAGCAGGCGTAGGGCCGCCTTTTACCAGTGTAAGCGTTTAAATAAATATAAAATAATTTAAAATAATTTAAACATAAAAACAACTTTAAAATTGGTTAGATTATTTTTAGCCCCTTTAAATCATTTAAATTTATTTTTCAAAAAATTAAATTTGTTTTATTATTTTAATTAATTTTGAACATGTAATTTATTTTTATCTAACTGGTGTGTAATTGTGTTTTTTTAGGGGATTCCTATTCATGCTAATGGGGGGATTCCGTACATAAATCCGCGGGAAACCTCCGACCGCAAATTCAGGCCCAATATTTGAAGTTTTCAGCATATCCCCTCAAATTACTTGCAGTTATGCCTATTGTTGGTCATGATCTAGTACCACAGAATATGTGTCTTCTAGTCAACCAAGTTGTATACCTGGACTTTCCATCACCTCCGTATTCATAAGTGGTGGAATCAGTTATAGCCTACTACTACAGTGCTACTAAAATTGACCACTGTAAATGACAGGCTCTTTATACAGCAACAGTGTCATTTGACATTTATTTTAACCTTGAGCATGGGTGAATATTAGGTGAGGACAGGATCTGTCTCTGCTGTGATACCCCTTTTGTCAAATAGCCCCCTGACCCTCACTGTTGAGGCTCACTAATGATTAGAGGTACATTTAGAAGTAAAGAAAAATCACTGTAAATAAATTTAATTTACTTAATTGAACGTATAACAGTATCTATTAGACAGCAAGGTACCACCACACAATTTTGAAACCTCCTTTGGGTTTAGTTTATGTGCAGCACAATTATAAACGCCTTTATGTGCCCAGTTGCAATTCTGTTTCATGGAGCACCGAGAGGAATACTTCCCCAACCCACCCTTCCCATCTTTGGTAACTTATATTAAAAAAAAAAAAAGTATTGTCTGTGGTAAAAAAAGTTAATTGGAATATGTTATCTCTTTCATCAGGCCGGGTTCCATCCATTTAACCGTGCAATGCTCTTCAATGTTGGATTTAAGGAGGCTTTGAAAGACACAGACTGGGACTGCGTAATCTTTCATGACGTTGATCACATACCTGAAAGTGATCGTAACTACTATGGTTGTGGGCAGATGCCAAGGCACTTTGCAGCGAAGTTGGATAAATACATGTACTTGTACGTCCTGTTACTTAATCTGAGGTGATCGGTTAATCATAAATAGTAATAACCTTTGGACAAAAATGTTGTTAAGGGAGGTATTGTGTAGCTTTAAGATTGTATAAAATTCTAGCAAAACTATATTTGAATTAGGTGTGAAAAATATTTCCATTTTTACCTCTCCTCCCTTTTTGAAGTTCCGTGCTGTGCACCATTCTTCAGCAAGACCTGTAAGCAAGTGACTTGTGCTACTATGAGGTAACGAAGAAGGCCATAAACAGTTTGTGGTGAATCTCTTAATTTTTTCCACGCCCCCCCACCCCCACTCTTAATACTTACCATGTCATAAACCTCTCTCCAGCCATCCTGTTGCTGGATGCATTACTGCAACTTCTTACTTTCAACCCCCAGCCACCCAAGGGAATAGTAAAAGATTTAAAAGTAACTTTTAATTAGTTATAGTTCTGGTTTTTTTTCTCTACAGGCTTCCTTACAATGAATTTTTTGGCGGAGTGAGCGGATTAACAGTGGAACAGTTTAGGAAAATCAATGGATTCCCAAATGCATTTTGGGGCTGGGGAGGTGAAGATGATGATCTCTGGAACAGGTTGGTTAGGTTTGTTGCAATAATTAGTTAAATCTAGATTCATTCTTATGTCGCTAATTCAGTCCATACAAAGCATTTCTGGTTAAAAATAGTTGCCCATATTCAATATTCATATTAAAAGTAACCTTGTTTGATAATTTCCTACTGTAAGGAAGAAATGGCTTCATTTATGACGCCCCAAAGTGCTTCACAGCCAATGAAGTATTTTTGAAGTGTAGTCTCCTGTGTGTATAATTGGACAGAACCAGTACAAAGGCTCAACTTTTCATAAATATCTTGGGCCTGAAAATCCTGGAGGCCTGCACTGTTGCTGGAAATGTAGTGGGGCTGGATTTCCAGCAGGCAGTTTGCCCTGGTGTTGATGGTCCCAAATCCTTGGGTGCAGTGTCATTTGGGGAGAAAAAAAGAGGATGGTGCCTATACTGTTTATGGTGCACGCTGGGTGTCTGCCCTATAGCTGGCTAAGAATTTCAGTGTGGTACCTTCCCTCTCTGTGGGGGTGGGAAGTCAGTGAGCTATTCTGGCCAAAAAAATGCAAAAAGGTGCAAGAAGTATTGATTCTGGGGTAGCTGCTTTTCCTAATGGCAGTCAATCACATTAAGAAACCGGCATTGTGGATCTCATTTCTGCCAGGAAGATAACCTGGCAATGCAAGTATGCCTGTACCACGGGCGCATACTTCAAGTTGGGGGTGGAGGAGAGCAAACTGGCGGAGTTAATGGTGAGTAATGTAACAGCTCCCCCCCACCCCTGGCCCCAAACACAGTTCACCACCTCTTTTGGCATGAGCACCGTGAAGGGAGCAGGCACAAGAAGTGTCTACCCTCCTTTTCGTCAAAATCTCAGCATAGCAAAAAGAGATGAATCCAGTCCTGTAGTACCAAGTCCCACTCCAAATTCTGCCCCCCTCACTCATTTCCTTTTACCCCCCCCGCCCCCCCCCCCCCCCCCCCATCCCCAACTTGCACCTTGAAGTATCTGCCCAGACCTAGGAATTTTGGGACCCATGATCTTTATTGAAGACAGGTCATACAAAAAAGGTTTAATTGTTTACACACTTGCTGGATTTGCTTTAGTGTTGATGTCTGTTACTGCTACTATGTACAGATATTGAAGTACTACAATTGTGATACTTGGTGAAAATCAAGCAATTTAACTTCAAGAAACTTGCACAGCTTACCTAAACACTCTCCTGTTGTTAGCTAAACACACTCCTGATATACTAGACGTTAACACCATCTTCCACAAGTTAATGCAGGCAAAGGCCACAAAAGGGAATGCTATCCTTGTCCACTCATCACGAGCTCCTGGCTCTAACATCTGGCTTCTTTTGGATGTTTGCCTGAAATTAATACATATTTTCATGTGTATGAATAAAGGGTGATTTTTTTTTAATGGAAAATTCGGGACACAAATGATGTCTCGCACTCGCCCCATCTCTCGCTACCTTCGCCCCATCTCTCACTACCTTCACAAACTTTGTTCATTAGATAATTTTGGGATGTATCAATGGCGGCAATAACGATGACTTAAATTTATATAGTATCTTTCACATCGCAAAGCATCCCCCCTGGTGCTTCACAAAGCATGAGAAAAAACTGATACTAAGCCAAATTGGACAGATTAGGAGGGATGACCTAAAAGCTTGGTCAACGAGGTGGAAAGGTAGAGGGGCCTAAAGAGGGAATTCCAGGAAGTTGGATGTAGCTGGCTGAAGGCTTGGCTGCCACTGGGGCAAAAGGAGCAGGGGTGCAAAAGAAGCTAGAGTCAGAAGAACCGAGTTTGGAAGGATGGCTATAGGGCTGCAAGAGTTAGATCGGGTAGGGCAAGGATCTTGAGATTTAAATACAAGGATAAAAAGTTTAAATTGGCTCTTGGTTGCCCAACACCTCAAATGTAGGTCAGTGCAGATGGGGTGATGGGCGAGTCGGACTTTGGTGTGGGATACGATACAGGCAACCAAGTTTTGGGTGAGCTGAAATTTATGGAGTGTGGGAGACCAGCCTGCGGGCATTGGATTAGTAGGGCCTGGATGTGATGGCGATGGATGAGGGTGAGGTGGTTATGGAAGCAGGTAATTTTACTGAGGTGGAAATAAGCATTTTTTTGTGATTGAGAATTTCAAGTCGAACAGGATCTTAAGGTTAAAGCAGACTGGTTCATCCTGCGATGTTGATTGGGGAGCGGTTGGAGCCAGTGGCAAGATACGGAGTTTGTGGCAGGGCTTTAAACTATGGCTTTGGTCTTTCCAATGTTTTGCTGAAGGAAGGTACGGCTCCTCCAGGACTGACAGTACACAGACAGTGGAGGAGTTGAGAGGTAGAGCTGAGTGTCACCACTACTTCCTTCCAGTTAGAAACTGACCCCATTACTGCAAATGAGGAAGAGGAGGGGGCCAAGGATGCCTCCTTCCTGGTGACTGAGGGTTGGATGAGCCATCATTGCTGCAGATGCTCTGGCTACGGTCAGATGGTTAAGAATAGAACCAAACGAGAGATATCTTCAAGCTGGACAGTTAAGGAGAGGCATTAGAGGGGGATGGTGTGGTTTACAATGTTGAAGGCTGCAGAAAGGACAATGACAACAACTTGCATTTGTATAGCACTTGTAGTAAAACATCCCAAGGTGCTTCACAGAAGCGATTATCAAACACCGAGCCATATAGAGATAGTAGGAGAGATAACCAAAATCTTGCTCAAAATGGTGAATTTGAGGATCATCTTGAAGGAGGAGAGGGCGTTGGAGAGATGGAGAGCTTTTGGGAGGGAATTCCAGAGCTTGGGGCCAAGGAGGGCTAATGTGCCACAGCATACTTGCAGGGAATGTTGTTTTGACTTTCGGAGGAAACCTAATTGGAGGGATTCAAACAGGGAATTGAGAGAGGTAGGCATAGATCTGGAAGGCAACAACAGGTTCAAGAATCTTGCAGAGGAAAGGAATGTGGTCCCATATGCCAAGGCTCAAACACATACTGATTTCAGTTTCACAACTTGATAACATAAATAGGAGCAGGAATAGGCCACTCGGTCCCTCGAGCCTGCTCTGCCATTCAATAAGATCATGGCTGATCTTGGGCTCAAAGCCACTTCCCAGCCAGCTATCCATAACCCTTCACTCCCTTATCTTGCAAAAAATCTGTCTATCTCCACCTTAAATGTATTTAATGACCCAGCCTCCACGGCTCTCTGGGGCAAAGAATTTAACAGATTTACAATCCTCTGAGAAGAAATTCCTCCTCATCTCCGTTCTAAAAGGGCAACCCTTGATTCTGAAACTATGCCCCCGAGTTCTACATTTCTCCATGAGGGGAAACATCCTCTCTAGCTACCTTGTCGAGCCCCCTCAGTATCTTATGTTTCAATAAGATCACCTCTCATTCTTCTAAATTCCAATGAGTATAGGCCCAACCTGCTCAACCTTTCCTCATAAGTCAAACGCCTCATCTCTGGAATTAACCTAGTGAATCGTCTCTGAACTGCCTCCAATGCAAGTATATCCTTCCTTAAATAAGGAGACAAATTGTACGCAGTACTCAAGGTGTGGTCTCACCAATACCTTGTACAGTTGTAGCAGGACTTCCCTGCTTTTATACTCCAACCCCCTTGAAATAAAGGCCAACATTCCATTTGCTTTTTGATTACTTGCTGTACCTGCATGCTAACTTTTTGTGTTTCATGCACAAGGACCCCCCAGGTCCCTCTGAACAGTAGCATTTTGTAATCACTGTCCATTTAAATAATTTTGCTTTTTTATTTTTCCTGCCAAAGTGGATAACCTCACACTTTCCCACATTATACTCCATCTGCCAAATGGTTGCCCACTCACTTAGCCTGTCTATATCCCTTTGCAAATTCTGAGTCCTCTGCACAACTTGATTTCCCACCCATCTTTGTATCATCTGCAAACTTGGCTACATTACACTCGGTCCCTTCATCCAAGTCATTAATGTAGATTGTAAATAGTTGAGGCCCCAGCACTGATCCCTGTGGCACCCCACTAGTTACTGTTTGCCAACCGGAAAATAACCCATTTATCCCGACTCTCTGCTTTCTGTTAGTTAGCCAATTCTCTATCCATGCTAATATATTACCCCCAACTCCTTGAGCTCTTATCTTATGCAGTAACCTTTTTTATGTGGCATCTTATCGAATGCCTTTTGGAAATCCAAATACACCACATCCACTGGCTCACCTTTGTCCACCCTGCTTGTTACATCCTCAAATAACTCTAGCAAATGTGTTAAACATCATTTCCCTTTCATAAAACCATGCCGACTCTGCTTGACTGCATTATGATTTTCCAAATGCCCTGCTACTGCTTCCTTAATGAAGAACTCTAGCATTTTCCCAATGACAGATGTTAAGCTAACTGGTCTATAGTTTCCTGCTTTCTGTCTCCCTCCTTTCTTAAATAGGGGTGTTACATTTGCGGTTTTCCAATCTGCTGGGACCTCTCGAGTCCAGGGAATTTTGGTATATTGCAACCAATGCATCCACTTTCTCTGCAGCCACTTCTTTTAAGACCCTGGGATGCAGGGCATCAGGTCCAGGGGTCTTGTTGTCTTTGAGTCCCATTATTTTACCAAGTTTTCCTTAGTGATAGTGATTGTCTTTAGTTCTCCCCTCCCTGTGGCCCCTTGATTATCCATTATTGGGATGTTGTTACTGTCTTCTACCATGAAGACAGATACAAAATATTTGTTCAGAGTCTCTGCCATTTCCCCGTTCCCCATTATTAATTCCCCAGTCTGATCCTCTAAGGGACGAACATTTACTTTAGCTACTCTCTTCCTTTTTATATACCTGTAGAAGCTCTTACTATCTGTTAATATTTCTTGCCAGTTTACTCTCATCATTTTTTTAAGTCATCCTTTGCTGGTTTAAAAAATTTTCCCAATCCTCTGGCCTCCCACCAATCTTGGCAACATTGTATGCCTTCGTTTTCAACTTGATACCATCCTTTACTTCCTTAGTTAGCCACGGATGGTGCTCCCTTCTCTTAAAATCTATCTTTCTCACAGAAATATATTTTTGTTGAGTTATGAAATATCTCCTTAAATGTCTGCCACTGCATTTCAACTTTCTTACCCTTTAATTTATTTTTCCAGTCCACTTTAGCCAGTTCTGCCCTCATGCCATTGTAATTGCCTTTGTTTAAGATCAGGACACTGGTTTGAGATACAACTTACTCACCCTCCAACTGAATTTGAAATTCAACCATGCTGTAGTCACTCTTTCCTAGAGGATCCTTCACAATGAGATCATTTATTAATTCTGTCTCATTACACAGTACCAGATCCAAGATAGCCTGCTCCCTGGTTGGTTCCAATACATACTGTTCTAGGAAACTATCCTGGATACACTCTGAACAACTCCTCAAGGCTACAATGGCCAATTTGATTTGCCCAATCAATATGGAGATTAAAATCACCCATAATTATTACTGTACCTTTTTTACAGGCCTCCATTATTTGTTGATTTATACTCTGTCCAACAGCATTGCTAGTGTTCGGGGGCCTATAGACTACGCTACCAGAGACGACTTCCCCATATTATTTTTTACCTCCACCCAAACCGATTCTACATTTTGATCTTCTGAGCCAATATCACTTCTCACCGCTGCACTGATCCCATCCTTTACCAACAAAGCCACCCCACCTCCCTTTTCCTTTCTGTCTATACTTCCGAATTGTCAAATACCCTGGAATATTCAGTTTTCAGCCCTGGTCACCTTGCAACCACGCCCCTAATGGCAATGAGATCATACCCATTTGTATCTCTTTGTGCCGTCAACTCATCTCTCTTGTTACGAATGCTGTGTGCATTCAGATATAGAGCTTTTAACTTTGTCTTTATACCATTTCTCCTTGTTTTGGCCCCTGTTGCACTCTTATTTTTAAACATTCTGTCCCTCCCTGCCACACTCTGGTTATTATTTCCCCATCTCTATCCTGCTCTTTTGGTTTCTCATTAACTTTTTTTAAATTCCTGCTCACCTGGACCCTCCGCCCCCCCCCCCTCCCCTACTATTTAGTTTAAAGCCCTCTCTACAGCCCTAGTTATTCAATTTGCCAGGACTCTAGCCCCAGCATGGTTCAAGTGAAGCCCGTCCAAATGGAACAGCTCCCTCTTATCCCAGTACTGGTGCCAGTGCCCCACAAATTGAAACCCATTTCTCCCACACCAGTCATTTGAGCCACTCGTTCATTTCTCTGATCTTATTTACCCTATGCAAATTTGCTCATGGCTGAGGTAGTAATCCAGAGATTATTACCTTTTGTGGTTCTGCTTTTTAATTTAGCCCCTAGCTGCTCATACTCTCAGCAGAACCTCTTTCTTTGTTGTACCTATGTGGACCATGACAACTGGATCTTCCCCCTTCCACTCCAAGTTTCTCTCCAGCCCAGAGGAAATGTCCTTAACCCTGTGTGGTAAACCACTGTTATAGTTATCACTGTATATTGTTCTCACTGTTCTCACTGTCACATCACTACACGAGGTCGCCTCTTGTCGCACTGTTATACCTGGGCTGACCACCTCCGACTCCGCCCATTACCTGCCCAGGTATAAAGGTAGCTGACTGGCTAGTATTCCTCCCTGTTGGATCGGATCACCCACGAGGGTGGGCTCTGTTATTTAGCCAATAAAAACCTTCAGTTACGTTCTTAACTCGTCGCCTTTTATTGGACTAATTGATAGGCATATCAATTTTATTGACTAAATTTTAAAGATGTCTGATAATGAACAGCAACAGCAAGGAGCTCACCCAGCAGCACAGCAACAGCAGCCTCCAGACAACGGGCCACACCAGCCGGCTTGGCTGCAAGCCTTGAAACCACCATACCTGGATCTAAACCCACAGGCACCAAACTCAGCCAACGACTTCAAACACTGGCTGGACTGCTTCGAATCGTACCTGGAGGAAGCCGTCGTCCCTCAGAGATCCAAACTAAGAGTCCTGAAAGCCCAAGCGAGCCCGAGAGTATATACACTCATCCAGGACATGACTACGTACGACGACGCCATCAACCTACTGAAACAGCAGTACCGGAGCCCGGTAAACTACATGTACACTAGGCATCTCTTAAGATCTCGCCAGCAACAGCCAGGAGAATCGATAGCTGAATTTTCACGAGCGCTGAGACAACTCGGCAGGAACTGTGACTTTAAAGCGGTGACGGCTACTGCGAACATGGAAGACAATGTCCGCGACGCCTTGGTGAGAGGCCTACGTTCCGACTACACACGGCAAAGACTGCTTGAAGCTAAGGACATAGACCTGGACAAGGCCGAAGCCCTCGCCCTCACCCTAGAGGCCACCCAGCAAGACCAGGAAGCGTTTGCCAGGTACTATTCGCGACCCTGGGACTCGGGCCCGACCCCCACCCCACCACCCTTCACAGCGCTGCCCCCGGGACCTACCTCAGCGTCTGCATCACGGATCCGACCGGGCCCGCTAGCCCCGGTACCGGCCCCGACATCAGGCAACCCCGATCGGGCCGCTGGCTGCTTCTTTTGCGGCCAGGAGAAGCATCCGAGGTCGCGCTGCCCAGCCAAAAACTCGACCTGCAAAACCTGCCTCAAGAAAGGCCACTTCTCCAAGGCCTGCAGAAGCAAATCCTCAGAAGCCAGCAGTGCCTCATGCGAACCCTGGGGGCGGCCATCTTTGTGCGGGGCAGCCGAAGCCTGCAGAGCCTCATGGGAAAACCAGGGGTGGCCATCTTTGTGCGGGGCAGCCGAAGCCTGCAGAGCCTCATGGGAAAACCAGGGGCGGCCATCTTTGTGCGGGGCAGCCGAAGCCTGCAGAGCCTCATGGGAACAGCAGGGGCGGCCATCTTTGTGCGGGGCAAACGATTTAAACAGAGCCTCATGTGAACTACGGGGGCCGCCATCTTCGCCGCCATCTTGTCATGACAACGACGCGCTCATCTACACCCTAGCTTCCGTGACCCTGGATCAAGCCCGCCCGCACCACCTGGCCAGCTCAATGATGGACATCAAAGTCAACGGCCACGCCACGACCTGCCTGTTCGACAGCGGAAGCACGGAGAGCTTCATCCACCCAGACACGGTGAGCCACTACTCCCTCCCCGTCCTGCCAACGCGCAGCCGCATCTCGATGGCATCGAGGTCGCACGCCACAGACATCAGCGGCTACTGTGTCGTGACATTGTCGGTTAAAGGGACAGAGTATAAAAATTTTAAACTCCTCGTACTCCCCCAGCTGTGCGCTGCCGTCATACTAGGGCTGGACTTCCAATCCCACCTCCAAAGTGTAACCCTAGCATACGGTGGACCCCTCCCCCCACTCACAGTCGACAACCAGCGAAAGTTAAACCGCCCACCGCGTAACACCTGTAGCCTATCCACCCTCAAGGTACCGCCACCTTCCCTGTTCGCTAACCTCACCCCCGACTGCAAACCTGTCGCTACTAAGAGCAGGCGGTACAGCGCTGGGGACAGAGCCTTCATTAGCTCTGAGGTGCAGCGACTCCTGAAAGAGGGCATTATTGAGGGGAGCAGCAGCCCCTGGCGTGCCCAGGTGGTGGTAGTCAAGACCGGCGACAAAAATCGCCTGGTTATCGACTACAGCCAGACCATAAACAGATACACCCAGCTGGACGCATACCCCCTCCCCCGCATATCGGACATGGTCAATGAGATTGCACAATACCGCGTATTCTCGACCATCGACCTCAAGTCGGCCTACCACCAACTCCCCATCAGCCCGGAGGACAGCCAGTACACCGCCTTCGAGGCGAATGGCCGCCTCTACCAATTCCTTAGGGTCCCCTTTGGTGTCACCAACGGGGTCTCGGTTTTCCAACGGGAGATGGACCGGATGGTTGACCAGAACGGACTACAGGCCACTTTCCCCTATCTCGATAACGTCACCATCTGCGGCCGCAACCGGCAGGACCATGACGTGAATCTGGAGAAATTCCTCCGTACGGCCCAACGGCTGAACCTCACCTACAATAAGGAGAAATGCGTGTTTAACACAGCGCGCCTTGCCATCCTTGGCTGTGTAGTAGAGAACGGAGTCATCGGCCCCGACCCCGAAAGAATGCGCCCCCTCATGGAGCTACCCCTCCCCCACTGTCCAAAAGCACTTAGGAGAACCCTGGGGCTTTTCGCCTACTATGCCCAATGGGTACCCAATTATGCGGACAAAGCCAGACCCCTCCTGAAAACCACATCCTTCCCCCTCACGGAAGAGGCGTGCGCGGCCTTCTCCCTCATTAAGGGAGACATAGCCAAGGCCACAATGCACGCAGTGGATGAGTCAATCCCCTTCCAAGTGGAGAGCGATGCATCCGACTTCGCCCTAGCCGCTACCCTTAACCAGGAGGGTAGGCCGGTAGCCTTCTTCTCAAGGACCCTACAGGGCCCCGAGACCCGACACTCGTCGGTCGAGAAGGAAGCCCAGGCAATTGTGGAGGCAGTACGGCGCTGGAGGCACTACTTGGCAGGCAAACGATTTACCCTCCTCACCGACCAACGCTCGGTTGCCTTCATGTTTAATAACAAGCTGAGGGGCAAGATCAAGAACGACAAAATCTTGAGGTGGAGAATCGAGCTTTCCACCTATGATTATGAGATCTTGTACCGGCCCGGTAAACTGAACGACCCCCCTGATGCTCTTTCACGCATTACATGCGCCAGCGCGCAAAGTGATAGACTTCAGACCCTCCACAATGACCTCTGCCACCCCGGAGTCACCAGACTCTACCATTTCATTAAGGCCCGCAACCTGCCATACTCCATCGAGGAGGTCAGGACCATGACCAGGAACTGCCAGATCTGTGCTGAGTGCAAACCGCACTTCTATAAGCCGGACAGAGCAAGCCTGATCAAGGCCACCCGCCCCTTCGAGCGTCTGAGCATCGACTTCAAGGGGCCCCTACCGTCATCCGACCGTAATGTGTACTTCCTCAACATCGTTGATGAGTACTCCTGTTTCCCCTTTGCCTTCCCCTGCCCAGACATGACCAGTAACACGGTCATTAAATGCCTGAACAAACTCTTCGCCTTGTTCGGGTTCCCGAACTATATACATAGTGACCGGGGCGCCTCCTTCATGAGCGAGGAACTCCGTCAGTTCCTATTGGAGAGGGGTATTGCAGCAAGCAGGACCACCAGCTACAACCCCCGAGGGAACGGCCAGGTGGAAAGAGAGAACGCGACGGTATGGAAGGCCACCCTCTTAGCCTTAAAGTCTAAGGGCCTCCCAACCTCCCGCTGGCAAGAGGTCCTCCCGATTGCGCTGCACTCCATCCGGTCACTACTTTGCACTGCCATTAACACCACCCCCCATGCTCGAATGTTTGTCTTCCCCAGGAAGTCGACTACGGGAACCACCCTACCAACCTGGCTGACCTCTCCGGGACCCGTCTTGCTGCGAAAGCACGTGAGGGCCCATAAAACGGACCCCCTGGTCGAGAAGGTGAACCTCCTGCACGCCAACCCCCAGTACGCCTATGTGGCTTACCCAGACGGACGGGAGGACACTGTCTCCTTACGAGACCTCGCACCCTCACCCCCCCCTCCCAACCCCCCGAGTCCAGCCGAGGTAGACGGCATGCCGGAACCCCACGAGCCTTTGCCGACTACGCAGACACCAGCTTTAACACCGGATAATGTAACACCGCCGCTGCGACGATCGGAGAGGCTAACGAAGCCTCCGGACAGACTGACATACCAGAGCTGGTAATACACTTCACCCCGCCGGACTCTAATCTAAACAAGGGGTGAATGTGGTAAACCACTGTTATAGTTATCACTGTATATTGTTCTCACTGTTCTCACTGTCACATCACTACACGAGGTCGCCTCTTGTCGCACTGTTATACCTGGGCTGACCACCTCCGACTCCGCCCATTACCTGCCCAGGTATAAAGGTAGCTGACTGGCTAGTATTCCTCCCTGTTGGATCGGATCACCCACGAGGGTGGGCTCTGTTATTTAGCCAATAAAAACCTTCAGTTACGTTCTTAACTCGTCGCCTTTTATTGGACTAATTGATAGGCATATCACCCTGGCACTGGGCAGGTAACACAGCCTTCGGGACTCATGCTCTCGGCTGCAGAGAACAGTAGCTATCCCCCTAACTATACTGTCCCCTATCACTACAACATTTCTTTTTACTCCTCTCCCACCACCCCCCCCCCCCCGCCCCACCAACCCTTGACTGGCTCCCTGTACCACGGTGCTGTAGTCAGATTGCACATCCTCCCTGCAGCCCCTGCCCTCGTCCACACATGGAGCAAGAATCTCATACCTGTTGGACAAGGCCAAGGGCTGAGGCTCCTCCATCACTACTTCCTGGATCCCAATACCTGCCTCGCTTGTCGTCACACCCTCCTGTCCCTGACCATGGGCCTAATTGGAAGTAATTACTCTAGTGGGCGTGACTGCCTCCTGGAACTTAGTGTCCAGGTAACACTGCCCCTCCCTAATGTGTCTGTGTCTGAAGCTCGGACTCCAGCTCATCAACTCTGAGCCGAAGTTCCTCGAGCAGCCAACATTTGCTGCAGATGTGGTCACTGTGGACCTCAATGGTGTCCACGAGCTCCCACATGCAACAACACATTGCCTGGTCTCCCATCTCTATTAATTAATTTAATTAATTTGTTTTAAAATTTGGAACACCTATATTTTTTAATCTACACCAAGGCACTTAAATTTAGACGCCCAAGTTTGGAAAAATGTGAGAAATAGAGAAATACTTACCTGCTTTCTGGTGACGTCACACTTTGATTACTTTTTACTTCTTTACACTCATTGTATCTCTTTCTCGCTCCCAGCTCGGGTCCTGCTCGGGTCCGGTGCCTCTGCTCTCTGGTCTCCTCTGCCGCGCTCCCAGCTTGGTCCTGCTCAGATCCACAGCCTCTGCTCTCGGGTCCCCTCTGCCGCGCTCTATATCTCTCGCTCCCAGCTCAGGTCCGCAGCCTCTACCTCTGGTCACACCCAAGAGGCTGTGAGGATTTAAAACTATCCTGGGCCACAGGAATGTGAGCAACCTCTAGAAAATCCAGGCCAACTGTGAAATCTTTTCCCATTACTGTAAGATATCTGCAGCGGCTCCATCACCACATCTTTCCAGTTAGGAACACTCCCAATATCTTAACTTTAATATAGTAGCCCAGAAGATAAAGCCTCCAGCCTCACTACAGGATATGGTGCTGCACACCTTAATGTACCTTCAATTTGGGTAAAATAATTGACAATTTATTGAAGCTATTCAGTGATTAAAGAAAAACAAAGTTAGAAATCTGAAATTTAAAAAACCTACTAAGTTTCGAAAAGGGAGGACATGGTAATGTTTCACAGCACTCGAACAGATTTTGAGTTCTGATGGAGGGTCTTGCCAAAAGCATTAGCGTGTCTTTTCAGATGCTGACAATCCTGTTGTATATCTACAGAATTTTTAAATTTGCAGATTGTTGCTGGGAGAGCTTGGCAAATTTTCATTGGATGCTAAGGAATATGATGCTTTATGCTGCAGTTGCCAGGGAGAGGGGTTGTAAAGCCAGTTTGATCTCCCAGTGTTGACTTTAATTAAGCTGTTGTGAAATGGTGCTGTGCAAAGGCTGTGATTTTCCCCACATACAAGAGGGGACAACTTATGGAGAGTAAATACTGCATTGACATTTGAATTTTTCACTGAACTGAAGAGTGGTGGATATGTTATGTAGCTACTAAGTCCTGGTTATGCCATGTTGACTAACTATTTAAAGAGCCAGGATAAATATCTTGTTAAGAATGAACTTGAAACTTTTCAGGAATGACGTAGGTACAAATGATCCTGTGTACTGGAACAATCAAATTGTCATCTCTGTAATATAATTGGTCAAGTTTGAGTAGTGTAGATACTAACATTAGAGCCGTTACACCACTATTTTTGCTAGATTACCTTGAACCTGGATGTAGGGTTAATTTTAGTTCTTTGGTTTGGGGTTTTAAATTATACTATTGCCATTCACTTATCTTTGAGACAGATTTGCAAAAACATTATTGTTATCTAATAATTAACAATGATGTAACATTCCATATTTTAAAAGAAGGAATGCAGATTCTTTAGTGCACCTTTTGTTTATGCTTGGGTTACTTTAAGATTCTCCACTCATAATTAATGTAAGATATTAATGGCAATATCGTGTATGGGCCCGAGAAGAGGGAATCTCACTCGTCTAGTTGGTAAAGCTTTTTTTAGGTCAAGTTTCTCTAGTTATTCTTTCTTCTCCTCCCCTTCTCACACAAATTGATGGTATATGGAGGATAATTTAATTTGAAGAATGAACAGCACTGCTGCCAAAGGTGAGTAACCTTCTATACCTTTTGAGCTGTACTTGCTGACCTTTTTGTCAAATTCAGTTGGCAAATGTGTTGCTCTTGAAATTCTTTGCAACAAAACCCTTATGAAGATGAATAAACTTTCCAATATTTGACTTAACCTCTGGGTTTGCTTCTAATCAAGTGCAATGATTTATACATGGTGTTTGAACTAAGAACTTGTGTTGAAGAATATATTTGGCTATTTTTAGGGTTCAGTTTGCTGGCCTTACAGTAACAAGACCAGAAGGTGATTTAGGGAAATACAAATCTGTTCCTCATCACCATCGAGGGGAAGTGCAGTTCTTGGGAAGGTGAGTAAAACTTTTGTAGTACTGTACTTCAAAATGTTGTTAAGTGTTGGATTCTGAAGAGAGGGTCCAAGGTCAATTAGGTAAAAATAAATGTTGATCATATAACTACCTGGTGTCAATTTTGACCAGCCCAGATTATTATATTTAAGTACAACAAAGTAGAAATTATATTATTGGAATTTGTAGCATCATACATATCGTTTGTAATCCTCTGAGCCATTCCTTTCAATGTTTGACTGAAGGAGGTGGCATTAAGACTCCAAATAGCGGGTGAAGTGAAATGTAGGCAATAAATCAAAAGCCGCTCCAAGCCACATTTAGATTGTAAAGAGTAGGCTGAGAGGAAGATTTGCATTGAGACTGAATTTTATTAAATGAAGAACATCATACCTACAGTGGGTTAGCCTAATTTTGTTGCTCATTGTTTCAAAACCCACACACACACACATTTATGCCAATAAAGTGCAGAAACTGGTACTGGGATTCTGAGCACAGACCTACATCTTCAGGCCTGGAGCACAACAGTTCTAAATGTGTATTATTCTTGACCATCAAATTAAATTGGCAGTGCATAGTGAAGTACAGAAACTAATCCAGGTAGTTATCACCTCATTGTGGATAAAGTTTCAGCACTGAGATTTTCTGGGATGTGTGAAATGTGATTCCAGCAGTCGTGGTGAGATGCTTCATTAAATTTGTCTTCTAGAGAAAATAAAACTTTAGATAATCTGTTATCAAGCAGCAATATATTACTAGATAGGTTGCAGAATGTTTCCTTTGTCTTGATCGACTGGCTGATAGCTGTCATATAAAACGAGCATTCAATGAACTCTACCTAGTGGTGCTTTATGTACCAATGTCAACTCACTTCAAACCCCATAAGTAAAGTAACTACAGTACATGGAGTAATTACACATTTACCAAACATTATTGGGCTTTTTGGAAATGATGTACTCTGTACAGTGCAATGATCATTTAAGGCATCCAGAGGTGATATGAGGAAAAGCTTTTTTACGACACAAAGCTGGGTGGGCGTGTGTGCTGTGAGGAGGATGCAGAGAAACTCCAGTATGATTTCGACAGGTTGGGTGATTGGGCAGATGCATGGCAGATGCAGTATAATGTGGATAAATGTGAGGTTATCCACTTCGGTGGCAAAAACAGGAAGACAGATTATTATCTGAATTGCAATAGATTGGGAAAAGGGGAAGTGCAACGAGACCTGGGTGCCCTTGTGCACCAGTCGCTGAAGGTAAGCATGCAGGTGTAGCAAGTGGTTAAGAAGGCAAATGGTATGTTGGCCTTCATAGCGAGAGGATTCGAGTACAGGAGCAAGGATGTCTTGCTGCAGTTGTACAGGGCCTTGGTAAGACCACACCTTGAGTATTGTGTGCAGTTTTGGTCACCTTATCTGAGGAAGGATGTTCTTGCCATGGAGAGAGTGCAGCGAAGATTCACCAGACTGATACCTGGGATGGCAGGAATGACGTATGAGGAGCGATTGGGTCGATTAGGTTTATATTCGCTAGAGTTTAGAAGAATGAGAGGGAATCTCATTGAAACTTTAAAAATTCTAACAGGACTAGACAGACTAGATGCAGGAAGGATGTTCCTGATGGCAGGGTAGTCCAGAACCAGGGGTCACAGTCTAAGGATAAGGGGTAAGCCATTTAGGACTGATGAGGAATTTCTTCACCCAGAGAGTGGTGAACCTGTGGAATTCTCTACCACAGAAGGCAGTTGAGGCCAATTCATTAAATATATTCAAGAAGGAGTTGGATATATTTCTTAAGGCTAAAGGGATCAAGGGATATGGGGAAAAAGCAGGGACAGGGTACTGAATTTGGATGATCAGCCATGATCCCATTGAATGGCGGAACAGGCTCAAGGGGCCGAATGGCCTACTCCTCCTATTTTCTATGTTTATGCAATAAGTGGTTAAGATTTGGAATACACTGCCTGCTAGGGTTGTGGATACAGATTCAATAGTAGCCTTCAAAAAGGGAATTGGATAAATACTTGAGGGAGAAGGAATTGTCGGGATATGGGGAAAGAGTAGGGGAGTGGGACGAACTGGATTGCTCTTCGAAAGAGCTGGCGCAGACATGATGGGCCGAATGGCGGCCTCCTGTGCTGTATTATGATTCTATGATGCCGAAAATCCTTGAATCCCCATGATTATGCACTTAAGCTACAAATATATAGAACATAAGTGAGCAACAATATAACAGTGTTCAATATGGTTTTCTAGTTTATGCTCCTCAGTTTCGTGTCTTGATTATTTGACTATCATTTAACATCTGACAGATTGCTGTGTAACAATTGTCCTCCCTGCAGATGGCTTCGTTTTGAAAAGATACTCTGAATTATCTGTAGTGGAATAGAGTTGGGAAGAATGCTGTGAATTCAAACATAAAACTCCTGGAAATAGTACTGACCCATTGATCTCTTGACTCGGTTTCTGGCCTATCATTGTGTAAATGAAGGACAAATTACTTTAAAAGAATAAGGAAGATTGGACCAAAAGTAGATTGTAGTTTTTTGAATCACTTTAATGTATTTATTTAATGGCAAAGGGTTGCAGTGCAGCTAATTTTACAAAATTCTCAGTGTAAAGTGAATTCAGAAACAAAAATGTACTGTGTTCAGAATTTGAGCTGCTTTCATATCCTATTAATCCCACCCCCCCTTAAAACTTTCCATCCATCTATTCAACAAACATAGCTGTACTCGTCTTCAGCATGCTGTGCAAATAGATATTTAGGACAAAATCTCCTAGAGTTCAGTTGCATTCCAACAATCCGAATCCTAACTCCATCGGTACAAGCTGTCCCTGTACTCTCTATAACTATTAATTCTGAAAAATTGAACCTATCTATTTTGAATAATGTTCATTATTACTTGTATGCAATTTGAATAACATTTGTGAAATGAGATTGTTCCATAGTTGTTGCTTTAACTGGTATGAAAGCGTCTTCAGTAAACGGAATGTTTTTGCTGTTATAATAAAATTGTCTTTGTTGTTGCAGATACGCATTACTGAGACATTCTAAAGAGAGGCAACAGTTTGATGGCCTACAAAACTTGAAATACTTTCCAAATATCACAGTTGAAGTCTTGTATAAAAACATAACTGTAAACTTGACACCGGAGCTGGCTCCAGTGAGTGACTATTAAGCTATAATAGGCATAGCAGTTTAGTGAGGGTTAGGGTCCTTTTGCCAAGAGAAAATTGATGGACTTGTAAAACTTTTACCAGTAAAAATCTGCAGCGATACAACACAGGACTGCGTGATCTTGAGGAATTGGCCAACAGTTTGATGTTACTCTTTTTGATAACGGGTTGGGTCATGGTCAGTGACTATGCAGCAAAGCTGGTGGAGGTGAAACATCAGGCTTGAAATTCATTGTATAATGGACTCCATCAGTGTAACCTCTTATTCCCGCTTTTCCAATTGGATAATAGTACACCATTTGATCAAGAAGGAAAAATAAACTGATGAAGCCAAGCAACAGCATCACAGTAAAGAATCAAACTGAATTCCAAGGCTGCAGAACTAGTTTGAAGCTATTGTATTGTAATATTTTGGCATAGGATGCCAAGAGGAATGAAGTGGGCAGTTTCCTTTCCAATCACTTGTGATCAAATATTAAATTAGCTGAAAATCATACCATTACCAATTTTTTTTATTCACTAGCAATTGTTAATGCACTTCTAGTGGATGAAGTTTTTGTAAATAAGCTGTGAATTGCCAGATATTTTTTTATTTATAGTCTACTGAACCACAAGGTTTACATCTTGAGATCAACAAATATAAGTGTGACACTGTTGTATATGTAAGACACAGAACAGGCTGAATATTACCCCCTTCATTTTAAATGTAAGGATTTGATTAGTATGTGTTCCTGTACATATGATTTAATGGGATGTTTTGTTTTAGCCATCTTTAGTGCTACACACTCATGCTGCTGAAATTCATGGACTGTTCCTGGAAAGTTTGGCATTTTTACAAATGTCTTGGTTAAAACATTAAACCCTGGTTGCTTCAAATTATTCGGGGTAACTGATTATATTTGAATTACCAACATCTTGTTAAAAGCAAACAAATGTGTGCCAATGATACTGTGGCATTTTGTTCTATTAACAATTCATAAGACAAGACTACAAGTGTAGAAAATTATTTTCCATCTTTATTATGAACAGGGTTTGTGGCAACGTCCAGCACTCGTGAAGCTGCTAAGCTTGTGTTACTTTTTCCATAATGTTCTGTATTTAGGGGTCCAAATATCTTCTCTGGTCCATGGCATTTAGCTGATAACTTCAGCTTAGCTGTCTGAATAAGTCGGTGAGTTCCTTCACCCTTACCCCCGACCATGTTTGTGAATGTCAATTTATTGACTAGGTGCTAAAGCCCATTGTCTGTTTAAATTGATAGCTGTTTTTTGTTAGTGGTTTGTAGTATTAGATGTTGTCGCAGTATGCTGCACGAGAGAATGGTAGGATATGGAGCTACACCTAAGATTCTCCAGAGTTTTTGCCAAGGATAAATGAGGTGTTTCTCCATGTTGGTAGAAAATTATGAGCCTATGCTGCTTTAATGCAACTGCTGGAGGGCCATTGTTATACACGCCAGGAGAAGGGATGGGCAAAAGAAAGAGAGCTTTTATAAAAAAAAAAAATTAAAAAGTGGGATATACATCGATCTCTGATTTATGACCCCATCCACCAATGAATGGTAGTGACATGACGCAGGTTCTGCTGTTTGCAGTGAGGAACAACCCAAGTGAATAGACATGGAAGCTTTTGTTGCAAGGTCATGATCAGTCAGTATGAGAGGACGTCTAGGGATGAATTTTCTCCTGTCCATATTTTTTTTTTTAGCCAAAACGTTGGTGTGAATACAAAATGGAATTCCTATTTTGGACTCTGCTGATTTTTTTGCTAAAATTTTCAAGGCAAAGAATTTCACTCTCCTAGACTTCTGTCCTTGAAAGGCTGCTAGCCTTATTTCATTTTTGTTTTTGTTTGCATTTAAAGCTGATGTTTCAGAAAGGAATATTACATATTATCCTGAAGATTGAGTATGATGCAGTTAGAGCGTATAGCAATAAAGAGAATGCTGATTGTTTTATTTTCAGCTGCTGATGGTAGTGGTTTAAAATGGTAACTTGTGTTGCTATTTCTGAATCTGGTATATTGCTTTAATGCAGAAAATAAACTTGTAATTGTGTTCTGTTTTGATTATAGTTACATGTAACCATATTTTTGTGCTTGGTTTTTTTCCTCTTCCTCCCCCTCTTTCCTTCTGTTCCTCTCCCACTCTCCCCAAAATGGCTTTGATGAAGCACTTAAATATGTCCTGTTCATGTTTTGGCTATTTCTAAACAGTTTGAGTTTTGTGTATTTGTATAAAGGAGAAAATTGTCATGCATGTCCCAACATACTATAGAAAACATTTTGGGGAAAACACGACGGGTTAACAGTTGGCAAGCTGCTGTAAGGCAGCACACACTCAACTCCTGTTGCGGATGGTAGTTTCCTTTTTTTAATTTTCAGCATCAATTTAAAATAATTCAGACCACGGGAAGTTTAAAAAAAAATATATATATATATTCCTTCGAACGTTTCAATATATCTACTCCGTAAGATCCTCTGTCCACCTCAAACATGTTCCATGTTGTGGGAATGAAGGATAATTCTCTGTTATCCATTTTGATCACTTCTACCATGCTGGTGCACAAGACCCACTATGTTTGTATATGACCCAAATCGCACTGCACATAAGTTGGTAAAGATACCGGAAACCAGGCATCTATCAAACTTTCAACATAACACTGATGCAGGCAGATGTGCAAAAAAAAAAACTCTACAGTATAAGCCCCCTTTCTCAAATGTTGGCATGCATTGTTTGTAGAATATGATTCCTATTTAAATTTTTCTTGTATGGTCTAGTTTTTTGCATGTTTCCATGTAGTGTTGGACAGATCAGCAAAGTTCTAGACCTGTGCACTGAGAAGCATTGAAAAGTATTAGAGTTCTCACCTGAAAGCCTTCTGTCCCATCTTTCACACCTTTTGATCATTTGTTTATACATTTTTGTATTAATTTATGGATGATTTTTTTCAATAAAAAGTGAAAGGCACAATGAGTTGATTTGTAGAATACAAATGATTCAAAGTTAGGATTTTAATTCCTTGAGAAAATTCAAAAGTGAACAATTTAAAATGTTCTCATGAAGTGAATCAAACAAAGAATAATTGTCTGTACAGAATGTTACAAAAAGGGTGCACTAGCCAAGCCACATTGCTTTGTATGACATGAGTAAATGTGGTTGGATTCTCTGACTTACACAGTCTCCTCCAGCATCAATCACTGGACTGTGAAGAATCCAAATTCAGCAATTGGTTCATTGTTGTCTGATACCAGTTCTTCATGTGACCAGAATGTTTGTCTCAAACTGATGCGCCAGTAAGTCTGTTGCCTCCACTGCCACCGCTATCTTCTGTAGAAGAAGAAATGGGGTGATACGGCAAGGTTTTATTGGATAACCGACCAGTCAGGACGATGCTGATTACAGCCTCAACAATTCCAGCAAATATCCTTGCTAGTTTGCAAATCTCACTGGCTAATAACATTTATCCTGTTTTATGGAGTTGAGGGACTTCTTGATTAACATATACCAGCCCCTGAGTATTGCACAAGAAATGACACTAATCTGCAATAACTGTACAGCAGAAAAGACACCTAAAAGAAAATAAAAATGCAGGGCTATGGGAAAAGGGGAGTGGGACTAATTGGATAAATCTTTCAAAGAGCTGGCTCGAGCATGAAGGGTTGAATGGCCTCCTGTGCTCTTGGACTCTCATGGTTCCCCTAAGGAGGTTTTCTTCTACTTACCCCCTGCCTTCTCCGCTGCCCCCCCCCCACCACCTACTTTCCCACAATTGCACTAAGGAACAGCTTAATTTGGTTGCCTGGTTTTTAAAAAAAATATATAATTGACCTAATTATTGAAGTAAACCACTAGCTGTTATTTCATACACCTTTCATATTCCACTCTGGTTTAAAAAAAAAAAAAAAAAAAAAAAATACTCATGATGCACAGTCCATTTTATTAAACAGCACTTATTTAGCCATCCTCATCTAAAGTGATACTAAAAACAGAATGCTGGAAATACTTAGCTGGTCAGGCAGCATCTGTGGAGAGAAAGAGAGTTAACTTTTCAGGAGAGGGCAGTTAAGAGTCAACCACATTGCTGAGTGTCTGGAGTCGCATATAGGCCAGACTGGGTAAGGACGGCAGATTTCCTTCCCCTAAAGAACATGAGCCAGATGGGTCTTTATGTTAATCCGGTAGTTACATGGCCACCATTACTGATACTAGCTTTTTATTCCATATTTATTTAACTGAATTTAAATTCCCCAGCTGTTGTGATGGGTGTATTGATTTCCTTTGTGGGTTCAATGATGAGACATTTATGAAAGAGAATGAGTTTTAATCTAAAGTCTGTTCAACTCTTTATACAGCATTCAGGAGACACCATTATGCTAGTGATGCATCTAGAACGAAACTGAAACTAAACTCAACTGCCTTGCTTGTCTCGGTCACATGACCTCTGGTCAGGCACAAGCAATCAATACCTGCAATCATACTGCTAAGGCATCATAATCGAACAGGCAAATACCATCTCTATTTGCTGATATCATTACAATGGGATTTGAACTCCTGTCTCTGGATCATTAGTCCAGGAGTTTAGCATAGATGGGGAAGAGAGCTAAGGTTGTTTGAGAGTTCAGGTTATTCATTTTAGCATATGAAGAATGAAGGCAACCCATTCTGTTTTTTTTAGTGTGACCGGATTAGTGGCAGTTTGAGTAAAGTGGGTAAAGACCATGGTGTATTACTATTCACACCATTTGAGCGTGAGAAAATTCTAAAAATTGGGTCAGGGAATCGTGTGTGCTTTAGTGTAGAGAGAATTTTTTCCAATATAATACTAGGTATAGTTGTACTGCAGTCAGAGTATAATGATGGTGAGAATGTTCCTCTCTGATATGGTCTCCCCATTGGTGTCATTTTGATATCTGGAGGCAAAATTATTCTGTATTGTGCTGGTATACCACCAGTATTAAATAGATAGTATAACTGCACCACAAGATTGATTTTTTTAAAGAACATCTTAAAACTTGTGAACTTGCAAAGTAAATTCCTATTCATTGTAGTAAGCATTGAGTCAAACTTTTTACAAAAAAGGCTTGATAGATTTGTTACAGGAGGATGTAAGTTTGACACGATAACAGAAGTAAGGTTTTGGATGATGCTATCAAATGTTCCTATTCTAGATAGAATGTGCATCTTTCATTCCATAGTTTCTTGTGTTAATTGTCACTCAAAATGGAAAGATTAGCTTCAACCTGTTCTTGAACCAGTCATTTATTAGGTAGTGTAGTATTACCTCTTCTATTCTAGTTACTTCAGATCATCTAGAATGTTGTAAGCATACAGAAAGTGCTTATACTATATTTGATATCACAGAATAAATACAAGTGATAGAGACTATTTAGCCCTCCTTAGCTCATCTGTTAAGAAAACAAGCGAGTTTCCTTCCCCTCTCCTAATCTGGTCATCCATCTGAATCTTAAATGAATCCGTCTTCCTGGAAGACCATTCGAAGTGTTGATCAGTCTTTGCATAAAGAAGCTAAACCCAACTCCCCATCTCCCTCCACCCTCCCATCCAACAAGAAGTATGAGGAGCTCATAGATTTCTTTGTCACAAAGATTGAGACTATCCATTCAGCTGCCTCTTTGCCCACCAAGCCCAGTCCTGATCCTGCAGCTTTCGGCAGTTTCTCTCGTGTCTTCATGCTCCCTCCGAGCTCACCTTGTCTATCAAATCCATCTTCTGCTTTTGTGATCCTATTCCCACTAAACTGTTGACCATCCAACTTCCTGGCCTCCACGTTAGCTGGCATTCTAAACTTGTAGCTTTCATCAGGTACTTTTTCTCCCTCCCTTTTAAATCTGCCATCATTACCCACTTCCCAAAAAAATCTAGCACTGACCCTCTGACCAAGCTTTTAGGCATGCTAAATATCTCCTTCGAATATCTCCTTCTTCAGCTTGGTGTCAATTTTTGTCTGATTAAACTTCTGTGAAGTGCCTTGGGGCATTTTCCCATGTTAAGGGCACTATATAAATGCAAGTTGTTCTTGGAGGGTGAAATGATCTAAGATTGTAACCAGATTAATGGAGAATTCATCTATGTTTATAAAATGTTTTGTATGTGACACAGCCCCTTGTCCTATTGCTTAGGTGGCAGAATTATTGGATCATTTCAAGCTATCACAGCACACAAGCAGGTAAAATCAAATTGGATGCCAACAATTTAATAAAATAAAATCCATCCCCCTCATGTGTAAAATTCCTGGGTCTAATGGAATGTTTTAGTACAAAATGTGAGTCTTTCTTTATTTAGCTCCTTTGCTTCATAAAATGAATAAAAAATGGAATATTATTATTTTGCCAGACAATCCGTAAGGAAGAATCTCAAACGGTTTACATCATGCCATTTCTTCATGAAACTGTGATTTCAGAGTATTGATAAAAATGTTGGCTGTGTCCTAATGTTTACAGGAAGAGTCTGTTTCTTTAATAGTATGAATTGTTAAGATATATTACATGCTTTAAATTTATATAAAAATGTGTAGGGAATGTTGAGAATGAAAGCATGCAAAATAGAAGAATGTACTAAATGACTGCCTAGAGCGATAAACAAAATAAAATAATGACTATGCTAACCAAAGAGGAATGATTGTGATGTGCACAAAGTATAACAAGTCATGAGGAAAATAATCTGCAGTAAATAGTCCTGAGGAATTATCCAAGAGATTAAAAAATATCAAAAGGAGGATGAAAAGAGAAGAGTAGAAATGGGGAAGAATCCACATGGAGCATACAGGCACAAATGACCTGAATAAATGGTTTGAACAGTAGGTAATCCAAGACCAGGAATTACATTGAATTACATAGAATATACAGCACAGAAACAGGCCATTCAACCCAACCAGACCATGCGAGCGTTTATGCTCCACTTGAGCCTCCTCATCTAACTCTATCAGCATAACCTTCTATTTTCTCCCCCCCCCCTTCTTCATAGGCTTATCTAGATTTCCCCTTAAATACATTTATACTATTCAACTCAACCACTCCCTGTGGTAGCGAGTTCTACATTCTCACCACTCTCCGGGTGAAGAAGTTTCTTCTGAATTCCCGATTTGAATTCTTGGTGACTATCTTGTATTGATGGCCTCTAAATTTGCTCTTCCCTACAAGTGGAAACATTCTCTCTGTGGCTACTCTATCAAGACCTTTCAGAATTTTAAAGAACCCTCCGCATTCTCTCTTCAAGAGAAAAAGATACCCAGCTTGATCATCCTTTCATAGAAACATATAAGGTAGGAGTAGGCCATTTGGCCCCTCGAGCCTGCTCTGCCATTTAATGAGATCATGGCTGATCATCTAAATTCTGTACCCTGTCCCTGCTTTCTCCCCATATTCCTTGATCCCTTTAGCCTTAAGAAATATATCTAACTCCTTCTTGAATATATTTAATGAATTGGCCTCTACTGCCTTCTGTGGTAGAGAATTCCACAGGTTCACCACTCTCTGGGTGAAGAAATTACTCCTCATCTCAGTCCCAAATAGCTTACCCTTTATCCTTAGACTGTGACCCCTGGTTCTGGGCTCCCCTGCCATCGAGAACATCCTGCATCTAGTCTGTCTAGTCCTGTTAGAATTTTATAAGTTTCAATGAGATCCCCCCTCATTCTTCTAAACTCCAGCGAATATAAACCCAATCGACCCAATCTCTCTTCATACGTCATTCCTGCCATCCCAGGTATCAGTCTGGTGAATCTTTGCTGCACTCCCTCCATGGCAAGAACATCCTTCCTTGGATAAGGCGACCAAAACTGCACACAATACTCGGTGTGGTCTCACCAAGGCCCTGTGCAACTGCAGCAAGACATCCTTGCTCCTGTACTCGGATCCTCTTGCTATGAAGGCCAACATACCATTTGCCTTCTTAACCGCCTGCTGCACCTGCATGTTTACCTTCAGCGACTGGTACACAAGGACACCCAGGTCTCGTTGCACTTCCCCTTCTCCCAATCTATTGTCGGTCAGATAATAATGTGCCTTCTGTAGTGTATGTACCTTTAAGGGGAGAACTACTTTTTACAGTTCCTGTATACTGTAGTACCGGCAATGACCACACCTGTATATAAACCCTGAGTAGGGATCTGTACAGTTAGTTTTAGAGTAACCCTCATCCAGTAAACACCTGTTGATTGTTCCCTGCAGTCTCTTGGCTAATTATTGAAGGACACACAACATCAAGATACACGGATCTAACATTGGTGACAAGATTCAAACCTACCTGCAACTCTGCATCACCTCCCAGGGATTCGCTCCTGGAGAACAGTGAAAGGCGGCGGCTGAGTCCAGAAGCACAGGCGTCGACCATCCAGCGGAGACTTGAGCATCACAGGGGAGGCTGTTGAGAGCTGGGCTTGGTTCTCCAGTCACGGTGGTCCAGCGAAACGGGCTGGCAACAGGTATGGCGCAGACCCTTCCCGGACAGCGGCGGCTAGAGCTGACCGGCACAGAAAAAGGCCGAGCAGCGTCGACGGGAGAAGAGAGAGGGTAGAGCGCACAGGGCGCAGCCGGTGTTCAGGACTGAGCAGCATCAACGAGAGAGGTGCGCAGGAAAACGCGCAGAGCGCAGCCAGTGTTCAAGGGCCGAGCAGCATCAGCGGGGAAGAAAGGAAAGTGCGGGAGACGCCATTTTGAGCTGCAGCGGAGAAGAAGGGAGCGCGCGGGAGATGCCATTTTGAGCCAGTCTAACCACACCCAGGGATGCCGAAGAGTGGCAGTGTCACAGCATTCGACAATGAAGTCGAAGATTGGACGACATATGTCGAACGCATAGAAGTGTACTGCAAGGCGAATGAAGTGCCAGATGACAGGAAAGCGCTGGTATTGTTGAATTCAATGGGTGCAAAAACGTATGGCTTACTGCAAAACCTAGTAACCCCAGAGAAGTCAGTGGAAAAGGATTTTGAAAACAGTGTCAATCCTACAGGACCACTTAGACCCCACACCGCTGCTGATAGCGGAAAGATTTAAGTTTCACAAAAGGAACCAGCATAAAGATGAAAGTAATGCTGAGTTTTTAACGGAACTGCGCAAGCAATTGAAACACTGCCAGTTTGGAACGGGACTAGCAGATACTTTAAGGGACAAGTTTGTGTGTGGGCTTCAAAGTGAAGGAACCCAGAAACAGCTTCTATCAGAAAAGGATCTTATGCTGGACAAGGCTTTAAGCATGGCAGTATCACACGAAGCAGCAGCACGGGGCGCGGCAGAGATACAACGGAGACCGCAAGAATATGGCACAAATGAAATGTCATACGGAACAGTGAAGTGCTATCGCTGCGGCAGAACAACACACGACTATAAGGATTGCTGGTTCAAGGACCAAGTGTGGAAAAGTAGGACACATAGCAAGAGTCTGCAGGTCGGAAAAGAAAACCAGCAGCCAGAAATCTCCACAGGATAAGTACAAGAAGGTACATAAGGTGATGGAGAGTAGTGCAGACGAACAGAAAAGTGATACAGACTCCGGAAGCAAGGAGCTGGGTTGTCTGAAACTACATAATGTGATCAAAACGGAGGATCACCAAACTATCTGGGTCACGCTCAAGATAGCAGGAGTCCAAGTGAAAATGGAATTGGACACAGGATCAGCCCTAACGGTCATAAACCGAAGGGACTACAAGTGGCTATTCTCACATATACCCTTGAGCGATACAAAGATTGTCTTGAAGACGTACACGGGGCAAAAAGTCTACCCCAAAGGAAAAATAAGGGTGAACGTTATATATAACGGCAAGGAAACACCAAAAATGGACCTATATGTATTGCCAGATGGAGGACCACCACTACTAGGACGTGAATGGATCCGGAAGATACAGCTAGATTGGCATTCCATACAAGCACTGACTGTAGATGCCAAAAAGGATGACGTCACACCTGGATGACTGTCAAAAATGCTAACTGACGCACAAGAAGTGTTCCAGCAGGGACTCTGAACACTAAAAGGCATAACAGCAACGATCAAAATAGAGGAAAATGCAAGCCCAAAGTTTTTTAAGGCCAGACCGGTACCTTCTGCGATCCGCCCAGCCGTCAAAGCAGAGCTGGAAGGTTTGGAACGTTCAGGAGTACTGTCCCAAGTGGACTGGAGCGAGTGGGCTACACCCATCGTTCCTGTAATGAAGAGGTCATTGAGTAATACGCCTGGGGAACCAAAGAAGGTTCGCATCTGTGGGGACTTTAAGGTGACAGTGAACCCAATCCTTCACACTGTACAATATCCGCTTCCGCGGATTGAAGATATTTTCGCCTCGCTATCTGGAGGGAAATGCTTCATTAAGATTGATCTGGCCCAGGCGTACCTGCAAATGGTGGTAGAAGAAGCCTCAACAGTACCTCACGATCAACACTCATAAAGATCTCTACCAATACAACGGGCTGGTGTTCGGGGTAGCATCAGCTCCGGCTATTTGGCAAAGGGCAATGGATCAAGTCCCGCAAGGGATTCCGGGGACCCAGTGTTATTTGGATGACATCCTGGTCATGGGCGAAAATGACAGTGATCAGCTCGCCAACCTGGAGCAGGTGCTCACCAGATTGAAGGAATATGGGCTCCGAGCTAATCGCCACAAATGCGAGTTTTTCCAGAAGCAGACCTCTTATTGTGGCCACGTTATTGATGAAGAGGGGTTACAGAAGTCCCCTGAAAATATTGAGGCAGTAGTCAAGGCTCCAGCACCGGAAAATGTGTCGCAACTGAGGTCGTTCCTCGGGCTGGTGAACTACTACCATAAGTTCTTGCCGAATTTGTCTACAGTACTACACCCACTGAACACCCTACTGCAAACGGGGGTACCATGGAAGTGGAATGATGAAAGTAAATGAGCTTTCCAGAAGTGCAAAGAATTGATCACATCAAAAGAGGTGTTGGCTCATTTCAACCCAGCACTACCAATTCGGTTGGCGTGCGATGCATCACCCTATGGCATTGAAGCTGTGCTGTCGCACAAATTCCCAGACGGCTCGGAGAGGCCAGTAGCCTTTGCGTCTCAGTCACTAACCTCAGCCGAGCGTAGCTACGCCCAGATTGACGGGGAGGCCCTCCGCCTAGTGTGGGGAGTGAAAAAGTTCAACCACTATCTGCATGGGCAGAAGTTCACCTTGCTGACTGACCACCAACCACTTGTCTCCATCTTTAATCCAAAGAAAGGCGTTCCGGTGATGACTGCGCAAAGATGGTCCCTTTTTCTAGGGGCGAACCAATATGAAATCGAGTATAAGGGCATGAAACAGCATGGAAACGCTGATGGGCTATCACGCCTGCCACTGCCTACTGCGGAGGAAGCACCAGCAGTGGACCCTGTCGAAATATTTTATTCAACAAAATTGAACGCTTGCCAGTAACTAACGCTGATATAGAGAAGGAGACCAGAAATGACCTGACACTGTATGGGTATATGACTTGACGGTGAGGGGATGGCCAACACATAGCGACTCACTGTTGCCAGCATTCTCATCCAGAAGAGAACAGCTGTCCGTATGCCAGGGGACCTTGATGTGTGGATCCTGAGTGGTAATTCTACCCAAGTTAAGGGAGAGAGTGCTAAATGAGCTTCACAAAGGCCATCTGGGAGGGGTGAAAATGAAAAGCCTTGCTAGGGCTTATGTGTGGTGGCCGGGGATCGATCAGCAAATCGAGGACCTGACCAAGAGCTGCTCAGAATGCCAGAAGGTCCAAAATGCACCACCACAAGCTCCTCTACACCCATGGGAGTGGCCCTCATCTCCATGGCAATGGGTGCATATTGATTTTGCTGGTCCATTCATGGACTCAATGTTTTTAATAGCCGTGGATGCACACTCAAAATGGCCTGAGGTGATCAAAATGTCCTCCACCTCCACGGAGAAAACTATTGCAGTCCTACGGACCATATTTGCCAGGAACGGCTTGCCAGAGCAGATTTGCTCTGATAACGGACCACAGTTTGTGTCCGAAGAGTTTCGTAGATTTATGAAAAGGAATGGGGTAAGGCATTACACATCCGCCCCGTATCATCCAGCCACAAATGGATTGGCTGAGAGGTTCGTACAAACCTTTAAAAAAGCAGTAAAGGTCATGTGCGATGACGACATTCCACTGCAGCATAAAGTGGACAATTTCCTGTTAGCCTACAGAAATGCGACACATGCAGTCAGCAACCAGACCCCGGCCATGATGTTCTTTAACCGAAGGTTGAGATCTCGTCTAGATTTGCTCAGACCAAATGTACGAAGAGCTGTTGAGAATATGCAATTCCAGCACATCAATGAGAAGCCGACAAGGAGCTTCAATGTAGGGCAACCAGTCTTGGCCCGCGACTACCGAACAGAGAAATGGCAACCAGGAACGATATGCACACGGCAGGGGCCACTAATGTACACAGTGGATGTTGGGGAGAACATTGTGAGACGCCATGTTGACCAGATCCTAGAGTCACAGGAACGAGTCAACCCCATGTCTCGCATACCTGGTGATGAACCCGACATACAGGTAGCATCTACCCCAGAAACAGTGGTGTGGAGATGCCGGAGTTGGACTGGGGTGGACAAATGTAAGAAGTCACACAACACCAGGTTATAGTCCAACAGCTTTATTTGAAATCACAAGCTTTCGGAGCGCTGCTCCTTCTTCAGGTGAAGTGGAGAAATGCATAAAGACACAGCTTATATAGTCAGAGAATCATGTCAGATGTTTACAGGTAACCTTTCCAACTGCCATTTATCACACCTCGCCAGAAACAGTAGCATCGGAAGCTGATGAACCAACCGACGACAGGGGGCCAGAATCGCTTCTGCACCAAGAGCAAGACACTCAGGAAAGGCGCTATCCAGAAAGGATCAGGAAGTCTCCTCAAAGACTGAATTTATAAATAGACTATTTTCAGTTAATGTTGCATGTTAAAAGTGTTAATTGTAATTAGTTGATATTTAATTGTTAAATGAATGTTATGGTACTGTTAATCTAAAAGGGGAGGAATTGTAGTGTGTGTGTACCTTAGTGGAGAACTACTTTTTACAGCTCCTGTATACTGTAGTACCGGCAGTGACCACACCTGTATATAAACCCTGAGTAGGGATCTGTATAATTAGTTTTAGAGTAACCCTCATCCAGTAAACACCTGTTGATTGTTCCCTGCAGTCTTTTGTCTAATTATTGAAGGACACACAACATCAAGATACACGGATCTAACACCTTCTTCCTGTTTTTGCCACCAAAGTGGATAAGTATCCACATTATACTGCATCTGCCCAATCACCCAACCTGTCCAAATCATACTGGAGTTTCTCGGCATCCTCCTCACAGCACACACGCCCACCCAGCTTTGAGTCATCTGCAAACTTGACTATTACATCTAGTTCCCTCATCTAGATCATTAATGTATATTGTGAATAGCTGGGGTCCTAGCACTGATCCCTGCGGTACCCCACTATTCACTACCCGCCACTCGGAAAAAGACCCGTTTATTCCAACTCTTTGCTTCCTGTCTGCTAACGAGTTCTCTATCCAATCAGTACCTTACCCCCAATCCCATGTGCTTTAACTTTGCATGCTAATCTCTTATGCGGGACCTTATTGAAAGCCTTCTTAAAGTCCAAATACACCACTGTGGTAAACCACTGTTTGTATTCCACTGTGTACATGCCTCGGCTGACTCCTCCCACGAGTCCAGGTATAAAGGTGACTGCTCCACAGTCCCTCTGTATTCTGGACCGGTCGACCACTCGAGGCACACCTTCATTCTCTTGTTAATAAAAGCCTGTTAGTTACTCGCTTAATCTCAGTCTTCTGAGTTATTGATAGCGCATCAATTTTATTAACAAGATTTTTATAATGGAGAAGATCCTCACACCAGCATGCCTGGACTTAGATCATCGGGAGGCGGACTCATCCACCAAGTTTACTCACTGGCTTAGGTGTTTTGAAAAATTCCTGATCGCCTCTGCTGCAACGGTCAAATCGGACGAGGACAAACTGGATGTCCTGACCTCAAGTGAACCACCGAGTGTACTCGGTCATCCAGGACGCGACCTCGTACGCGGATGCTATCAAGCTCCTCAAGGACCAGTACACGTGCCCAGTGAACGAGGTGTACGCTAGGCACCTCCCTGGGGAGTCGTAAACAACAACCTGGGGAATCGACCGAGGAATACCTTCCGGCACTATCTGTGCTTGGCCAGGCCTGTGGTTGTAAGGATGTAAAGGCTGCCGTGTACACAGAGGAATTTATCCGGGACGCTTTTGTAGCGGGCCACAGGTCCAATTACACCCGACAGTGACTGTTGGAGCAGAGTGACATCGATCTCAACAAGGCCTCTGAACTCACACTATCATTGGACGCAGCCTACCGGGGCATGGATGCCTACTCCTCTGCGCCGTGGGGAACGACAGTCTGGGACACGGTAGGACCGTCTCATAGCGCCGTGCCACCCCAGCCACATCCCAGCAATGGCCCAACTACCGCAACAGTGTCCCAAGGCCAGACAGCAGTGCTCCAAGGCCAGAAATGCTACTTCTGTGGCCAGGCCAAGCACCCCAGAGCGCGCTGCCCGGCGAAAAATGCGATCTGCTCGGGCTGCGGGAAGAAGGGACACTACGCCAGCGTCTGCAGAGCCAAAGCCACCCCGAACCCCAGCAGCGCCGCGTGTGGGCCGTGCGGGCCGCCATCTTGGGCCTCCCCAGCCATGTGCGAACCACCGGAACAGCAGCCATTTTGGACGCCTCCAGCCACATGGGGATCATGGACGCCACCATCTTGGACGACAGCCGGGACGCAGCAGGCCCCCAACACCGCCTCATCTGATACCCGCAGCGACACACCGACCCCTACGCTGGCCTCCGTTACGCTGGACCAAGCGAGACTGCACCAACTGGCCCGGTCCACAATGGACATTAAGGTAAATGGTCACGAAATATTCTGCCTTTTTGACTCTGGGGGCACGGAGAGCTTCATCCACCCCGACACGGTGCGGCGTTGCTCTCTCCCAGTCCTGCCTGCGCACCAGCGGATTTCTATGGCCTCAGAGTCCCAGTTGGCGGACATTGGCAGCTACTGCATGGTGACACTCGTAGTAGACGGGACTGTGTATGATAATTTTTAGCTTCTGGTCCTGCCCCACCTCTGCGCTGCCATCAACCACATCCACTGGTTCTCCCTTATCTAATCTACCAGTTACATCCTCAAAAAATTCCAGTAGATTAGTCAAGCATAATTTACCTTTTGTAAATCCATATTGACTTTGTCCAATGACCAGCAATGCATCTACTATTTCTAGGCCACTTCCTTAAGTACACTGGGATGTAGATTATCAGACCCTGGGGATTTATTGGCCTTCAATCCTGTCAATTTCCCTAACACCATTTCCCTACAAATACTGATTTCATTCAGTTTCTCCCTCTCATTAGACCGTATGTTGCCCGACATTTCTGGGTGGTTATTTGTGTCCTGCTTTGTGAAGACGGAACCAAAATATGTATTTAATTGGTCAGCCATTTCTTTGTTCCCCATTATAAATTCCCCTGATTCTGACTGCAAGGGACCTACGCTTGACTTCACCAATCTTTTTCTCTTCACATATCCTGATAGGTATACACTTGTAGTTCTGTAATCATCCTTGTAATATTTTTTGCACCCTCGCGAGTGCCTCTATCCTTTTTATAATATAGCGACCAGAACTGTACACCGTACTCCCAAGTGTGGTCTCACCAAGGTTTGATACAAGTTTAGTATAACTTCTCTACTTTTTGATTCTATCCCTCTAGTAATAAACATTAGTGCTTGGTTTGCTTTTTTTTAAAAAGGCCTTATTAACCTGCGTTACTACTTTTAGTAACTTGTGTATTTGTACTCCTAGGTCCCTTTGTTCCTCTACCCAATTTAGATTCTTATTTTCCAAGTAAAATGTGATCTAATTTTTCTTACCAAAATGTAATACCACACACTTACCTGTGTTGAAATTAATTTGCCAATTTTATGCCCAGTCTGTAAGTTATTAATGTTGCCTTGTAATTTGGTGCCATCCTCCTCAGTATTGACCATCTCCCCCGCCCCAATTTCGTGTCATCCGCAAATTTAGAAATGTTGGGCTAGAAATTCGGTATGTTAGTGCCTAGCGGGGCGCTAAAAGGTTAGCGCCCAGACGCGGCGAATGCAGCGATGCCATGAACTTTAAGTGCCGGTTTAGCGCTGGCGTTAACTCTTACCACGGGTGTGAACTCTTACCGCCTAGGCCTCTAGCACCTCGTAGATTGTTACATCATAAAGTGCGCAGCGCCCCGTTATTGCCCCAGATGGAGAATTCACTCGTGCCCCCTGCTTTATCACCTCATGCCGACGACACCAGCTAGAGGAAGCGATGTGAACTTTAATTACCGCTCCCGAAGTGGCCAGCTAAGGGAATGCTTTTCAGCTAGCGCAACCTTTATTATTTGCACCAGTCTGGTGCCTGTGCAAAGATTTTAATGTTTAATTGGTGCAAGATGTCCAAGCCCTCCACTTTGTGAGAGTGTTTGGGGATGTAATGGCAGTTGCCCAGGTTGCCTTGCAAAACAGAACTGACGACAACTAGCTTGTGCAGCATCATTGGCCCTTCCCTTTAAGCGAAGGAAGCAGCCTCTGTGATGAAAGAGTGCCATTTACAATAATTCTACTGGACAATTCAGTGATTAGGTATGTGAACACAAGAATGCAGTGTCAAAATACAAATCTGTAATAATTAACGATTATACTTATTAAAAACAACCTTTTATTGTAATAGCACCTCTAAACTTCAACAGTGTAAATACCAGCCATTATCCCTGAATGGACCTGCTCCTGCCAAAATGGCTTTTTGGTGCAGTTCCTTTTTCAAGCGCTCCATTCTTTGCTTGTTACTGCAACATATTTTATTGTCTCTGTGTATCCTGTGATATTTACTGTCTATACTTTGGCACAGTTTTCTCTTTGGAGAGCTAAGTTGTAGCAAATATGTAGAATTCTAATTCAATCCAAATTGGTAAATTTAAAGTAACAAATCAGTAAATTATGTGCGAGTCCCTTAAACTACAGATAAAAAAAATATGGAAAATTAAATGTTACTCTAGTTAGTTTATTTGCAAGATGGCAACATTTCTCTGTTGTGTCACTCGCTATATTATGTATTTTTACTTCCAACTGATTATTTTAATTTTTTTAAACAGAGGTCACATTACATAGAAGGTTAAAGCATAGAATCATAGAATGGTTACAGCACAGCAGGGGGCCATTTGGCCCGTCGAGCCCATTCCAGCTCTTTGCAAGAGCACTTCAGCTAGCCCCACTCCCCTGCCCTTCCCCGTAGCCTTGCAAATTTTTTTCCTTCAGGTACTCATTCAACTCCTTTTTTGAAAGCAGTGATTGAGTCTGCCTCCACCACCCTCTCAGGCAGTGCATTCCAGATCCTAACCATTCGCTGAATAAAAAAGCTTTTCTTCATGTCGCCTTTGGTTCTTCTGCCAGTCACCTTAAATCTGTGTCCTCTGGCTCTCGACCCTTCCACCAATGGGAATAGTTTCTCTCTATCTACTCTGTCCAGACCCCTCATGATTTTGAACACCTCTATCAAATCTCCTCTCAATCGTCTCTGCTCTAAGGAGAACAACCCCAGCTTCTTCAGTCTATCAACGTAACCCTCATCCTTGGAATCATGCTCGTAAATCTTTTCTGCACCCTCTCTAAGGCCTTCACAGCTTTCCTAAAGTGCGGTGCAGACACAATACTCCAGTTGAGGCTGAACCTGTGTTTTATACAGGTTCCTCATAATTTCCACACTTTTGTACTCTATGGGCAGGAATTTAATTCAGGAGTTGGGTTGGAGGCGGGACTACAACTTTCAGGGTTGTCGTCCCGCCTCCATCAAGATGCAGCCAATCCATGCGATTTTAACTTGATTGACCTTGTTGAGTCCGCCCAGCAGGCTCAGCAGGCCAATTAAGTGCCACCTGGCAACAGGTGACATCACAGACTGAAATTTCATTTGTCGAGCTTTTGACAGATGAAATATCAGTGTTTCACAGCTGTTTGAAGCTGTCAAACACTGACAGTCTTACTTCTAACCTGAGTTCTTCTCCACAGACTTGGTTAGAAATCTCTCCTGCACAGTAAGCTGAAGGCTGTCACTTTTGACAGTTTGCAGCCATTCTGCTTTCTGTGCCGGTGAGATGAGGGACCCCCGGAACCTAAAGGAAGGAAGGCTGAAAAGGTAAGAAAAGGTATGTAAAACGTATTTAATCACTTTAGATACACCAAACACTCTTACTTTTGCACTCCTGCACACATCACTCACCTGAACACTGACATCTCAACCCCTCCAAATCCTTCAACCCGACGGCCTGCCTCCTCTAACTTGGTGTGGTTTGGAGCCATCGGGAATCCCACACTTCAACGTCAAAAATAGGGATTAGGCTGAAGACTGCCTGTTAACTACCTGTTAACAGGCAGTTAATCGGCACTAACCCCTTCCTGCCTCGGGTAGGCGGGTCCCAGTGCAGGGCGGGTACCCGCCTCCTTTGAAACTGGCATGGAGATGGGTTTGGGTGCGGAAAGGGGTCGGGACCCCTGATTTGGGGATTTTAACCCACCCCCCCCCCCACGCCTCCAATCCCGACTCCACGGCACAATGAAAATCCTGCCCTATACCTCTAATCATGAAGCCCAGGATCCTGTAAGCTTTTTTAACTGCTTCCACAACCTGCCCTGCTACCGTCAATGATTTGTGCACATATACCTCTAGGTCTCTCTGTTTATGCACCCCTTTCAGGATTGTCCCATTTAGTTTATATGTCCTCTCCACTTTTTCTACCAAAATGTATCACTTTGCACTTTTCTGTGTTAAATTTAATCTGGCACGTGTCCGCCCATTCCACCAGCCTATCTGTCATCTTGAAGTCTATTACTATCCTCACTGTTCATATACTTCCAAGTTTTGTATCATCTGCAAATTTTGAAATTGTGCACTGTACGTAAGAACATAAGACATAGGAGCAGGAGTAGGTCATTTGGCCCCTCGAGCCTGCTCTGCCATTCAATAAGATAATGGCTGATCTGATCTTGGCCTCAACTCCACTTCCCTGCCCACTCCCCATAACCATTGATTCACTTACCTTTCAAAAAACTGTCTATCTCTACCATAAGTATATTCAATGACCCAGTCTCCTCAGCTCTCTGGGGAAGAGAATTCCAAAGATTCACGACCCTCTGAGAGAAGAAATTCCTCCTCATTTTCGATTTAAAAGTGTGCCCCCTTATTCTGAAATTATGCCCCCTAGTTCCAGATTCCCCCACGAGGGGAAACATCCTCTCTGCATCTACCCTGTCAAGCCCCTTCAGAATCTTATATGTTTCAATAAGATCACCTCTCATTCTTCTAAACTCCAATGAGTGTAGGCCCAACCTGCTCAACCTTTCTTCATAAGACAACCCCTTCTCTGAACTGCCTCCAATGCAAGTATATCCTTCCTTAAATAAGGAGACCAAAACTGTACGCAGTACTCCAGGTGTGGTCTCACCAACGCCCTGTACAGTTGTAACAGGACTTCCCTGCTTTTATACTCCATTCCCTTTGTAATAAAGGCCAACATTCCATTTGCCTTCCCAATTACATGCTGTACCTGCATGTTAACTCTTTGTTTTTCATGTACAAGGACCCCCAGATCCCTCTGTACCTCCAGTATTTTGTAATCTCTCTCCATTTAATTAATGATTTGCTTCTTTATGTTTCCTACCAAAGTGGACAACCTCACATTTTCCCACATTAAGCTCCATCTGCCAGATTTTTGCCCACTCATTTAGCCTGCATCCAAGTTATTAATGTATGTCAAGAAAAGCATTGGTCCTAGAACCAAAAATCAGAACATGAAGTCAAAGGAGTAGTCAGCATAGCAGAGGTTGTGTTCAAATATTTCATTTTTATTTAAGGCTGACCATAGTTGTGTGGAATTAATATTACAATACTATAACTCTCCTGACATGTGAGTAACTTTATTACAGTGATCCAAGGATTTGTTCCAACAGTGGCGAAGGAACAGCGCTCGCCGTTCACCTCGCTGTCAGCTGCCCATAAAGTTTTTGCGGGCTTTAGAGGGGCATCTTGCTCTAATCCAGCGTCTGATTAAGCACAGCACCCTCTACAGTGCATCTGTGGTGTCTCTGGGCAGGACCAGAAACAGCAAGACTCTTCAACCAATCAGATTGAAGAATCCTCAGAGTCTAAGCTCGGAAGTATAAAGCAAGGAATATAAATTACATTTAAATGATGTAAAGATTGGGAAATACAGATGGGATTAAGGGAGAGAAATAAAAGACAGACAAAAGAAGTAAAAATATATATTTAAAAAAATCTCCAACACCAATTTTCTTCTGAGGGAATGAGATGCTGCACTTACAAAATTTAATTTTCAGCGCCAGAGAGGTTATTCAGCAGTAATTATCACTTATCACATTGTTCAAAACTCACTTACTCCTCAATGTACCACTTTTTTAGACATTTTTGGTGTGGAACTAGTGGGCACGTACCCCAAGTTCACACGGCTGCATTCATTTCAAAGCAGAGTCTATCGGCGAGGACTGTAACAGCACACCTTGTGGAGGTGCGGGTATCTCTGACAGCAACTTGCAGATTTGTGCGTTTAACTGTGCATGTGCGGATGCCAGAAGTTGCTGTCCAATTTACCCCATTTTAAATGTGGGCACCGTTAGCCTCACCATTATTCTTTAGTGCAAAATCTGGCCCATTCCGTTTTATGAGCTGATGGTATAAAAAATAGCTAGTCCAGGCAGACTGGAATTTCCTTGGGCACGCCAGCAGTTTAAAGGTTAACTAGAAAGTCATGTATTGCTTTTGGGCCTTGGTAGTGTAGTGTCCGTGTGTAGACAAAGACACTGAAGACAGGAGTTGGTTCATAGGTATTTACTAAGCAAGTCTGGGGGGGGTTTCTAAAGGATATACACAATACACAGGCTTATATAGCCCAAGTGGCAATTACTGGCATTACGCACACCTGGGGCTCTTAAAGGCACATACACCACAATTCCTCCCCTTCTAGCTAACTAGTACATCATATTTTAAGTAATTATTAATTACATGTTATATGCAAAATAATATACATTGCTGTATTAATTAATTATAAGTTAGTCTCTCAGGAGGCTTCCTGACTCGGTCCGGATAACGCCTCGGGGGTGTAGTAGTTTCTGGTGGTGTAGTAGGTTCTTCTGGCAAGGCTGATTCGGCTTGAAGGCCAGTGTCGGGTTCATCGGGCTCCAGTATCACCGGATCGGAGGTAGATATGGGTATCTCTACTTCATCGTTAGATGTATAGAGTGCTGGTGTAGGTTGTCCCTTTTCGGATGATTTGGTCAGCATGGCGCCTTATTATGCTGTCTCCGATGTCCACGGTATACATCAGTGGTCCTAATCGTGTGCAGATAGTTCCAGGCTGCCATTTCTCGGTACGGTAGTCCCGGGCCAAAACCGGTTGGCCTATCTGGAAGGCCCTAGTTGGCCTTTCATTCATGCCCTGAAACTGCCGGTTCTCCACGTCCCTTCGGATGCTGGGCTTGACCAAATCCAGCCGGCATCTTAGGTTTCTATTGTAGAACATCATGGCGGGAGTTTGGTTAGTAACCATATGCATTGCATTCCTATATGCAAATAAGAAGTTATCCACCTTGTGCTGAAGTTTTATGTCTTCATTACCCATGGCCTTGATGGCCTTCTTGAAGGTCTGGACAAACCTTTCAGCCAATCCATTGGTGGCGGGATGGTATAGAGCGGACGTGTAGTGCTTTACCCCATTGTTCTTTAAGAACTTTCTGAATTCTTCGGACACAAATTGCGGTCCATTATCAGAACATATCTGCTCCGGCAGCCCATTCCTGGCAAATATGGTCCTTAATACTGTGATGGTTTTTTCCGTGGTGGTGGAGGACATCTTTATTACCTCCGGCCACTTGGAGTGTGCATCAACTGCGATTAAGAACATTGAGTCCATAAATGGACCAGCAAAGTCGATGTGCACCCTTTGCCAGGGAGATGAGGGCCACTCCCATGGATGTAGAGGGGCCTGTGGCGGAGCATTTTGGACCTTCTGGCATCCTAGGCAGCTCTTGGTCATGTCTTCGATGTCTCCATCGATACCTGGCCACCATACAAACGCCCTAGCTAGGTTCTTCATTTTCACTCCACCCAGATGCCCCTCGTGAAGCTCCTTTAGCACTTTATCCTGGAGTTTGGGTGGAATCACCACTCTGGATCCACACATCAAGGTTCCTCGGCACACTGACAGCTGTTCTCTTCTTTGCGAGAATGCTGGCAACAGTGGTTCGCCATGTGCTGGCCATCCCTTCACTGTTAAATCGTAGACCCGTGAGAGAGTAGGGTCATTTCTTGTCTCCCTTTCAATGGCAGAATTTGTCACCGGTAGACATTCCACTATGGTAGAGTGGAATATCTCTACTGGGTCTACTGTAGGTGCCTCTTCTATCGTTGGCAACGGTAGGCGTGATAAACCGTCAGCATTCCCATGCTGTTTTGACCCTTTGTATTCAATGTTGTATTGGTGTGCCCCTAGAAAAAGGGACCACCTCTGTAGTCTTTGTGCCGTCATAATGGGGACACCTTTTTTAGGGTTGAATATGGAGATGAGGGGTTGATGGTCAGTCAGCAAGGTAAATTTTTGTCCGTGTAGGTAATGGTTGAATTTCTTCACTCCCCATACCAGGCTGAGTGCTTCCCTGTCTATCTGGGCATAGTTACGCTCAGCTGAGTTCAATGAGCGTGACGCAAAAGCTATCGGCCGTTCCGAGCCATCAGGGAATCTATGGGACAATACCGCTCCTATGCCATAAGGGGATGCATCGCACGCCAGTCTGATTGGTAGTGATGGGTTGTAATGAGCCAAAATTTTCTCGGATGTGATTAAGTCTTTACATTTATGGAAGGCACGTTTACAGTCTTCGTTCCATTTCCAAATCACTCCTGTCTGTAGAAGATCATTAAGAGGGTGTAGAATAGTTGATAAGTTCGGTAAAAATTTATGATAGTAATTTATTAATCCCAGGAATGACCTTAATTGTGAAACATTTTCAGGTGCTGGGGCTTTTATAACTGCTTCAATTTTTTCAGGTGACTTATGCAACCCTTCCTTATTAATTATGTGGCCACAATATGATATCTGATTTTGGAAAAATTCGCACTTGGGGCGATTTGCTCGTAGGCCCCGTTCTTTCAGCCTAGTGAGCACCTGCTCCAAATTGGCAAGGTGCTCGTTGTCGTTTTCTTCTGTTACAAGGATGTCGTCTAGGTAGCATTGAGTCCCCGGAATCCCTTGCAGGACTTGCTCCATAGCTCTTTGCCAGATAGCTGGAGCTGATGCTATTCCAAAAACCAGTCGATTGTACTGGTACAGGCCTTTGTGTGTGTTTATTGTGAGATACTTTTTAGAGGTCTCATCAACCTCCATCTGTAGATATGCCTGTGCCAAGTCAATTTTTGTGAAACGTTTCCCTCCGGATAGTGAGGCGAAAATATCTTCTATCCTCGGAAGAGGATACTGTACCGTGTGAAGGACCGGGTTTACAGTCACCTTAAAGTCCCCACAGATGCGAATTTTTTTCTGTTCCTCAGAGTTATTTTTCGATGTTTTTTTCATGACTGGAATGATGGGTGTTGCCCATTCGCTCCAATCTATTTTGGATAATACGCCTGCCTTTTCCAAATTCTTCAGCTCTGCCTCGACTGCCGGACGTATTGCGTATGGCACCGGTCTTGCCTTAAAATTTTTTGGAATTGCTGTATCTTCCACTTTTATTGAGGCGGTGATGCCTTTCAAGGTTCCTAGTTTCTCTTGAAACACTTCTTTGGCGTTGGCCAAGATGTCTTTTAATCGTTCAGGTATGATGTCATCATTGTTTTTTTCCTTACTGGTCACCGTCAGTGCCTGAATGGAGTGCCAGTCTAAACGTATCTTCCTTATCCATTCACGTCCCAACAACGGTGGACCACCATCTTGTAGAATGTATAAATACAACTTTTGTATTTCTTTGCCGTTGTATACCACAGGCACCCTTATTTTTCCTTTGGGGTAGACTTTCTGCCCCGTATATGTTTTTAAGATAATGGATGTGTCTTTTAGAGGTATATGCGAAAATAGCCTCTCGTAATCTCGTCGATTTATTACGGTTAGAGCTGATCCTGTATCTAGCTCCATTTTAACTGGGGACCCTGCTATTGTGAGGGTAACCCAAATGGTTTGGTAATCCTCTTTGGCAAGTACATTATGTAATTTGAGACAGCTTAGTCTCTTGTTTCCGGAGTCGCTATCGCTATTCTGGTCTTCGGAGCTATTGTCCGTCATCATTTGTACCTTCCTGTACTTTTCTTTATTGATTTTTTGTTTTCTGTCAGTGGATTTATTTTGTCCAGATTGGCATACCCGTGCAATGTGTCCAATCTTACCACATTGCCTGCATGCTTTGCCCTTGAACCAGCAGTCCCTCTGGTTATGGGTGGATCTGCCGCAGCGATAACATCTTCCGAACTCCTGTGTCATTTTATGGGTGCCGAAGTCCTGTGTCTCTTGTTGTATCTCTGCAGCTCCTTTTGCTGCTGCTTCATATGATACAGCCATACTGAAAGCTTTGTCCAATGTTAAATCTTTTTCAGAAAGCAGTCTTTTTTGTGTTCCTTCACTTAAGAGATCGCAAACAAATTTGTCTCGAAGATAATCCGATAGTCCTGCTCCGAATTGGCAGTACTTTGATAGCTTTCTTAATTCGTTTCGGTAATCAGCGTTACTTTCATTCTTGTGTTGATTTCTCTTGAAGAACTTGAATCGTTCTGCTATCAGCAGCGGTGTTGGGTTTAAATGCTCCTGCAGGGTATCAACAATTTCTTTAAAAGTCTTGTCCTTTGGTTTGGCTGGAGTGATTAAATTTCGTAACAGCCCGTATGTCTTCGCGCCCATTAAGTTCAGAAGTACTGAAGCTTTTTTTTCATCTGTTATTCCATTTGCAGTGCAATAAACCTCTGCTCTTTCCACGTATGTGGCCCAATCTTCTATTTCGCCATCAAAAGCCTCAATATTACCAGATTTAGGCATTTCAGAAAAGATATGGCGCTTCCCGCGCTTTTTTTTTTCTCTTTGTAGCAACGATATGGCGCTTCCCGCGCTTTCCCGTCGCTGCTACCGATAACAACGCTGTTTTACTGTGGTTTCCATTTATTCACTGTTGGAGACTCGTTCCCGACGGAGGTCTAAACGCTGACCTGCTTGCCGCGCCGGCCGTCTCTCGAGTGCACCCTCCCAGTCCGTTATTGCTTGCCTCCGATTTCGCTGCCTATCTCGGCTGTAGAGCCCGCCGCTGGAGCTCCAGCCTGACGCCCAGGAAGGATTAGCGCAGTACCTGTCACCAGCTTGGCCAGCTGGTGAAACCACAGTTTCTCTTACTTCCTTGAGTCTTCTGGACGCTGGAGGAATCGATGTCCTTGAGGTGCTGCCGAATTGCAGGTAAGTCCGTTTCCACTTCGTCGCCACTGTAGTGTCCGTGTGTAGATAAAGACACTGAAGACAGGAGTTGGTTCATTGGTATTTACTAAGCAAGTCTGGGGGGGGTTTCTAAAGGATATACACAATACACAGGCTTATATAGCCCAAGTGGCAATTACCGGCATTACGCACACCTGGGGCTCTTAAAGGCACATACACCATAATTGCTCTTAAAGGCACATACACCACAGGTAGTTTGCAAACAGCTGAAGTAGATACAATATCAGTTGACTTAGGTGATTGTTTGGTGTTTAAGTAAATTGTATGCTGGTCAAACTGCTTTGTAAGCTTTTACTAGGGTAAAATATGAACAGGACTTGAGTATAATACAATTTGTGATATAACCAGAAAGGTGCCCGTGTTCTTGTGGAAAGGCTAAATAAGGCAGTAGAGAAAGAGTTGAAGTGGGGTGGAGAGGATAATGTGAGGAGAAGTCCAGCAGGACATATGGGCAGGGTGGGGACAGTTACCCAGATACCCACTTTAACTCTTTCTCTACTGCCTTATTTAGCCTTTCCGCAAGAACACGGGCACCTTTCTGGTTATATCACAAATTGGCTTAGTGGCAGGAGGCAGAGGGTGATGGTCGAAGGATGTTTTTGTGACCGGAAGCCTGTGTCTAATGGTATACCGCAGGGATCGGTGCTGGGTCCTCTGCTGTTTATAGTGTACATTAATGATTTAGATATGAATGTAGGAGGTATGATCAGTAAGTTCGTAGATGACGCGAAAATTGGTGGAGTGGTAAATAGCGAGGAGGGAAGCCTCAGGCTACAGGATGATATAGACGGGTTGGTCAGATGGGCAGAACAGTGGCAAATGGAATTTAACCCTGAAAAGTGTGAGGTGATGCATTTTGGGAGGACTAACAAGGCAAGGGAATACACAATGAATGGTAGGACCCTAGGAAGGACAGAGGATCAGAGGGACCTTGGTGTGCATGTACATAGGTCCCTGAAGGCAGCAGGACAGGTACATAAGGTGGTTAAAAAGGCACATGGGATACTTGCCTTCATTAAGTGAGGCATAGCATATAAGAGCAGGGAGGTTATGATGGAGCTGTACAAAACGGTAGTTAGGCCACAGCTGGAATACTGTGTGCAGTTCTGGTCGCCACACGATAGGAAGGATGTGATTGCATTGGAGAGGGTGCAGAGGAGATTCACCAGGATATTACCTGGGCTGGAGTGCTTCATAAGAACAAAACATAAGAAGTAGGAGCAGGAGTAGGCCATACGGCCCCTCGGGCCTGCTCCGCCATTCAATAGGATCATGGCTGATCCGAATCTAGACTTACGTCCACTTCCCTGCCCTCTCCCCGTAACCCCTAATTCCCTTATCTGCTAGGAAACTGTCTATCTCCGTTTTAAATTTATTTAATGTTGCAGCTTCCACAGCTCTCTGGGGTAGCAAATTCCATTGATTTACTACCCTCTGAGTGAAGAAGTTTCTCCTCATCTCAGTTTTGAAAGGGCAGCCCCTTATTCTAAGATTATGCCCCCTAGTTCTAGTCTCACCCATTCGTGGAAACATCCTCACTGCATCCACCCGATCAAGCCCCCTTACAATCTTGATATGTTTCGATAAGATCGCCTCTCATTCTTCTGAACTCCAATGAGTAGAGGCCCAACCTACTCCACCTTTCCTCATACGTCAACCCCCTCATCTCCGGAATCAACCAAGTGAGCCTTCTCTGAACCGCCTCGAGAGCAAATATATCTTTTCTTAAATATGGAAACCAAAACTGCACGCAGTATTCCAGGTGTGGCCTCACCAATACCCTGTATAACTGCAGCAAGACTTCCCTGTTTTTATACTCCATCCCCCTTGCAATAAAAGCCAAGATTCCATTGGCCTTCCTGATCACCTGCTGCACCTGCATACTAACTTTTTGTGTTTCATGCACCAGGACCCCCAGATCCCTTTGTACTGTAGCATTTTGCAATTTCTCTCCATTTAGATAATAACTTGCTCTTTGATTTTTTTCTGCCAAAGTGCATAACCTCACACTTTCCAATATTATATTCCATCGGCCAAATCTCTGCCCACTCACTTAGCCTGTCTATGTCCTTTTGCAGGTTTTATATGTCCTCCTCACTCACTGCTTTCCCTCCCATCTTTGTATCATCGGCAAACTTGGATATGTTGCACTCGGTCCCTTCCTCCAAATCGTTAATATTGATTGTAAAGAGTTGGGGTCCCAGCACTGACCACTGCGGAACACCACTAGTTACTGATTGCCAGCCCGAGAATGAACCATTTATCCCAACTCTTTGCATTCTGTTAGATAGCCAATCTTCCACCCATGCCAGTATATTACCCCCAATGCCGTGATTTTTTATCTTGATCAGTAATCTTTTGTGTGGAACCTTGTCAAATGCCTTTTGGAAGTCCAAGTACACTACATCCACTGGTTCCCCTTTATCCACCCTGTTTGTTACATCCTCAAAGAATTCAAGCAAATTTGTCAAACATGACTTCCCCTTCATAAAACCATGCTGACTGTCCTATTAAATTATGTTTATCCGAATGCTCTGTTACTGTTTCCTTAAGAATGGACTCCAACATTTTGCCAACCACAGATGTTAGGCTAACTGGTCTATAGTTTCCAACTTTTTGTCTACTTCCCTTCTTAAATAAGGGTGTTGCATTAGCAGTTTTCCAGTCTGCTGGGACCTTTCCTGAGTCCAGGGAGTTTTGGAAAATAATCACCATACATCTACAATCCCTACCGCCACTTCTCTCAAGACCCTAGGATGTAGGCCATCAGGTCCGGGGGATTTATCCGCTTTAAGTCCCATTATTTTACCAAGTACCATCTCCTTAGTGATTTTTATCGTGTTTAGCTCCTCTTTCCCCCCGCCCCCCCGCCCCCCCCCCCCCCCCCATTGCCCCCTGTTTGTCCAGTGTTGGGATATTTTTAGTGTCCTCTACTGTAAAGACTGATACAAAATATTTGTTCAGCGTCTTTGCCATCTCCATGTTCCCCACCACCAGCTTCCCGGTCTCATCCTCTAAGGGACCAACGTTCACTTTAGCCACCCTTTTTCTTTTTATATAGCTGTAGAAACTCTTGCTATCTGTTTTTATATTTTTTGCTGGTTTACTTTCATAGTCTATCTTCCCTTTCTTAATTAATCTTTTAGTTATTGTTTGCTGGCTTTTAAATGCTTCCCAATCTTCTATCCTCCCACTAGATTTGGATACTTTATATGCCCTTGTTTTCAGTTGGATACTATCCTTTATTACTTTACTAAGCCACGGATGGCTGTCTTTTCTTTTACTCCCCTTTTTCCTCAGTGGAATATATTTATCTTGAAAGATGTGAAATATCTCCTTGAATGTAGACCACTGCTCTTGTACTGTCTTACACTTTAATCTGTTTTCCCAGTCCACTTTAGTCAATTCTACTCTCATACCTTCATAGTCTCCTTTATTTAAGCTTAGTACGCTGGTTTGAGATCCAACTCTCTCACCCTCAAACTGAATTTGGAATTCAACCATATTATGGTCTCTCATTCCAAGGGGATCCTTTACTAGGACATTTTTTATTAATCCTGTCTCATTACACAGGACCAGATCGAAGATAGCCTGCCCCCTGGTTGGTTCAGTTACATCCTGCTCAAGGAACCCATCCCTAATACACTCTATGAACTCTTCCTCAAGGCTGCCATGCCCAATTTGATTAGTCCAGTCAATATGCAAGTTAAAATCCCCCATGATTATAGCTGTTCCCTTATTACAAGCCCCAACTATTTCATGATTTATACTCCGACCAACAGAGTTGCAACTGTTCGGAGGCTATAGACTACGCCCACTAGTGACTTTTTCCCCTTATTATTCCTTATCTCCACCCAAACTGTTTCACTATCCTGATCCTTTGACCCAATATCATTTCTGACTATTGCAGTGATTCCATCCTTGTTTAACATAGCAACCCCACCTCCCTCACCTTCCTGTCTGTCCTTCCTAATTGTCAAATACCCTTGTATGTTTAGTCATGATCATCTTGCAGCCATGTTTCCGTAATGGCCACCAGATCATACCCATGTGTAGTTATTTGAACCATCAACTCTTCTATTTTGTTACGAATGCTGCGTGCATTCAGATAAAGAACTTTCAAATATATTTTCTGACAATTTATTCCTGCTTTTACCCCTTTTACTACTTTACCTTTATCATTATACATTCTGTCCCTTCCTGACATGCTCTGGTTTTTAATTCCCCCATTGCTGCCTTGCTCTATTGCCTTCACTGCTGTCATTTTTATTTTTCGCTCTCTTAAAACCACCCCCCCCCACTAATTAGTTTAAAGTCCTCTCTACAGCCCTAGTTATTCGATTCACCAGGATTCTAGTCCCAGCACTGGCCAAGTGAAGTCCGTCCCAACGGAACAGCTCTCTCCTGTCCCCGTACTGATGCCAGTGTCCCAAGAAGCAAAACCCATTTCTCCCACACCAGTCTTTGAGCCACGCATTTAACTCTCTAATTTTATTTACCCTAACCAAATTTGCACGTGGCTCAGGTAGTAATCCAGAGATTATTACCCTTGTGGTTCTGCTTTTTAATTTGGCCCCTAGCTGCTCAAACTCCCTCAGCAGAACCTCTTTCCTTGTCCTATCTATGTCGTTGGTACCAACATGGACCATGACAACTGGATCCTCCCCCTCCCACTCCAAGTTTCTCTCCAGCCCAGAGGAGATGTCCTTAACCCTGGCACCGGGCAGGCAACACAGCCTTCGGGACTCTCGCTCTCGGCTGCAAAGATCCCTATCCATCCCCCTAACGATACTATCCCCTACCACTACAACATTTCTTTTAACTCCCCCCACTTGAATGGCCCCCCGCTCCCCGGTGCTGTGGCCAGGTTGCTCATCCTCCTCACAGTCCCCGTTCCCATCCTCACAGGGAGCAAGAGCCTCAAACCTGTTGGACAAGAGCAAGGGCTGCGGCTCCTCCAACACTACCTCCTGGATCCCTGTACCTGCCTCACTTCTAGTCACACCATCCTGTCCCTGGCCACGGACTACATCTGAGTTAATTAATCTAATTGGTGTGACTACCTCGTGATACACAGAGTCCAGGTAACTCTCCCCCTCCCTGATGTGTCTGTGTTTGAAGCTCGGACTCCAGCTCTTCAATACCGAGCCAGAATTCCTTGAGCAGCCAACACTTACTGCAAATGTGATCACCGTGAGCATCAATGGTGTCCACCAGCTCCCACATATTGCAGCAGCAACACATCACCTACTCTCCCACTCTGTTATTAATGAAATTTATTAATATTATTTTTAAATACCCTCTGCCCCGATTCTAGATGATGAATATCACACCTTAGAAACTATAAACCACAGAGTTTAAGTTTAAAAAGAGAGAAATACTCACCAACCAATCACTTACCTGCTTTCTGGTGACGTCACACTTCGATTATTTTTTACCTCTCTCCATCCCTCTGTGTTCTGAGTTCGGAGACTGGTACGCCTTACCTGGTCTCTGGAGCCTTTTATAGCCTCGCTGCTGCCACTGAATTCCTGCTGAATTCAGCTATGAAGAGAGACAGGATAGGCTGGGGTTGTTTTCCTTAGAGTAGAGAAGGCTGAGGGGGGGACCTGATTGAGGTGTACAAAATTATGAGGGGCATAGATATGGTCGATAGAAAGGAACTTTTCCCCTTTAGTAGAGGGGTCAATAACCAGGGGGCATAGTTTCAAGGTAAGGGGCAGGAGGTTTGGAGGGGATTTGAGGAAAAACTTTTTTTACCCAGAGGGTGGTTGGAATCTGGAACTCGCTGCCTAAACGTGTGGTCGAGGCAGGAACCCTCTACATTCAAGAAGCATTTAGGTGAGCACTTGAAACGCCATAGCACACAAGGCTACGGACCAAGTGCTGGAAAATGGGATTAGAATAGACAAGGCTTGATGGCTGGCACAGACACGATGCGCCGAAGGGCCTCTTTCTGTGCTGTATGACTCGAAGAGCTCTGTACATGAATGCACGTAGCATAAGAAATAAAACAAGTGAGTTAGAAGCACAAATTCAGCTGAACGGGTTTGATGTGGTAACCATTACAGAGACCTGTCTAGAACCTGAGCATGATTGGGAGCTAAATATTTCCAGGCTTTAGGATTTTTAGGAAAGACAGGGATATTGGGAAAGGAGGGGGAGTAGCCAATTCCTGTTCCTATGTATGATAGCAAAATACTGCAGATGCTGGAAATCCGAAATAACAAAATGCTGGAAAAACTCAGCAGGCCAGGCAACATCCGTGGAGAGAACTTAGAGTTGACGTTTCGGGTCGAAACTCTTTTTCAAAACTGGAAAGGAAATAAAATAGATCGAAGGCAGGGCTGCGATAGAACAAAAGAAGTAAAAGAGACATTAAGAGGTATTCAAAACCAGATGAAATGGTAATAGGACAAGTGGAGACAAAAGACGGCTGAGATTAGGTGTGGAGTGTACTGGCAGCATGCGACAGAGCTGCCATGTGGGAGAGAGAAAAAAAAAGGAAACGGGGAGGGGGGGAAGGGAAGACCCAAAACAAAGGGGTGGAAAAAAATATAAGTAAAAATGTAATAGGGGCCGAGGTTATGATCTGAAATTGTTGAACTCGATATTGAGTCTGGAAGACTGCAAAGTGCCTAATCGGAAGATGAGGTGCTGTTCCTCGAGTTTACGTTGAGCTTCCGTGGAACAATGCAAGAGGCCAAGGATGGTGAGGTCCAAGTGGGAATGGAGCGGTGAATTAAAATGACAGGTGACCGGAAGCTCGGGGTCACCCTTATGGACTGAACGGAGGTGTTCCGCAAAGCGGTCACCCAATCTGCGTTTGGTCTCCCCAATGTAGAGGCGACCGCATCGTGAGCAGCGAATACAGTATACTAGATTGCAAGAAGTACAAGTAAATCGCTGTTTCACCTGGAAGGGGTGTTTGGGGCCCTGGACAGTGGGAAGGGGGGAGGTGTAGGGGCAGGTGTTACAGCTTCTGCGCTTGCACGGGAAGGTGCCAGGGGAAGGGCTGTTGGGGGTGATAGAGGAGTGGACTCGGGTGTCTTGGAGGGAGCGGTCCCTTCGGAATGCTGAAAGGGGAGGGGAGGGGAAGATGCGTTTGGTGGTGGGATCACTTTGGAGGTAGCGGAAATGGCGGAGGATGATCCGTTGAATGTGGAGGCTGGTGAGGTGAAAGGTGATGACAAGGGGAACCCTATCGTGGTTCCAGGAGGGAGGGGCAGGGGTGAGGGCAGAAGTGCGGGAGATAGAACGGACACGGTCGAGGGCCGTGTCAACCACGGTAGAGGGGAATCCTCGGTTGCGGAAAAAGGAAGACATGTCGGAGCAGATACGGCGGAGACAGAGAAACTGGGAGAATGGAATAGAGTCCTTACAGGAGGCAGGGTGGGAGGAAGTGTAGTCCAGGTAGCTGTGGGAATTAGTGGGCTTGTAGTGAATATTGGTCGATAACCTATCCCCAGAGATGGAGACGGAGAAGTCGAGGAAGGGAAGAGTCAGAGATGGACCATGTGAAGGTGAGGGAAGAGTGGAAATTGGAGGCAAAGTGAATGAAATTGTCTAGTTCGGGGCGAGCGCAGGAAACGGCATTGATAGTCATCAATGTATCTGAAAGAGGTGAGGGAGGGGACCTGAGTAGGACTGGAACAAAGAGTGTTCCACATATCCCACGAAAAGGCAGGCATAGCTAGGACCCATGCGGGTACCCATAGCAACACCTTTGATTTGGAGGAAATGAGTGGAGTTAAAGGAGAAGTTGTTCAATGTGAGAACAAGTTCAGCCAAGCGGAGGAGGGTGGTGGTGGATGGGGACTGGGCGGGCTTCTGTTCAAGGAAAAGCGGAGCGCCCTCAGGCCATCCTGGTGCGGGATGGAGGTGTAGAGGAATTGTACGTCCATGGTGAAAAGGAAGCAGTTGGGGCCTGTTCCTATGTTCCTGTTTGAAGGGGCAGAGTCACAAGCTAAGGTTTTAAGTTCAAGTAAGGCAAACCTCAAAGGGATAAGAAATGAATTGACCACAGTAAATTTGGCTGAACTGTTGAGGGGTAAACCTATAAACAGTGGGAAGTATTCAAAGAAATATTTGGCATGATACAAGACCAGTACATAACCCTAAAAGGCAAAGGCTCCACTTGTGTAGTACAGCAACCACAATAAACAAATGAGGTTAGAGATGGTATCAAGCTAAAAGGAAAAGCTTACACAAATGCGAGGAAAAGTTGAAATCCAGCAGACTAGGAGAGCGATTAAAAAGCAACAAAGGGATACAAAAAAGTAATGCAAAAAAAATGCAAAAAGGGAATATGAAAATATACTTACAAGAGATATCAAAGCTAACAGTGAAAGTTTTTAGAAATACATTAAGAGTAGTAAAGGGGAATGTGGACCTATTAAAGATGGATGGAGATGAGACTATAATGGATAAGGAGAAATAGCAGACTTTTTAAATGAATTTTTCACAGTGGAGGAATAGGACAAAATGCCAGCAGTACAAGGGAACTTAAAAGTAAGTCAAGGAGAGGAACTTAGCAAATTTAATATAACTTTTAAACATTGGCAGGGGGATGGGATACAGAGGGGAGCTGAAATAGGGGGTGATGTGCTGCCAATTAGAGAAAAAAACAAGTCAGCTTGGTAGACAGGGCAAATATATAAGGGCAAGGCTGGATGGCATCTATTTTAATGCAAGGAGTCTTGCAAATAAGGTGGATGAACTGAAGGTGTTGATAAACACATGGGAGTATGATATTGTTGCTATCACGGAGACATGGTTGAGGGAGGGGCAAGACTGGCAGCTCAATATTCCGGGGTGCAGAATCTTCAGGCGAGACAGAGGGGGAGGTATAAGAGGAGGGGGTGTCGCAATATTAATTAAGGAGTCAATTACTGCAGTAAGGAGGGATGATATATTAGCAGGTTCCTCTAATGAGGCCATATGGGTGGAGCTTAAAAACAAAAAGGGGGCAAGCACTTTGCTGGGAGTGTACTATAGGCCTCCAAACAGTCAGGGGGAGATAGAGGAACAGATATGTAGGCAAATCTCAGAGAAATGTGCAAATAATAGGGTAATAATAATGGGGGATTTCAACTTCCCCAATATTAACTGGGATAGTCAGAGTGTGAAAGGCTCAGAGGGTGTAGAATTCTTAAAGTGCATCCAGGAGAGCTTTTTGAGCCAGCATGTAGAAAGTCCGACAAGAGAGGGGGCGGTACTGGACCTAATTCTAGGGAATGTGGCCGGCCAAGTGGAAAAAGTGCTAGTAGGTGAGCACTTTGGTGACAGTGACCATAATATGGTAAGATTTAAGGTGGTCATGGAAAAGGACAGGGATGGGCCGGAAATAAAGGTTCTAAATTGGGGGAAGGCCGATTTTAATAGGATAAGGCAGGATCTGGTCAAAATGGACTGGGATCAGCTACTTGTAGGAAAATCCGCATCGGAGCAATGGGAGGCTTTCCGAAGGGAGATTGAGATCATACAATGGCAACATGTTCCCGTAAAGGTCAAGAGTGGTTCTAAAAACCACAGGGAACCTTGGATGTCAGGGGATATACGGGAATGGATTAGGGAAAAAAAGGAGGGCTTTTGGTAGATACAAAAGGCTAAAGGCGGAGGAAGCCCTAGAGGAGTACAAAAAGTGCAGGGGGATACTTAAAAAAGAAATTAGGAGATCAAGGAGGGGCCATGAAATAACACTGGCGAGCAAAATAAAGGAAAATCCTAAGATGTTTTATAAGTATATTAAGGGTAAGAGGATAACTAGGGAAAAAATAGGGCCCATTAGGGACAAAAGTGGCAATCTGTGTGTGGAGCCGGAAGATGTAGGAGGGGTTAACATCGAGAGGGAGGAGGTATTGGCGGTTTTAGCTGGCCTAAAAATGGATAAATCCTCTGGCCCGGATGAAATGTATCCCAGGCTGCTGGGTGAGGCAAAGGAAGAGATTGCGGGGGCTCTAACACATATATTCAGGACCTCTCTGGCCACAGGGGATGTGCCAGAGGACTGGAGAACCGCTAATGTAGTACCATTATTCAAGAAGGGTAGTAGGGAAAAACCGGGGAACTACAGGCCAGTGAGCCTAACATCAGTGGTAGGAAAATTATTGGAAAAAATTCTGAGGGACAAAATTTGTCTCCACTTGGAGAGGCAAGGATTAATCAGGGATAGTCAACATGGCTTTGTCAAGGGAAGATCATGTCTGACTAATTTGATTGAATTTTTTGAGGGGTGACTAGGTGTGTGGATGAGGGTAACGCAGTGGATGTGGTATACATGGATTTCAGTAAGGCCTTCGATAAAGTCCCGCATAGGAGACTGGTCAAGAAGGTAAGAGCCCATGGAATCCAGGGTGCCTTGGCACATTGGATACAAAACTGGCTTAGTGGCAGAAGGCAGAGGGTGATGGTCGAAGGTTGTTTTTGTGACTGGAAGCCTGTGGCCAGTGGGGTACCACAGGGATCGGTGCTGGGTCCCTTGCTGTTTGTGGTCTACATTAATGACTTGGATATGAATGTAAAGGGTATGATCAGTAAGTTCGCAGATGATACAAAAATTGGTAGGGTGGTAAATAGCGAGGAGGGTAGCCTCAGTCTGCAGGACGATATAGATGGGTTGGTCAGATGGGCGGAACAGTGGCAAATGAAATTTAACCCGGAAAAGTGCGAGGTGATGCACTTTGGGGGGACTAACAAGGCAAGGGAATACACAATGAATGGAAAGACCCTAGGCAAGACGGAGGGTCAGAGGGATCTGGGTGTGCAAGTACACAGATCCCTGAAGGTGGCGGAACAGGTGGATAAGGTGGTAAAAAAGGCATATGGGATACTTGCCTTCATTAGCCGAGGCATTGAATATAAGAGCAAGGAGGTTATGATGGAGCTGTATAAAACACTGGTTAGGCCACAGCTGGAATACTGTGTGCAGTTCTGGTCGCCACACTACAGGAAGGATGTGATCGCGTTAGAGAGGGTGCAGAGGAGGTTCACCAGGATGTTACCAGGGCTGGAGCGGTTCAGCTATGAAGAGAGACTGGGCAGATTGGGTTTGTTTTCCTTGGAGCAGAGGAGGCTGAGGGGGGACATGATTGAGGTGTACAAAATTATGAGGGGCATAGATAGGATGGATGCTGAGGAGCTTTTTCCCTTAGTAGAGGGGTCAATAACTGGGGGCATAGATTCAAGGTAAAGGGCGGGAGGTTTAGAGGGGATTTGAGAGAGAACTTTTTCACCCAGAGGGTGGTTGGAGTCTGGAACTCACTGCCTGAAAGGGTTGTGGAGGCAGAAACCCTCACAACATTTAAGAAGCATTTGGATGAGCACTTGAAATGCCATAGCATACAAGGCTACGGACCAAATGCTGGAATATGGGATTAGATTAGACAGGGCTTGATGGCCGGCGCGGACACGATGGCCGAAGGGCCTCTATCCGTGCTGTATTACTCTATGACTCTATGGCTCTATGACATTGTAATGGAGAAAATAACAGGACTTAAGATGGACAAATATTCAGGATGTGATGGTTTCCACCCTAGGCTATTGAAATAAATAGGTGAGGAAATTTCAGATCATTAGTCATGATTTTTCAAAGCTCTCTAGATTTAGGAATTGTGCCATTGGATTGGGAAATTGCAAATGTCACTCCACTATTTAAGAATGGAGAGAGAAAATAGAAACATAGGAATAGGAGTTGGCTACTCCCTCCTCCCTTCCCAATATTCTTGTCCTTCCTAAAGCCTGGAAATATTTAGTTCCCAACCTTTATAATATTCATCATTGCAAATTAACAGTAGTTATTTTTCACAAGCTTTGGGCTAAATCTGTAGTACAGTATTTAGAAAGCAGCAAAGCAATGTGCACCAATGTTACAAACCCGCATTTTTAATAGATGTATTGTGCCATCTGCTGGTGGCCCTTATTGCATTTTAATTATAGGTTAACATTTATTTGAGATTCTGTTGTCCCGTTCATAGTTCTTCAGTCACTGATTTTAGAAACAATATTTTTGTCATTTAGTTTTCTTCCAAATAACGCTGAATTGGGTTGATTCTCTATTTGGAAAAATTATATGGATATATTCTATGCATTGTTTCTTGAATCTGGTATCTAGAAAAGAGAGTTGCTCAGGAGTGGAAGCTTAGTGTTTGGATACAGCACCAATATTTTGAACTAACTTTTGGGACTAATATAAAATAAGGTGAAGGATGTCTGGCTTAAATGTTGAAAACTTGCAGAAATTTTAAATATTAGGATTTATTTAAAGAATATTAATTTTGCAAACAGATTTTCAGTCCACACATTTTCATGTCCCAGTTCAAAAACAAATGGAGAAGGAATAGAGACCAATGATCCGCATGCACCGTGAAATGTTAACAGTTGACTATTTCTTAGCCTATTTTGTTAAAATTGAGTAACTCATACAACAGATATATATAATGGTCTCTCAGCTTGGCCAGATCTGTTCTCTTTTTCTTCTACCACTTCCTCCTTATTTGTGAACAGTTGGCGGGGATGAGAAATTCAGATTGGGTACTGTTTTGATGCCAATTTAAATGCTGAAGGGCAGGATTGGGGAACTGGGCAGAAGGGCACAGGTACTCACGATGTTCATTGATGATGGGGGCTGGCATGCAATCAATTTAGAGAGGTTAGGGGTGAGAAAAATGAAACAATTTGTTTGTGATGTATCATTGGATTGATTTCTATTTTTCTGTCACATATAGGGCTAAAGGCCAGGTTCGCTCTTAGAAAATAGCCCACCTTATTTTGACACCATTAGTTAGAATAAACATTATAGCCCTGAAAATGTGTGGGCTGCAGTCTCTGCAGTTATACCAGGACTGCATCTGCCAAAGTCCTTTAGCAACAACCCGCCAGAGTTTGTGGGGTCAATGCAACAGTGGCTCGCATACATGGGCTGGCAGGTGCCTGCGCCACTAACAACACATCTCGGGTGTAAGCCTGCTCCATGTTGACAGTAACTCTAGTATCTGGCTGCCATCTGAAAGGGCTGCCCAGGCCCCACCCACCTCCAAGCGATATAATGCATTCCCTCCCCCCTTGGCAGCCATGGCTCAGTTGGTAGCACTCTCGCGGGTTCATGTACCAGTTCAAAAACTTTAGCACAAAAATCTAGGCTGACACTCCAGTGCAGTACTGAGGGAGTGCTGCACTGTCAGAGGTGCTGTTTTTTGGATTAGATGTTACATAAGAACAGAAGACATAGGAGCAGGAGTAGGCCCCTCGAACCTGCTCTGCTATTCAATAAAATTATGGCTGATCTTCGACCTCAACTTCACTTTCCTGCCCAATCTACATATCCCTTGATTCCCCTAAAGTCCAAAAATCTATCTCAGCCTTGAATATACTCTATGACTCAGTATCCACAGCCCTTTGGGGTAGAGAATTCTAAAGAATCACAACCCTCTGAGTGAAGAAATTCCTCCTCATCTCAGTCCTAAATGGCCAACCCCTTACCCTGAGACACTGGCCCCTGGTTCTAGACTCTCCAGCCAGAGGAACCAACCTCTCAGCATCTATCCTGTCAATCCCCCTCAGAATCTTGTATGTTTCAATGAGATCACCTCTCATGCTTTCAAACTCCAGAGAGTATAAGCCCAATCTACTCAATCTTTTCCCATAGTGAAAGAGGAAGTAGTTGAGATACTGGATGGGCTAAAAATTGATCAAGAGGAGGTACTCGAAAGGCTGGTTGTAGTTAAAGTAGATAAGTCACTGGGACCGGATGGGATGCACCCTTGGATGCTGAGGGAAGTAAAGGTGGAACTTGCAGATGTTCTGGTCAGCGGTTCCAATTCTCTTTGGATACGGGGGTGGTGCCAGAGGACTGGAGAATTACAGATGTTACATCCTTGTTCAAATAAGGGTGCAAGGATAAACCCAGCAACTACAGGCCAGTCAGCTTAACTTGGGTGGTGGGGAAGCTTCTAGAAATGATAATCCGGGACAAATTAACAGCCACTTGGACAGGTGTGGATTAATTATGGGATGGATTTGTTAAGCAAATCATGTTTAACTAACTTGATTGAATTTTTTGATGAGGTAACAGAGAGGGTTGATGAGGGCAATGCAGTTGACATGGTGTACATGGACGTCCAAAAGGTGTTTGATAAAGTGCCACATTGCTTGCCAGCAAAGTTGAAGCCCATGGAATAAAAGACACAACTCTTTGTGTCCTCCTCACAGCTTACTTTCCCACCTAGCTTTGTATCGTCAGCAAACTTGGATACATTGCACTCGGTCCCTTCATCTAAGTCATTAATATAGATTGTAAATAGCTGAGGCCCAAGCACTGATCCTTGCGGCACTGTGTCAGCTGTGGTTCAGCTGGTAGCGCCACCACCTCTGAGTCAGAAGGTTGTGGGTTCATAGTTCCAGTCCAGAGACTTGAGCACAAAAATCTAGGCTGACACTCCAGTGCAGTGCCGTCTTTCGGATGAGACGTTAAACCGAGGCCCCGTCTGCTTTCTCAGGTGGACGTAAAAGATCCTATGGCACTATTTCGAAGAAGAGCAGGGGAGTTATCCCCGGTATCCTAGCCAATAATTATCCCTCAATCAATATCACAAAAACAGGTTATCTGGTCATTATCACATTGTTGTTTGTGGGAGCTTGCTGTGCACAAATTTGCTGCCATGTTTCCTACATTACAACAGTGACTACACTTCAAAAAGTACTTCATTGGCTGTAAAGTGCTTTGGGACATCCGGTGGTCGTGAACGGCGCTTTATAAATGCAAGGTTCTTTTTCACTAGTTACAGCCTGCCAACCGGAAAATGACCCGTTTATCCCTATTCTCTATTTTCTGTCCGTTAACCAATCCTCTATCCATGCTAATATATTACCCCCCAACCCCATTAGCGTGCATAGCAACCTTTTATGTGGCACCCTATCGAATGCCTTTTGGAAATCCAAATATACTACATCCATTGGCACCCCCCCCCTTTATCTATCCTGTTAGTTACATCCTCAAAAAACTCTCATAAATTTGTTAAACACGATTTCCCTTTCATAAAACCATGTTGACTCTGCCTAATCATATTTTGATTTTCTAAGTGCCCTGTTACCATTTCCTTAATAATGGATTCCAATACTTCCCCAATGACTAGAAAAATTGGCTGCTGTCTTTCCTACATTACAACAGTGACTACATATCAAAAGTACTGGCTGTAAAGTGCTTTGGGAGGTCCTGAGGTTGTGAAAGGCGCTATATAAAGTGCAAGGCTTTTTTGGCCCCCAGTGCAAATAGGACAGTCCATAAATCTTAAACAAAAAGAATTCTTGCCCTCTTCTGGGGGGCCGAGCTGCTTCCCTGGCATGGACTCCCCCATTGGGATGCAGTTCTGCCCTTCTGAAGGCTGGTATGGCCCATCTTGCTGGGCGCACATGCCTCCGGTCTTGCGCTAGGTCCCTTGTGGGCTGGGGAAGCAGGAACTCCCATTATAAGGAATCTATGTCCCTCATGTAATTGGCCTTGAATGGGTGGGAAAAGGCTCCACCCTTTCAAGCCGAGTGGGAATTCCCAACTAAGTCCGGTCTCGGAGTATTTGGGTGCTGGTCTTTGTCCATGTTATTATGCAGGACCTGCACTGAAATTATGGTGAGAATCCAGCAGAATAGCTAAGGGAATTTGAACCCTATTGGGTAATGTTATGAATCTGTGTTGGCAGCAGAGGGCCTTACCTGCCAGCAGCAAAAGTGATAAATTTGGCCAGGCACTGCCAACAAATTGCAGACTGTGTGCACCCAGGCTTCCGATTTGTGCTGTTGAAGGATGGGGCTCACTTCTGGTCGTGGGTTTCATTGCCGGCAGAGCAGACTTGTAAAATGATTCTTTATGTCTACAGGCACCTGAATAAGGGGCCTCGGGAAACCCAGCAGCTAAAGTGAGGCGAGGACTGCAGGATCCAGCGGGTAAGTACCTTTCCAGCACTGCTTGTGAGCCGGGGGAGCAGGAGAGCTCGCCTCCAGCCCACCAAGCTTACCTGTGAACCACTCCCGCAATCAGACACCACCCCCTCCACTAGCTACGATGACCCACTGACCCAGCCTTTCTGATCTGCACCCTCCCTCTCCCACCCCCCCCCCCCCCCCATGAGCCACGATCTCCTCCCCGCCCCCACCCCTGACCCCCCATCGCCGGTCTTTCCGATCCCTCCTTCCTCTCTCCTCTGTGCTTCCCAGCTGTGGCTTCTGATCTCCCCTCCGACCCATCCAATCTCCTTCCCCCCCCCACCGATCCCTCCCTCCTGTCAGCTGTGGCTCAGTTGGTCGCACACTCGCCTCTGAGTCAGAAGGTTGTGGGTTCAAGTCCTACTCCAGGGACTTGAGCACATAAAGCTAGGCTGACACTCCAGTGCAGTGCTGAGGGAGTGCTGCACTGTCGGAGGTCTCATCTTTCGGATGAGACATTAAACCGAGGCCCCCGTCTGCTCTCTCAGGTGGACATAAAAGATCCCATGGCACTATTTCGAAGAAGAGTAGGGGAGTTATCCCTGGTATCCTAGACAATACTTCTCCCTCTAACAACATAATCAAAACAGATTATCTGGTCATTATCACATTGCAGTTAGTGGGAGCTTGCTGTGCACAAATTGGCTGCCGCGTTTCCCACATTATAACAGTTACTCTACTTCAAAAGTACTTAATTGGCTGTAAAGCACTTTGAGATGTCCGGTGGCCATGAAAGGCGCTATATAAATGCAAGTCTTTATTTTCCTCTCCGCTCCCTGGCTGTGGTCTAGCACCAAAGGCCTACCCCTCCGACAGCCAGACTTCTCAATCAATTTGGCTGCATCTGAGAAATGGAGACAAAAATGTTAATCAGATCTTGCCGTTAAATTCGGCAAGACCTGAAGGAAACCCATTCTTCTGGGTCCTGAACGCAAAACTGCCCCTTTTTCCCCCCCCCACCCCAACTCCATCCCCGTTACCCCCGTAAATATCAGGGCTAAATGTCTGGGCCACTGTCTGTCTGGATCCTCACTTTGCAGGTGTGCATAGCCTTGGCCAGTAAGCAAAACGTTTTAATGAAAATATTAGCATTTAAACATCGCCCTTGTGCTCCTTCCCTGTGCTAGGCCTCTGCAAATTATTTTGTTTGGTGTATTTTTATGAGTTGACGGTTGCACTGCTTCTCAATTGTAAGATTCAACATGGCAAACTGCTTTGTAAACCGTTTCCTAGAATTACATGTTAATGATGTGTTGACAAGCCCTTTTTTTCTTGTCTTGCTCCCACTGATGTGGAAACATTGCAAGCTTTGGCTTGATGCCACTTCTAATGACACAATATTATTTAGGGTATCGCCCTCGACTGAGAAGTAGCACTCTTGCCTCTGAATGGGTTCAAGGTCTACTCATTGTGAATACATAAACTAGGCTGACACTTCAGTGCAGTACTGAGGCAATGTTGGAGGTTCCATTTTTCAGGAGGAGATGTTAAACCGAGGTCCCGTCTGCTCTCTCCGATGGACATAACAAACCATAATGAACTTGAAGAGCAGGAAAATTGTCCTGGTGTCCTGGCCAACATTTTTTCCTCGACCAACACAATCAAAAAGAGGAGGCAGCAGTGGAGTGAGTCCAATTCAGGGACAAGCGGGGTGGGTGGAGTCACAGGTACAATGACAGTGAAGAGTCCGACAGCCAGCAGAGAAGTGAAACCTGTTTCAGGTGTTAGAAGAGGGGCAGAGGTTGCTCGCGGAGCAGCTGGAAGATTGGGGGACAATCTTGCAGCAAAACATTGGCTAGGAGCCAGCAGAGTTTGATCCCAGGAACAGTCTCGAATCACAGGTTGATCCAGGAGGAGAAGAAAATGATGCAAAGAATGCAGTAAAAGAGCAGAGTGACATCTAGGAAACCACCTGCAGGTCCAACCCGGGACCTAGGAGAAGAGAGGAGTAAACCAGGAACCAGCAGAGAGAGCACTGTTCATCCAGGAACCAGCAGAGAGAATGATTTTTAGCCTATTGGGGAAAGAGATTCAAGTCCAGGAGACCAAGAGCAGGGTTCAATCCAAATTCAGCAGAAGAGTGAAGGCCAGCCCAGCCCAAGAGACCAGCAAGAAAATGGCAATAAACCCAAGAAACTGATGAAGCCGAGGATTTTTGACCAAGTGCCAACACAGCAGTGGGGTGAAAAGCAGAATCTAGTGGGCCACTGAAGTCAGGCCAGAGGCCAGAAGAGTGCTGGGATCCAGGAGAAGACTCAAGTTAGGAGAGAATTATTCTATTTCTGTGTTGCTCAGAAGTTTGTGTTACCCAGAAGACTGTTTCCAGAGGATATTTTCAGCTTCTATGTTCTTCATCTGAAGGCTGTTTTAAAGAGAAATCCCTCCAATTCCATAGTCTTTCGATACAAGAGATGTAAATTGTTAGATCCGTGATTCTGAGAGTATGATGTTTTCAAATAACTACACGGATGCTGTAACTTAACAATCAACAGGTGTTTACTGGAGTAGGGTAGCCTCAAGACTGGGGGTACAGAGGCATGCTCAAGGCTTATATACAGGTGTGGTCACAGCCGGTACTACAGTATACAGGAGCTGTAAAAGTAGTTCTCTCTTAAAGGTACATACACTACAATTCCTCCCCTTTTTAGATTAGCAGTACCCATAATATTCAAATAACAATTAACACTTTAACATGCACATTAAACAAAAATAGTCCATTTATAGATTCAGTCTTTGGGGCGGCTTCCTGATCCTTTCTGGATAGCGCCTTTCCTGAGGTTCTTGTTCTTGGTGCGGAGGCGATTCTGGCCCCTTTTCGTCGGTTAGTTCATCAGTTTCCACTGCTACTGGTTCTGAGGTAGATGCTACCGGTATGTCGGGTTCATCCCCAGGTACTCGAGACATGGGGTTGACTCGTTCCTGTGATGCTAAGATCTGATCGACGTGGCATCTCACAATGTTCTCCCCGACATCCACTGTGTACATTAATGGCCCCTGCCTTGTGCATATCGTTCCGGGTTGCCATTTCTCTGTTCGGTAGTCACGGGCCAAGACTGGTTGTCCTACATTGAGGCTCCTTGTCAGCTTCTCATTGATGTGCTGGAATTGTTTATCCTCAACATTTCTTCGCACATTGGGTCTGAGCAAATCCAGACGAGATCTCAACCTTCGGTTAAAGAACATCATGGCCGGGGTCTGGTTGGTAACTGCATGTGTCGCATTTCTGTAGGCTAATAGGAAATTGTCCACCTTATGCTGTAGTGGAATTTCATCGTCGCACATGGCCTTTATCGCCTTTTTAAAGGTTTGTACGAACCTCTCAGCCAATCCATTTGTGGCTGGATGATACGGGGCGGATGTGTAATGCCTTACCCCATTCCTTCTCATAAATTTCCAAAACTCTTCGGACACATACTGGTCCATTATCAGAGCAAATCTGCTCTGGCAAGCCGTTCCTGGCAAATATGGTCCGTAGGACTGCAATCGTTTTCTCTGTAGTGGTTGAGGACATTTTTATCACCTCAGGCCATTTCGAGTGAGCATCCACTGCTATGAAGAACATTGAGTCCATGAATTGACCAGCAAAATCAATATGCACCCGTTGCCATGGAGAGGAGGGCCACTCCCATGGGTGTAGAGGGGCATGTGGTGGTGCATTTCTGGACCTTCTGGCATCCTGAGCAGCTCTTGGTTAGATCCTCGATTTTTTTTTTTGATCGATCCCCGGCCACTACACAAGCCCTAGCAAGGCTTTTCATTTTCACCCCTCCCAGATGACCTTCATGAAGCTCATTTAGCACTCTCTCCCTTAACTTGGGTGGAATCACCACTCGGGATCCACACATCACTGTCCCCTGGCATACTGACAGCTGTTCTCTTCTGGATGAGAATGCTGGCAACAGTGAGTCGCCATGTGTTGGCCATCCCCTCACCGTCAAATCATATACCCGAGACAGTGTCGGATCATTGCGGGTCTCCTTCTCTATATCTGCGTTAGTTACTGGCAATCGTTCAATTATTGACGAATAAAATATCTCGATAGGGTCCACTGCTAGTGCTTCCTCCACAGTAGGCAGTGGCAGGCGTGATAGCCCATCAGCGTTTCCATGCTGTTTCGTGCCTTTATATTCTATTTCATATTGGTTCGCCCCTAGAAAAAGGGACCATCTTTGTAACCGTTGTGCAGTCATCACCGGAACGCCCTTCTTTGGATTAAAGATGGAGACAAGTGGTTGGTGGTCAGTCAGCAAGGTGAACTTCTGCCCATGCAGATAGTGGTTGAATGTTTTTACTCCCCATACTAGGCTGAGGGCCTCCCTGTCAATCTGGGCGTAGTTGCGCTTGGCTGAGGTTAGTGACCGAGACGCAAAGGCTACTGGCCTCTCCAACCCGTCTGGGAATTTGTGCGACAGCACCGCTCCAATACCATCGGGTGATGCATCACATGCCAAACGAATTGGTAGTGCTGGGTTGAAATGGGCCAACACCTCTTTTGATGTGATCAATTCGTTGCACTTCTGGAAAGCTCGTTTACGTTCGTCATTCCACTTCCATGGTACCCCTGTTTGCAGTAGGGTGTTCAGTGGGTGTAATACGGTAGACAAATTTGGTAAAAACTTATGGTAGTAGTTTACCAGCCCGAGGCACGACCTCAGTTGTGACACATTTTCCGGTGCTGGAGCCTTGACTACTGCCTCAATCTTTTCAGGGGACTTATGTAACCCCTCTTCATCGATGACGTGGCCACAATACGAGATCTGCTTCTGGAAAAACTCGCACTTGTGGCGATTAGCTTGTAGCCCATAAATCAAATCAAATCAAATCAAATCAACTTTTATTGTCATTGTTAGTGCACAAGTGCAGTACAACGAAATGTAGGCTTGCGGCTCCCGAGTGTGTACAATTTGGATTAGGACACTTAAACATTTCAACATACATTTGTACATATATATTAGCATAAATATGACCATAATAAAGTGCATCGGCAGGTGTGCAGGCTTTCGTGTTTATTTGTGGAGTTCAGTAGGATGACAGCCCTGGGAAAGAAGCTGTTCCTAAATCTGGTCGTACGGGTGCGAATGCATCTGTAGCGTCTTGCAGATGGTAGGAGGGCGAACAGACTGTGGCTGGGGTGGGTAGGGTCTTTGATGATGGACCGTGCCCTCCGTAGGCAGCGTTTCTGATATATATGTTCTATGGTCGGTAGCCGGGTGCCGGTAATGCGTTGGGCAGTTTTGACTACCCGCTGCAGGGCTTTCCGGTCATTGGAGCTACAGCTGCCGTACCATACCGTGATACAGTTTGTCAGGATGCTCTCTATAGTGCAGCGGTAGAAGTTAGAGAGGATCGGGGGTGACAGATTTTACATCCCTTCAGCCTCCTCAAGAAATATAGGCACTGCTGGGCCTTCTTCACCAGAGAGGAGGTGTTGAGTGACCAGGAGAGGTCTTCCGTGATGTGGACTCCGAGGAACTTAAAGCTGGCCACCCTTTCCACCTCCGCCCCATTGATGTGGATGGGGGTGTGACTTCCGCCTTTGGACTTCCTGAAGTCCACGATTATTTCCTTTTGTTTTCTTGGTGTTAAAGGCCAGGTTGTTGTCGGCGCACCACTTCACGAGATGCTGGACCTCCTCCCTGTAGGCTGACTCATCGTTGTTGGTGATCTGGCCTACCACCGTGGTGTCATCTGTGAACTTGATGATGGTGTTGGAACCATTAACAGCCACATAGTCGTGGGTGAAGAGGGAGTAGAGGAGGGGGCTCAGCACACATCCTTGTGGGGCCCCCGTGTTCAGGGTCGGGGGGGGGGGAGGTGTGGTTACCTAATTTGACAGACTGGGGTCTGTTTGTTAGGAAGTCCAGGGTCCAGTTGCAGAGGGAAGTGTTCAGGCCAAGAGTTTGGAGTTTGGTGGCCAGCTTGTTGGGGACGATGGTGTTGAATGCTGAGCTGTAGTCTATAAACAACATTCTGATGTAGGTCTCCTTACCATCTAGGTGATTCAGTGCCGAGTGTAGAGCAGTTGTGATTGCATCCTCCGTTGATCTGTTTGCCCGATAGGCAAACTGGTGTTGGTCAAGGGAGGCAGGAACACTGGCTTTGATGTGGGCTAAGACCAGTCTCTCGAAACACTTCATTATGATGGGTGTGAGTGCGACAGGTCGATCGTCGTTCAGACACGTCACAGCCGCTTGTTTAGGCACAGGAATGATGGTGGCGGTCTTGAAGCATGTAGGGACTACTGCCTGGGCCAATGACAGGTTGAAGATGGCGGTGAAGACATCAGCCAGCTGATCAGCACATTCCTTGAGTACCCGTCCAGGGATGCTATCCGGTCCAGTAGCCTTTAATCTAGTGAGCACCTTCTCCAGGTTGGCGAGGTGATCACTGTCATTTTCGCCCATGACCAGGATGTCGTCCAAATAACACTGGGTCCCTGGAATCCCTTGCAGGACTTGATCCATCGCCCTTTGCCAAATAGCCGGAGCCGATGCTACCCCGAACACCAGCCGGTTGTATTGGTAGAGACCTTTAAGAGTGTTGATCGTGAGGTATTGTTTCGAGGCTTCTTCTACCTCCATTTGCAAGTACGCCTGGGCTAGATCAATTTTGGTGAAGCATTTACCTCCAGATAGCGAGGCGAAAATATCCTCAATTCGTGGAAGCGGATATTGTACCGTGTGAAGGACTGGGTTCACTGTCACCTTAAAATCCCCACAGATGCGGACCTTCTTTGGTTCCCCAGGCATATTACTCAACGACCTCTTCATTACAGGAACGATGGGTGTAGCCCACTCGCTCCAGTCTACTTTGGACAGTACTCCTGAACGTTCCAACCCTTCCAGCTCTGCTTCGACGGCTGGTCTGATTGCATAAGGCACCGGTCTGGCCTTAAGAAACTTTGGGCTTGCATTTTCCTCTATTTTAATCATTGCTGTTATGCCTTTTACTGTTCCGAGTCCCTCCTGGAACACTTCTTTTGCGTCAGTTAGCATTTTTGACAGTCGTCCAGGTGTGACGTCGTCATCCTTTTTGGCCTCAACCTTCAGTGCCTGTATGGAATGCCAATCTAATTGTATCTTCCGGATCCATTCACGTCCTAGCAGTAGTGGTCCTCCATCTGGCAATACATATAGGTGCATTTTAGGTATTTCCTGGCCTTTGTATATCACTTTCACCCTTATTTTTCCTTTGGGGTAGACTTTTTGCCCCGTGTACGTCTTCAAGACAATCTCTGTAGCTTTCAAGGGTATATGTGAAAATAGCCGCTTGTAGTCCCTTTGGTTTATGACTGTTAGGGCTGATCCTGTTTCCAATTCCATTTTCACTTGGACTCCGTCTATCTTGAGTGTGACCCAGATAGTCTGGTGATCCTCCATTTTGGTTACCTTATGTAGTTTCAGACAACCCAGCTCGTTGCTTCCGGAGTCTGTATCACTTTTCTGTTCATCTGAACTACTGTCCATCACCTTATGTACCTTTTTGTACTTCTCCTGTGGAGATTTCTTGCTGTTGGTTTTCTTCCCTGACCTGCAGACTCTTGCTATGTGTCCTGCTTTTCCACACTGTCTGCACACTTGGTCCTTGAACCAACAATCCTTCTGGTCGTGTGTTGTTCTGTCGCAGCGATAACACTTCCCTGTTCCATATGACATTTCATTGGTGCCATATTCTTTTGGTCTCTGTTGTATCTCTGCAGCGCCCCTTGCGGCTGCTTCGTGTGATACTGCCATGCTGAAAGCCTTGTCCAGCGTAAGATCCTTTTCTGATAGAAGCCGTTTCTGGTTTCCTTTACTTTGAAGCCCACACACAAACTTGTCCCTTAACGCATCTGCTAGTCCCACTCCAAACTGGCAGTGTTTCGATAGCTTGCGCAGTTCCGTTAAGTACTCAGCATTACTTTCGTCTTTATGCTGGTTCCTTTTGTGGAACTTAAATCTTTCTGCTATCGGCAGTGGTGTGGGGTTTAAGTGGTCCTGTAGGATTTCTACTATGCCTTCGAAATTCTTATTCACGGGCTTCTCTGGGGTTATTAGGTTTTGCAGTAAGCCATAAGTTTTTGCACCCATGGAATTTAACAAAACCAGTGCTTTCCTAGCATCTGGCACTTCATTCGCCCTGCAGTACACCTCAATACATTCCACATATGTCGCCCAATCTTCGACTTCATTGTCGAACGTAGAGATACTGCCACTCTTCGGCATCCCTGGGTGTGATTTAACTGTCAAAAATGGCGTCTCCCGTGCTCTCCCTTCTTCTCCGCTGGCACAAAATGGTGTCTCCCGCGCTTTCCTTTCTTCCCGCGCTCGCCCTTCTTCTCCGCTGCGGCTTCTAAAAATGGCATCTCCCGCGCTCTTCCTTCTTCTCCGTGGCTCAATGGCATCTCCCGTGCTCTCCCTTCTGTTCAGCCCTTGAGCCCTGGCTGTGCTCTGCGCGCGTTTTTTTTTTTCTGTGCGCCTTTCCCGTTTCCGCTGCTCGGTCCTGAACCCGGCTGCTGCTTTACCCTCTCTCTCTCTCTCTTTTGTTTTTCCTCGACGCCGCTCGGTTTTCAACCCCCGGCTGCGCCATGTGCGCTTCACCCTCTCTCTTACCCTGTCGACGCTGCTCGGCTTTTTCTCTGCCGTCGGTCGGCTCCAGCCGCCGCTGTCCGGGAAGGGTCTGCGCTGTACCTGTCGTCAGTCTGTTGCTGATCGTCGTGGCTGGGGAACCAAGCCCGGCTCTCCACAGCCTCCCCTGCGATGTCCACTCTTTGCTGGATGACTGGGCGGTTGCTCATGGTCGACGCCCATGCTTCTGGCCTCGACTTTCTTCCACCGTCCTCCCGGAGCGAATCCTTGAAGGGAAATGCAGAGTTACAGGTAGATTCGAATCGACACTCGTCGCCAGTGTTAGATCCGTGATTCTGAGAGTATGATGTTTTCAAATATCTACACGGATGCTGTAACTTAACAATCAACAGGTGTTTACTGGAGTAGGGTAGTCTCAAGACTCGGGGTACAGAGGCATGCTCAAGGCTTATATACAGGTGTGGTCACAGCCGGTACTACAGTATACAGGAGCTGTAAAAGTAGTTCTCTCTTAAAGGTGCATACACTACATAAATAAGCACCTGTCATCTACTTAGCAGCTCAACCCCCCAAACTGGACCATCACGGGAATACAAAAACATGGCTGAGATCGAGAACTCACTGAGAGTTGAATCATAGGCATTAGAAAATATATTACTACAAGCATTAGCAGAATATTGCAACCATTTCCATGTGGTCGCACAGTGTTATCAGAAATGGAATGCAGCATAAACAGTGTGTAAAAGTTGGAAATTTATTGAGAAGGAAAGAGGTGCTGCTTTGTGCCTCCAATATTTGAAGTGGTTTGTGTTATTGGTAAATATTTAATTTAATCTATTTATAACAAACTAGATCAAGTCATTATTTAAAAAAACTAAAAACTATAAGCTTAGTTGATTAAATACATAGGCTGCGAAATTCGTCACCTTAGCATCGGTAGTTAAGACCGGTTTGGAGAAAAAATGGCGCCGCCTTGGTTCTGCTCACTTCCAGCATAGCCCGCGCTGGTCGCCATCTTGGTGAGGGCGATAGCGCAGGCCGGAGGTGCGCACACCTGCAGTATGGAGTAACGCTGATTTGATGCACAACCTGCAATTTTCGACGTCGCCGCTCTAATCAGCGCCCTCTCCTAAGCACACACAGCTGAACGTGAACTCAGCTGCACGAGGGAACCCCCACTAACGCTAGTGAAAGGGATACATCCAACTTCCAAGTAAGTTGATTATTTCTCTTGTACTGGCTCTTGCAGCATTTATTTGAATCTTGCCCTGCTGCAAGACATTTCAAAAGTTGTTATAAGAACATAAGAAATAGGAGCAGGAGTAGGCCATACGGCCCCTCGGGCCTGCTCCGCCATTCAATAGGATCATGGCTGATCTGAACCTAGACTCGCGTCCACTTCCCTGCCCTCTCCCCGTAACCCCTGATTCCCTTATCTGCTAGGAAAATGTCTCTCTCCATTTTAAATTTATTTAATGTTGCAGCTTCCACAGCTCTCTGGGGTAGCAAATTCCATAGATTTACTACCCTCTGAGTGAAGAAGTTTCTCCTCATCTCAGTTTTGAAAGGGCAGCCCCTTATTCTAAGATTATGCCCCCTAGTTCTAGTCTCACCCATCAGTGGAAACATCCTCACCGCATCCACCCGATCAAGCCCCCTTACAATCTTATATGTTTCGATAAGATCGCCTCTCATTCTTCTGAACTCCAATGAGTAGAGTCCCAACCTACTCAACCTTTCCTCATACGTCAACCCCCTCATCTCTGGAATCAACCGAGTGAACCTTCTCTGAACCGCCTCGAGAGCAAGTATATCTTTTCTTAAATATGGAAACCAAAACTGCGTGCAGTATTCCAGGTGCGGCCTCACCAATACCCTGTATAACTGCAGCAAGACTTCCCTGTTTTTATACTCCATCCCCCTTGCAATAAAAGCCAAGATTCCATTGGCCTTCCTGATCACCTGCATACTAACTTTTTGTGTTTCATGCACCAGGGCCCCCAGATCCTTTTGTACTGTAGCACTTTGCAGTTTCTCTCCATTTAGATAATAATTTGCTCTTTGATTTTTTCTGCCAAAGTGCATAACCTCACACTTTCCAACATTATATTGCATCTGCCAAATCTCTGCCGACTCACTTAGCCTGTCTATGTCCTTTTGCAGGTTTTTTATGTCCTCCTCACTCACTGCTTTCCCTCCCATCTTTGTATCGTCGGCAAACTTGGTTATGTTGCACTCTGTCCCTTCCTCCAAATCGTTAATATAGATTGTAAAGAGTTGGGGTCCCAGCACTGACCCCTGCGGAACACCACTAGTTACTGATTGCCAGCCCGAGAATGAACCATTTATCCCAACTCTTTGTTTTCTGTTAGATAGCCAATCTTCCACCCATGCCAGTATATTACCCCCAATCCTGTGATTTTTTATCTTGATCAGTAATCTTTTGTGTGGAACCTTGTCAAATGCCTTTTGGAAGTCCAAATACATTACATCCACTGGTTCCCCTTTATCCACCCTGTATGTTACACCCTCAAAGAATTCGAGCAAAATTGTCAAACATGACTTCCCCTTCATAAAACCATGCTGACTCTGTCCTATTAAATTATGTTTATCCAAATGCTCTGTTACTGTTTCCTTAAGAGTGGACTCCAACATTTTGCCAACCACAGATGTTAGGCTAACTGGTCTATAGCTTCCAACTTTTTGTCTACTTCCCTTCTTAAATAGCCTTCTGCCTACTACCCTTTTTAAATAAGGGTGTTACATTAGCAGTTTTCCAATCTGCTGGGACCTTTCCTGAGTCCAGGGAGTTCTGGAAAATAATCACCAATGCATCCACAATCCCTTCCGCCACTTCTCTCAAGACCCTAGGATGTAGGCCATCAGGTCCAGGGGATTTATCCGCCTTAAGTCCCATTATTTTACTGAGTACTATCTCCTTAGTGATTTTAATCGTGTTTAGCTCCTCCCCCCCTATTGCCCCCTGTTTGTCCAGTGTTGGGATATTTTTAGTGTCCTCTACTGTAAAGACTGATACAAAATATTTGTTCAGCGTCTTTGCCATCTCCATGTTCCCCACCACTAGTTTCCCAGCCCCATCCTCTAAGGGACCAACGTTCACTTTAGCCACCCTCTTTCTTTTTATATAGCTGTAGAAACTCTTGCTATCTGTTTTTATATTTTTTGCTAGTTTACTTTCATAATCTATCTTCCCTTTCTTAATTAATCTTTTAGTTATTGTTTGCGGGCTTTTAAATGCTTCCCAATCTTCTATCCTCCCACTAGATTTGGCTAATTTATATGCCCTTGTTTTCAGTCGAATACTATCCTTTATTACTTTACTAAGCCACGGATGGCTGTATTTTCTTTTACTCCCCTTTTTCCTCAGTGGAATATATTTATCTTGAAAGATGTGAAATATCTCCTTGAATGTAGACCACTGCTCTTGTACCATCTTACACTTTAACCTCTTAAAACCTCCCCCCCCCCCCCCCCACTAATTAGTTTAAAGCCCTCTCTACAGCCCTAGTTATTCGATTCGCCAGGATTCTAGTCCCAGCACTGGCCAAGTGAAGTCCGTCCCAACGGAACAGCTCTCGCCTGTCCCAGTACTGATGCCAGTGTCCCAGGAAGCAAAACCCATTTCTCCCACACCAGTCTTTGAGCCACGCATTTAACTCTCTAATTTTATTTACCCTAGCCAAATTTGCACGTGGCTCAGGTAGTAATCCAGAGATTATTACCCTTGTGGTTCTGCTTTTTAATTTGGCCCCTAGCTGCTCAAACTCCTTCAGCAGAACCTCCTTCCTTGTCCTATCTATGTCGTCGGTACCAACATGGACCACGACAACTGGATCCTCCCCCTCCCACTCCAAGTTTCTCTCCAGCCCAGAGGAGATGTCCTTAACCCTGGCACCGGGCAGGCAACACAGTCTTCGGGACTCTCGCTCTCGGCTGCAAAGAACTCTATCTATCTCCCTAACGATACTATCCTCTACCACTACAACATTTCTTTTAACTCCCCCCCACTTGAATGGCCCCCCGCTCCACGGTGCTGTGGCCAGGTTGCTCATCCTCCCCGCAGTCCCTGTTCCCATCCTCACAGGGAGTAAGAGCCTCAAACCTGTTGGACAAGAGCAAGGGCTGCGGCTCCTCCAACACTACCTCCTGGATCCCCGTACCTGCCTCACTTCTAGTCACACCATCCTGTCCCTGGCCACGGACTACATCTGAAATAATTAATCTAATTGGTGTGACTACCTCCTGATACACAGAGTCCAGGTAACTCTCCTCCTCCCTGATGTGTCTCAGTGTTTGAAGCTCGGACTCCAGCTCTTCAACACGGAGCCGGAATTCCTTGAGCAGCCAACACTTACTGCAAATGTGATCACCGTGAGCATCAATGGTGTCCACCAGCTCCCACATATTGCAGCAGCAACACATCACCTGATCTCCCATTCTATGTAATTAATTAAATTTATTAATATTTTTAAATACCCTCTGCCCCAATTCTAGATAATGAATATCGCACCTTAGAAACTATAAACCACAGCGTTTAAGCTTAAAAAGAGAGAAATACTTAACAACCAATCACTTACCCGCTTTCTGGTGACGTCACACTTGGATTACTTTTTACCTCTCTCTTTTCCTCTGACTTCAGAGACTGGAGATTGGTACACTTTACCTGGGTCTCTGAAGCCTTTTTCAGCTTCCCGCTCGCGCCTCCCGCTGATACTCGCGGTCTGAGGCCTTCCCTGGGTCTCTGAAGCCTTTTTAAGCTTCCCGCTCGCGCCTCCCGCCGACACCCACGGTCTGAGGCCTTTCCTGGGTCTCTGAAGCCTTTTTAAGCTTCCCGCTCGCGCTTCCCGCCGACACCCACGGTCTGAGGCCTTTCCTGCGTCTCTGAAGCCTTTTTAAGCTTCCCGCTCGTGCCTCCCGCCGACACCCACGGTCTGAGGCCTTTCCTGGGTCTCTGAAGCCTTTTTAAGCTTCCCGCTCGTGTCTCCCGCCGACACCCACGGTCTGAGGTCTTACCTGGGTCTCTGAAGCCTTTTTAAGCTTCCCGCTCGTGCCTCCCGCCGACACCCGCGGTCTGAGGCCTTTACTGGGTCTCTGAAGCCTTTTTAAGCTTCCCGCTCGTGCCTCCCGCCGACACCTGCGGTCTGAGGCCTTACCTGGGTCTCTGAAGCCTTTTTAAGCTTCCCGCTCGCGCCTCCCGCTGATACCCGTGGTCGGAGGCCTTACCTGGGTCTCTGAAGCCTTTTTAAGCTTCCCGCTCGCGCCTCCTGCCGACACCCGCGGTCTGAGGCCTTACCTGGGTCTGAAAGTGTGCAGGGAGTGCTGCTGGACGTTGGGAAGGTGTTGGCTGCTACTGGAGGGCCTCTGAGTTCACCACATGCTCCCAATCACGGGGGCTCTACTTGCAGAGCTGCAGCATGACAGGGGGATGGGGCAGAGGCAGCAAAGAAGACAAGCTGCTCGCAGAGGGAGAAGGGAGAGGAGGGCTCTCAGCAGGAGGTTTTACCCATCGAGGGTCTTCAGGGAGCACTCATTCTACCTGCATCTAAGCCAGGGCCGTATGTTCGGCGGCTCTGCTTCACCAAGGAAGTGGTCACAGAATTCTGCCAACTCCTGAAACCAGACCTGCAGCCTCAGAGCAGGGTGACGCTGGCTCTGCCAGTGTCCCTCAAGGTGACTGTGGCCCTGAATTTTTTCACCAGCAATCCTTCCACGCTGGAACAGGCGACATAGCAAACATCTTGCAGTTCGCCGTCCAAAACTGAATCCAGGAGGTCACAGAGGCTGTGTACTCCAGGAGAAGTGACGTCATTGTTTTCTCTCCAAACAAAGAGAAGCAGGAGATGTGTGCACATGGCTTTGCCAGGATATCGGGCTTCCCCATGGTGCAGGGCGCCATTGACTGCACACACATGGCTTTGTGGGCACCGCATATCAATGCTGAGATGTATTGTAACCGCAAAGGGTACCACTCATTTAATGTGCAGTTCGTGTGCAACCACGCCCAACACATCATGATGGAGAATGCCCTGTATCCTGGCTGCAGTCATAATGTATTCATCCTGCGCCAATCCACTGTGCCAGAAATCTTCCAGCCACCACGTCGAACCCGAGGATGGCTGCTAGGTGACAACGGTTATCTGCTCTACACCTGGCTGATGACTCCCCTTCACAACCCAACCATTCCTGGCCAGCAATCATATAATGAGAGCCATGCTGCCATGAGAAATGTCATCGAGCAGACTGACGGGGTGCTCAAGCAACAGTTCTATTGCCTTGACCTCTCGGAGGAGCTCTCCAGTACTCACCAGAGCGGGTGTCCCACTTCTTGGTCATCTGCTGCATCCTCCATATGTTGACCACCATGAGGGTGCAGCCCTTGCCACCACGGGTTCCGCGACCAGCTCAGGAGGAGGAAGAGCAGCAGGAGGAGGAGGATGGGAGGAGGCAAAATGCAAATCCCCATACTGGACAGGCTGTCAATGAGCTCATCATCAGACTCTGGTTCCCCTAAATGAAACTCCAGATCTCCGTTGCTCAACAGTTCCCCACCTTACAATCCCTCTTTCACATCGCAGTGTCCTCTTAGCCACAATGCTGAAATGAAAGCCACCACAAAACAAACATTCCATACAACTTATAAGTGATTAATTCCAAAACTGCATTACAAAGTTAACTAATCATCCTTGTGCATTCCCTTAGTGTTTGTCTTTTGTGTGCCTTTACCTATCCTGGTACTCGTACAAAGTGGTACCCCAGTGGCTGCAGCGTGGCTGGTAGAAGGTTACTGACTTTCCGTGGGGGACACTGCAAATGGCCTTGCAGGACAACCTCGAGCAGCTCTCAGCCTAGAAGGCCCGACTATAGACAGCACCACTTTGGCATGGGCGGCAGCAGTCTGGGCTGGCTGGCTGACAGGCAACAGTAAGGGCACTGGTAGAGTGGCAGTGGCGGAAGTACAAATGCTGTCATTCTGAGAGAGGACAGCAGGTTCGAGCTCCACAGAGCCACTGCCACTCAGGGTGGCTCCTCAGCAACCCTAGTAATCCGTTGTATAGACTGAGCAAACCAAATTTGCAGTAATGGTGTGGAGGGCGAGTTCATGGAATGCATTCAAGAGAGTTTTCTAGATTAGTATGTCAAGGAACCAATTGGGAACAGATGGTTTTAGGTCTAGTATTGTGCAATGAGACAGGGTTAATTAAAAACCTTGTAGTAAAGTAGCCTCCAGGGAAAGCGTGACCATAATATGATAGAATTTTATATTGCGTTTGAGAGTGATTTAGTTAAGTGTGAAACTGGGGTCTTAAATCTGAATAAATCAAACTAAGCAGGTATGAAGGGCCTGTTTGCTAAAGTAGATTTGGAAACTAGATTAACAGATATGATGATAGATAAGCAATGGCAAATATTTAACTAAATAATTCATAATTCACAGCGAATATACATTCACTTAAGGAATAAAAACCCCACGGGAAAAATGGTCCAACCGTGGCTAACAAGTGAAGTTAAAGATAATATTAGATTAAAAGAAAAGGCTTGTAATGTTGCCAAAAAGAGTAGTAAGCCTGAGGATTGGGAGGATTTTAGAATTCAGCAAGGGGGGCCAAGAAATTGATCGGGAGAGAAAATAGCATACTAGCAAGAGACATAAATACAGATTGTAAAAGCTTCTATAGGTATGTAAAATGGAAGCAATTGGCAAAAGTAAATGTGAGTACCTTACAGGCAGAGACAGGATAAATTATAATGGGGAATAAGGAAATGGCAGAGAAATTAAACAAATACTTTGGCCGCGATTTTCCCATTGGAGGCGGCGGGTTGGGTGCGGGTCAGGTGGTCGGCGGGTCCCGAACCCGCCTCTGCTGCCAGGTGGGAAAAAGTTGTGATTTTCCCCTAATTGACCAATGAATTCCGTGTGTGTGGGCTCTCCTGGCCCAATTAGCGTTTTGGGACTGAAACTCGCCTCTGCTGACGCCACTTATCCAGCTACATTTAAGGACTCCAAGCAGCCTTGTTCCTTATCTGCCTGTGTTCTTGATGCTGTGGAAGTCTGGGAATCTTGCCTCCTTCAACGATGTCTAGCTCAAGTTCCAAGGCCTCCCCGAGATTCAGTGACACTCCCTCCACCAACACATTGAGGGAGCTAACAGCTAATAAGGAGGTGCTCTTCCCCTCTTCTGGGAGTAAGAAGCCTCCCCAGCAAACAAAAGCTGTATGACTACAGATTGCAAGGGAACTGAGCAGCAGGTCGGTGTGCAGCAGAACCTGGCTGCAGTGCTGTAAAAAGTTCAATGACCTTGTGTGAACAGGAAAAGTGAGTAAACCATCACCTTGACCCTCATTCTGCTACCCTTCTCCTCTCATCACCGGCACTCTGCATTGTCAAGCTACTGCTACACATTCCACTGTACCCTTACATCCCTTGCACCCTTAACCATCCCTCTCTCTGTATGTACACAATCACTTCACTATTCGACTATGTTGCCCTCACACTCCCTATACAATTATGCAATGACAACAACTAACAAAACACTTGGAGGACCCTTGGTATTTGCACCTCACTCCATCTTTGTCTCCTTCTAAGCATCTATGCTCTGGAATCTCTACACTCACTCCATCATTCTCAATCAAACTCCACTTGTCACCCTGAAGGAGAAGAGAGCCCACAATAAGCAGGAAAGGGCGAGGACTGGAGGAGGGCCACCCTCAATAACCCATCTCACTAATGCTGAAGAGGCAGACCTGGAGCTCATTGGTGCTAGCGTGGATGTGGAAGTGCGGGATGGACAGACAGGTGCAGAGGAGCAAGCTGGTGACAGAATAGTATTGCATCTCATAAAAAACATAGAAACATAGAAAAATAGGAGCAGGAGTAGGCCATTCTGCCCTCCGAGCCTGCTCCGCCATTCAATATGATCATGGCTGATCCTCTATTTCAATACCATATTCCCGCTCTCTCCCCATACCCCTTGATGCCTTTTGTATCTAGAAATCTATCTATCTCCTTCTTAAATATATTCAGTGACTTGGCCTCCACAGCCTTCTGTGGTAGAGAATTCCACAGGTTCACCACCATCTGAGTGAAGAAATTTCTCCTCATCTCAGTCCTAAATGTCCTACCCCATATCCTGAGACTGTGACCCCTTGTTCTGGACCCCCCAGCCAGGGGAAACATCCTCCCTGCACCCAGTCTGTCTAACCCTGTCAGAATTTTATACGTTTCAATGAGATCCCCTCTCATTCTTCTAAACTCCAGTGAATACAGGCCTAGTCGATCCAATCTTTCCTCATATGACAGTCATACCATCCCAGGAATCAGTCTGGTAAACCTTTGCTGCACTCCCTCTATGGCAAGTATATCCTTTCTTAGGTAAAGGAGACCAAAACGGCACACAGTATACTACAGGTGTGGTCTCACCAAGGCCCTGTATAACTGTAGTAAGACATCCTTGCTCCTGTACTGAAATCCTCTTGCAATGAAGGCCAACACACCATTTGCCTTCCTAACAGCTTGCTGCATCTGCATGTTTGCTTTCAGTGACTGGTGTACAAGGGCACCCAGGTCCCTCTGTACATCAACATTTCCCAATCTATCACCATTTAAATAATACTCTGTGGCGGAGCCACTGAGGGACTCTGATCAATTGTATATAGTTCCCTTTAATAATATGTTGGCTGCAGCCTGAGTCTGTATCTTTGTTTTCACTGTTTACATGTACAGAGCGCGATCACTTTAATAGCGCGGGTAAACGTGATGACGTCACGCCATTCATCACGTGATCCCCCACCGGCGGGAAAAACGTGATGACATCATGACGTCCGCCACGGGACTGCCCAAGCAGTCCTCGTGGAGTCTCCGAACTGACTAGACCTATATTCGATGTTCTCCTGCAGTTATCCGTTAAACTCTGTTAGTTTTCATTAAACCTCGTTTATTTGATCACCTGAGTGGACCTCAGTCTTTTGGATAGGAACTAGACATTTCTACATTGGTGACCCCGACTTTTGCGAACGGTTTTCGCAGAAGTTACTGAACACCGTTGCTTTGAAGCTACCACAGTTCTGGGAGCAACAGCCAGCCGCGTAGTTCATCCAGGCTGAAGCCCAGTTCGCAATCAGGAACATCGTTGCGGATCAGACCCGTTACTATTACGTGGTCTCCGCCCTCGACAGCGCCACAGCCTCGCGGATCGTCAGCCTGCTTGGTAATCCACCAGAAGATCGCAAGTGTGAAACGATAAAGGCGGGGTTGTTACAGGTCTTCGGGCTCACGAAGTCGGAGCGCGCCCGCCGGCTGCTCGCTATGCCCGGCCTCAGGGACTCCAAGCCGTCCGAGCTCATGAGCCAAATGCTCACGCTCCTGGGCTCCGAACCGGAATGCTTCCTCTTCAGGGAGCTATTCCTCAGCCAGCTACCGGAGCAAGTTCAAGCTGCCCTAGCCAGGTTGGAAGTCACAGACTGCGCAGAGCTGGCTGCCGAAGCGGACAAGATCTTCGCGGTGACGCAGCAGTACTGCGCTGCCACGAGGCGCCCATCCCCCACAGATGCTGCTCCAGCCCCTCAACCTGTGGGGTTGTGCTTCTACCACGCCCGTTTTGGCGCGAAAGCAAGATGCTGCCGCCCTCCTTGCAGCTTTTCGCTCAAAAAAAACCCAGCAGCCACCCTGTTGAAAGAGGACTGGTTATAACGAGTGCCCCGCTGTTATGATGGCAATCGGTAATTCGGGAAAACTCCTCTTCATCACTGACTCCCTATCTGGTCGACGTTTCCTCTGCGACACCGGGGCGCAGTGTAGCATCCTACCCGCGTCAAATCTTGATCTACAAGCCGGGGGGGCACGGCCCCTCCCTCGAGGCGGCTAATGGCGGGGCCATTCGGACCTTCGGAAGACGGCGGGTCCAGGTGTGCTTCGGCGGCCAGCGGTTTTACTGGGATTTCATCACGGCCAAAGTCTCTCAAGCCATCCTCGGGGCGGATATTTTGTGCGCCAACGGCCTCCTGGTGGATGTACGGCACCGCCGGTTGATCAATGCGGCCACTTTTCACTCCATCCCGTGCCACCGCATTAACACCGTGTTGCGCACTGCCTCCTGTGCGTTCCCACCTCCGGATGACTTCACTTGCCTCCTCGGAGATTTCCCAGACCTGACCAGACACACTTACTCTTCCATAGCCACGAAACATGGTGTCGAACATCACATCACCACTACTGGCTCCCCGGTCTAAGCACGGGCCCAGCGCCTCGAACCGGGCAAGCTCACGCTGCGAAAGCGGAGTTTGATATGATAGAGCGGCTAGGAATTATTCGCTGGTCGAATAGTCCCTGGTCTTCGCCTCTCCACATTGTTCTGAAACCTGATGGCGGCCTTGCGGCGACTACCGACGCCTGAACGACGCCACTACTCCTGATCGGTACCCGATCCCTCTTATTCAGGATTTCTCTGCCCATTTGACGGGAAATACCATTTTTTCAAAAGTCGACCTTGTCCGTGGCTACCACCAGGTCCCCGTACACCCGCAAGATGCCCCGAATTCGGCCTGTTTGAATTTCTACGGATGCCGTTTGGATTGAAGAGCGCTGCACAGGCTTTCCAGCACTTGATGGATTCCATGCTGCGGGACCTCAAGTTTCTATTCGTCTACTTCGACGACATCCTCATCGCCAGCCCTAATAAAGAGGAGCACATCTGCCATTTGCGCACCCTCTTTAGACGCCTCAGTCAACATGGCTTGATCATCAACCCGGCCAAGTGCCAGTTCGGCCTGCAGCAGATTGATTTCTTAGGCCATCGCATCACATCGGACGGCGCAATTCCCCTGCAAACTAAGGTGGAGGCAGTTACTTCGTTCCCGCGCCCGCAGACCGTCCAGGCCCTGCAGGAGTTCCTAGGGATGGTAAATTTTTATCACCGGTTCGCCCTAATGCAGCCCTGCTCATGCAGCCCTTGTATGAGGCCCTCAAGGGCAAGTCCGGCAAGGATCCGATTAGCTGGACGGTCGACATGGACCGGGCGTTCATCGACACAAAAGGTGCCTTAGCCAATGCAACCATGCTGGCACACCCGCTGCCAGGTGCCACCATCGCCCTTACCACCGACGCGTCAGAGCGCCATCGGCGCAGTGCAGGATCAGTGGGTGCAATGGACGTGGCAACCGCTGGCGTTTTTCAGCCGTCAACAACGGCGAAATGAACGGAAGTACAGCACGTTCGACCGGGAGTTGCTGGCCCTTTTTCTGGCCATCCGCCATTTCCGGTTCTTGCTGGAGGGACGTCCGTTCACAGCTTTTGTGGACCATAAGCCACTAACGTTCACTATGGCCAAGACCGCCGAACCATGGTCAGCTCGGCAACAACGTCAGTTGACGTTTATTCTGAGAATTCACCACTGACATTCAGCATGTGTCCGGTAAAGACAACCTGGTGGTGGATTGCCGCTCCCGCGCGACCGTTCATGCAGTCCAGCTCAGCATCGACTATGCCCTCATGGCTGCGGATCAAGCCTCGGATCCGGAAGTCCAGTCTTACAGAACCAACCCCTCTAGCCTCCAAGCGACCGACGTCAAATCCCATGCCGCGGGCACTACGCTACTCTGCAATGTCTCCGTAGGAGATCCTTGCCCTATCGTGCCAGTCGCCTGGCGCCAAAAAGTTTTCGACGCCATACACGGGTTGTCGCACCCTGGCATGAAGGCCTCGCAATGGCTGATGTTGTCCAAATTCATGTGGCGGGGCATGCACATGGATGTTCGCGACTGGGCCAACACCTGCGTGGTCTGTCAAAAGGCCAAGGTGCAGCGTCACGTCAAGGCTCCATTGGCCACTTTCGCTGTTCCGGAACGTAGGTTTGATCATGTGCATGTGGACCTGGTGGGGCCACTTCCGCCTTCGCACGGGTTTACTCATCTTCTTAAAATGGTGGACCGCACCACTCGATGGCTGGAGGCGGTTCCTTTGTCATCCACCGCTTTCGCAGATGTCGCCAGGGCATTCATCTCCTCTTGGGTCGCTCGTTTCGGGGTACCGGCGGACATCTCGTCTGATTGTGGGCCACAGTTTTCTTTGGAGCTCTGGAACGCTGTGGCTCAGGGGTTCGGCGTCAAGCTACATCGCACCACTGCCTACCATCCACAGGGGAACGGCCTGTGCGAACGATTCCACAGGTTGCTCAAAGCTGCACTGCGAGCCAGCCTTCAAGGCGCGGGCTGGGTGGACAGGCTTCCATGGGTCCTTTTGGGTCTTCGTACGGCGCCTAAAGAAGATCTTCAATCGTCCTCGGCGGAGCTCATATATGGCCAGCCGTTACGCGTACCAGGGGATTTCCTTCTGACTCCAACAGAGCCATGATCCGCAGCTCATCAGCCACCAGGAGGCGGCCAGAAGTTTCGCTCCAGTGCCTACGTCACATCACGGCTTGCAGAACTCCCATGTCCCAGCTGAGCTGAAGAACGCCGACTACGTGTTTATCCGCCATGACGCTCATCGGGATCCGCTCAAACTCCCTTACACTGGTCCTTTCCGCGTGATAGAGCCGGGAGACAAAACTTTTTCGGTCGATGTCGGAGGTAAACCGGACCACATTTCGGTTGACCGGTTGAAACCGGCTCACTTGGACCTTGACCACCCAGTCAAGATCGCACAACCGCCGAAACGTGGCCGACCGCCCACAGTCGCCATGCCAGATCAAACGCAACCGCCCGCCAGCTCGCCCGCCGTCCATCAGCTTCCACTTCAAGGCTACAGAAGTCGATCTGACAGGCTTGTCCGGCCCCCTCGCCGTTTTACTTTCGCTATTAAAGACAATTCTGGGGGGGCGCATGTGGCGGAGCCACTGAGGGACTCCAATCAATTGTATATAATTCCCTTTAATAATATTTTGGCTACAGCCTGAGTCTGTATCTTTGTTTTCACTGTTTACATGTACAGAGCGCGATCACTTTAATAGCGCGGGTAAACGCGATGACGTCACGTCATTCATCACGTGATCCCCCACCGGCGGGAAAAATGCGATGATGTCATGACGTCAGCCACGGGACCGCCCAAGCAGTCCTCGTGGAGCCTCTGAACTGTCTAGACCTATATTCGATGTTCTCCTGTAGTTATCCGTTAAACTCTGTTAGTGTTCATTAAACCTCGTTTATTTGATCGCCTGAGTGGACCTCAGTCTTTTGGATAGGAACTAGACATTCCTACAACTCTGCCTTTCTGTTTTCCCTACTGAAGTGGATAACTTCACATTTATCCACGTTATACTGCATCTGCCATGTATTTGCCCACTCACTCAACTTGTCTAAATCGCCTTGAAGCCTCTTTGCATCTTCCTCACAACTCACAATCCCACCTAATTTTATGTCATCCGCAAACTTGGAAATATTACATTTGGTTCCCTCATCTAAATCATTGATATACATTGTGAATAGCTTGGGCCTAAGCACTGATCCCTGCGGTACCCCACTAGTCACCGCCTGCCACCCCGAAAAATACCCATTTATTCCTACTCTCTGTTTCCTGTCTGTTAACCAATTTTCAATCCATGCCCGTATATTACACCCAATCCCATGTGCTTTAATTTTGCACACTAATCTCTTATGTGGGACTTTATCAAAGGCCTTCTGAAAATCCAAAGGCACCACATCCACTGGTTCTCCCTTATCTATTCTATCAGTTTCATCCTCAAAAAACTCCAGTAGGTGTGTCAAACACAATTTCCCTTTCATAAATCCATGTGTAGGATTTGCAAAATTGGACTTTGTATTAATAAGGGTCAAATGGCAGAAGAGGCCATGATTTTAAAGACTGTTTTAAAAGAAGCCCAGAAAAAAGGGGCATACAAAATGGCCACCATACCATGTGACCAGCTTATTAGGACACTTTAAAATGGTCCCTGTGCAACCGCAGACAGTTTTGTGGATTCAACCCACAGTAAGTTCTGGAAGCCGTTTCTGAGGGAACGAAACCAGACCCACACGTATACATATGGATTAGATGCAGATCCAGTCAAGATCGGCCTGGAGACAGAGGCCATCTAAATGTTGACCCAGACAAAAGGGGACAATTTCATATTCACGAGAACAGCACCCAGGACTAGATAACGAGATCAACAGGACATTAAAAACAATGAAGGTCATTCCAGACCAGAGATGGGCCTTTACCAGCCGTTTAAAACATTAAAAAATATAATAACTACCCCGCTGTGCTCCCAGCCCGCCAAAAGTTAAACAAAGACTAACCTGATTTTGGGTGGGAGATGGAAGTTTCTGGGAGAAAGGTATATCTGGAAGACTTTTCGGCAGTTGGAGAGAGCTTGAATCCGGACACTTGGAGGAAGAGGAAGAAGAAGAAGAAGAAGAAGCCATTTGGCCAGCTGTGGAAGCAGAACTGGATGCCTTAGAGAGTGCAGGTGTCCTTACAAAAATTGAGTGGAGTGAGTGGGCCACGCCCATCGTCCCAGTTATAAAGAAATCTGCAAATAACACACCGGGGGAACCAAAGAAGGTTCGCATTTGCGGGGATTTTAAGATAACTATTAACCCAGTCCTACACACGGTACAGTATCCGCTGCCGTGGATAGAGGACATATTCGCATCGTTAGCTGGGGGTAGACACTTTACGAAAATTGACCTTTGTCAAGCTTATTTACAGATGGAGGTGGAACAGGAATCGAAAAAGCTCCTAACGATTAACACACACAAGAGATTGTACCAGTACAATCGCCTGGTATTTGGTGTGGCGTCCGCCCCGGCAATATGGCAGAGGACCATGGAACAGGTCCTACAGGGCATTCCAGGAACGCAGTGCTACCTGGATGACATCCTGGTGACAGGACAAACGGATACCGACCACCTCGCTAACCTGGAGTGAGTACTTCTGCGGTTACAACAATACGGACTCGGGGCGAACAAGCAGAAATGTGAGTTTTTCCAGGAACGTATCTCATACTGTGGTCACATTATAGATAAGGAAGGCCTGCATAAGTCCCCGGAAAAGATCGAGGCAGTAGTGAAGGCCCCGCCCCCTGAGAATGTATCTCAGTTACGATCATTCTTAGGCCTTATAAACTATTAGCATAAGTTCCTCCCGAACTTATCGTCCATTTTACATCCACTAAATTCATTGCTGCAAAAGGGAGTCTCCTGGAAGTGGGACGAAGCGTGTGAGGCTGCTTTTAAAAAGGGTAAACAACTCATTACATCAAAGGAAGTGCTCGCACACTTTGACCCAAAAATGCCAATGAGGTTGGCATGTGACGCCTCCCCGTACGGTATAGGGGCAGTGTTGTCACACAAATTCCCAACGGGACGGAGAGGCCAATAGCATTTGCCTCAAGGTCGTTAACTACAGCCGAAAGAAACTATGCGCAAATCGACAGGGAGGCCCTCAGTCTGGTGTGGGGTGTAAAAAAATTCCACCACTACCTGCATGGGCAACGTTTCACACTACTGACTGATCATCAACCGTTGGTGTCGATATTTAATCCAACAAAAGGGGTGCCCCTGATGACGGCCCAAAGGCTACAGAGATGGTCACTGTTCTTAGGAGCACACCAGTACCTTATCGAATATAAGGGTACCAAACAGCATGGCAATGCGGATGGTCTGTCGCGGCTACCCTTGCCTGCCGAGATCGAAGAGATAGTACAGGACCCCGTGGAAATATATCATACGGCTGTTATGGAACACTTGCCCATCACCATCCAATGTATCGAGCGGGAAACACGAACGACCCGACATTGGCAAGGGTTTACGAGTTAACCGTGAAAGGCTGGCCGGCGCAGGGTGACGCATCATTGCCGGCGTTTTCGGCAAGGAAGGACCAGTTGTCTGTCTGCCGGGGCACATTGATGTGCGGAGCCAGGGTGGTGGTCCCTCAAAAATTACAACATAAAGTGTTGCAGGACTTACACGAAGGTCATCTGGGGGGTGTCAAAATGAAAAGCCTCGCCAGAGCCTACGTCTGGTGGCCCGGCATTGACAGGGACATTGAGGAAGTAGCAAAAGCGTGCCAAGAGTGCCAGATGGTACAGAACGTACCACCACAAGCCCCACTACATCCGTGGGAGTGGCCCTCAACGCCGTGGCAAAGGATCCACGTGGACATCGCTGGCCCCTTCCTGGATGCGATGTTCCTTATTGTAGTGGACGCCCATTCAAAATGGCCGGAGGTCATAAAGATGTCATCAACGACAGCCGAAAAGACGGTCGCAGTCTTAAGGACCATTTTTGCCCGAAACGGGGTGCCCGAGCAAGTCTGTTCGGACAATGGGCCACAATTTGTGGCAGAAGAATTTCAAGCATTCCTAAAAAGGAATGGAGTGCGACATTATACGTCCGCACCATATCATCCGGCTACAAATGGGCTGGCAGAGCGCTTTGTACAGACTTTTAAAAAGGCCATCAAGGCGATGGGGGAGGAAAGGTTGCCACTACAACACAAGGTGGACAACTTCCTATTTGCATACCGTAATGCTGCACATACGGTGACCAACCAGGCCCCCGCCGTCATGTTCTTTAATAGAAGGTTAAGGTCTCGCCTTGAATTGCTCAGACCAAACATTCGGAGAGATGTGGAAAACCGAGTATTTCGTAGGGCTCCTGACAGACAGACACGGAGCTTCGAGGTGGGGCAGCAAGTGTTGGCCCGTGATTATCGGAATGAAAAGTGGCGGTCAGGTACGATAAAGGCCCGCCAGGGTCCCTTGATGTACACAGTTGAGACAGGGGAAGGCATAATCAGACGACCTGCTGATCAACTTGTGGAGTCCAGAAACCCAACTGATTCACTACCTCAAACGTCTCAGCACATTGTTACAGCGGAATCACGGCCCAGCTCGTCGTTAGAGGGCTCAGGATTGCGAGGAGTTCAGCACTCCAGTGATCTCCACGGCACAGGATGTGCCATCAGACACCGACGAGTCCAGCGATGAAGGGGTGACGGAAGTACCGCCGCCTACACCGAGACCGACTAGAGAAAGACGCTATCCTAGTCGAGATAGGAGGCCTCCTCAGAGACTGAATCTATAACATGTTTCTGTTTATATATATATATATATATATATATATATATATATATTATTTATATATATATATATATATATATATATATATATATATATATATATATATATAAAGTAGACAACTCTTGATGTAAATATGTTATGTATATTGTGTTACCAAATGTTATTAGCCCTAGTTATGGGGCATCTATTGACTTAATTGCACGGGTACATTTTAATTAAAAGGGAAGGAATGTTGTGTATGTAATAGGTATGTTACTTTAAACCTATGGCCAGGGCAGCACTACTTTTGTAGGGCGTAGTGATACCGTAGTACCACTCCTGGCCATAGGGGTATAAATAGTACTGTGGGTACTGATCTCCTCAGTTCCCGCCTGTTGGTATTAAGTAAAGACCTACGTTGAATCTTCCAAGCTGTCTCTTCATTATTGGATTAAGTATAGACACATACTTTACAATAGAGACAATGCGGTCTCTGATGATCGCGCAGGGGAAGATAGCTGTCACCACTGGTCTTGCTGTTCCCGCAGCCCTGACCGCTTCACCCCAGTGACTAGAGCCAGTGCAGCCTATCGACCTGTGTCCTCTAGAAAGACATGCACAGGAAGAGACCTCCTGTAAAATGGAGGAATACCTGCGGTGCCAGGTTGCGGAGGCTAAGTCAGTTGAGCAGGCTTTAAGGGAGGAGAATGCTAGGTTAACAGCGAAGGCTGGCAGTTTAGAGGACCAGCTAAGGGTTTGTAAAATGGTTTATGATCAGTGCAAACTGTTTAAACCGGGTGCAAGAGTATCAGCAACCGAAGCCAGGTCTGAGGGTAAAGATCCTCAGCCTGAGGCGCGCGATGAGTCACAGACCACACAAGCTGGCGTTGTAGCCTGCTTGGAAGGAGAAGCTGTCCCGCCCACCTGGGGGGAGGTTTCCCCGATGGCCTGGGACTCGGACGAGGAGGGGCCCGAACAACAAGGTCCCGCCCTCGACACGGTTCTGGAGGAGGTGGAGTCTGAGGACGGAGATCCTGCCCTCGACTTGAGCGTGGGGGAGGTAGAAATTGGGGGCAGAGATTCTCCACCTGTAGGGACAGGTGAGGAGGAGCCGTCTGCCACAGGCCCAATTCCTGAAGGGGCGGAGCCTGAGGGGAGGGAGCCGAAGCCCACAGTCGTGGAAGAGCCACGGGCTGTGAGAGCTAAAGTCCCACCCGAAGGTCCACTCGCCAAGGGAGCCTGCCCAAATCCCAAAGGGGTGGAGCCTGAGGGAAGGGAGCCGAAGCCTACAGTCGTGGAAGAGCCACGGACTGTGAGAGCTAAAGTCCCACCCGAAGGTCTACTCGCTAAGGGAGCCACGCCCAAAGTACCTTTTCGCATGTCGACTTGAACGCCTCAGCCTGTAAAACCTTGGCCCGATTCCCCCGCTCCCAGTAAATGCCGACTTCAGAAATCCATGAAAAAACACAGCCCCCGATTAACAGCAAAAGGCTGCGGGGAACCCGAGCCACAGGTCACTGCAGCCCCGCCACAGGGAGCGGCGAGCTGCAGTCCAATCAGGGATTAGGCAAGCCGCCCGGGGATGGGCGGCGCTGTACATAAGTTTAGGTTTAAGTTTAAGGTGTGTAAATATTAAGGGGATTAGAGTTTAAGTAGTTTTAAATCTGCCCAGTATGTGTGTTGTTTTGGGATCGAGGTCGAAAGACCCGATCATGCCGTCACCTAAGCCAGAATCTCTCGGGAGCCTGGCTATATTGTGTGATTTGTTGCAGGAACCAGGAGAAAGATGAGAGGGATCCTCGTCGCGTTCGTGATGATCGGGTGGAGCTGGGCCTATCGGGGCCGCACTAAGGACTCTACCATCTATGGGTGCTCTGGCAACAGAGGCCCCATCGCGACTGACGGAACCGGCTCACGGGACGCTGAAGAGACTGCTGCCTACTTCCATGAAGGAAGATGGCCAGGCTGGCTGGGGTCGAACTCTACTGAATACTCCAGCCAGACGGGGTTCGCATACAGAGAAACGTCTGATGTGCCCCAGGGTGAGGATCATTGCACCCAGGATCAGCCTCACCGTGGGCAAGAAGATTTGCCTTGTTTGCAATGGACATGTACCTTTGGACCGCCGGTGGTGGCTGCGCAAGCTGAGCAGCACCATGAAGAATTCCACTGTGGAATGGGAGAGATTGGGTAATAACACCCATCGGACAATAACGGGAAATCACGGGGGGTTGAATGTCTGTTGGGACAAATGGTGGGAACCAGATGAGGGGATCTACATTTGTATGTGAGGTTCAGAACGTGCTTGCCCCACAGGCGTCTCCATCTTTTTCCAAAGACAGTGGCAGGATGCTGGACAAGGAATGAGGTGGGACGTCAGCACACGGGCGTGCGAAGTCCCATACTCTCAGATCCCAGTAAATGCCACTGAGCTCATCACCCGACCCCGCAAGCCCCTGCCCACAGTTCCGGTAGCTAAAGCCCTCAAGGAAGGGTGCCCCACCATGACAAAGGGACCCGGGAACGGATTGGTATTGGTACCCACAGGTCAGGTACTGTGCCATGGGGTCCACTACGCGGTGGCTTCGGTGATTTTAAACCTCACCGAGGTAAGATTGCCAGCGTGGTGCCCCAAGGAAACGGAGCAATTATACCAGGTCCTGTTAACAAACATGTTTAAACAGTTTTACGAATTCGACTTTGCCGATGTCGACAGAGCCGAATTGTGCACCACACCACATGAGGCCTTGGACAGAGTAGGGAGACAAAGAAGGGGTGCAGTAAATGATATTTTCACAGCTTTTAATACAGGAACTTCCGTCATCAACACACTGGATGACGTGGAGCTGCAAACCCAGATCAATGGTTTAAAAACACAGTTAAGAAAGATACTGACTGACGAGAATAAGGTAGTGGGTTCTGAGTTACATGAGGACCAAGCCATGACACTACACTTAACAGATTATAGCTGAGCTGGAGAAACAGGCCAGAATGGTAAATGCCCTCATTAGGGAGGATCGGAATGCGTCCGATCAGGCTGCGCAGAACGAAGCTTGTGTGCTATACGGGGCGTGGTTACTGGGCGAGGGCCGCAGTAATCTGGAGGATTTAAAGCAAGGTTTAGTCCCCTCCTGGATCAGCAACAAGCACCTTGCAGCCCTCCACCCTTTTGAGAATACATTGAGTCCGTGCCAACTCAGACTAGCTTCAGAGGCCTACCCAGTCCCAGTGGACTGTGGACGGTCTAATCACACCATTATGGGTATAGTGGTAAGCACCGATCTGCAGCGATTCATTGCACATTTTGGATATATCATTTCCCTCTCCCTGAACACCTCCCCAAGATATTAAAAGCTGTTGTTGTTTCACAGAAACACTTCTACACACTGGAGCAGAAGACTTTAGAGATAGGGGCAGATATATTGGACATAGTGACCCCACCGTGGTGGGACCTGTTCACTAATATGGAAGTCCCTTCATGGATTAGGATAGCCTCCCACATTCTTGCAGTGTGCCAAGTTATCATTGTAGTTTATTTACTGTTTGTACACTGTAAAAGGGTCAAACATTCGCAAAAGTACGAGAATAGAGGGGAATGGAGGGAGCATTATGTGCGGGTAGAAGAAGAGACACCCGTTTAGATTTTGCCGCTTTGTATAAAGTTAAAGTTTTCCCTCCCTCCTCTATTATTTTTGATATGTATTCATGTGCATTTTAATTTTTCGTGTGTGTACTTTATTTTATTGAAGTTTTATTAGATGTGTTATTATTAAAAGGGTAATGTGTATGCACTAGGTGATGTAAGGGTATGAGGCCCCCCTCCACGCCTGGAAGTAAGTTGTTAGATTTTAACTCCAAGGTATTGCCATCTATAGATGCTCCATGTACACTAGATTTTTCTGAAATGGGAAATGCATGTGTCGTGGGGTCATAGATAGGTAAATACTGGGGATGGTTGGATTGTGGAAAGTCAGAAAATTTTGCTCACCCAGAATTATGATACTTCAAGCAAGTTACAGTATCATCAGGGGGGAGTGTAGGATTCGCAAAATTGGACTTTGTATTAATAAGGGTCAAATGGCAGAAGAGGCCATGATTTTAAAGACTTTTAAAAGAAGCCCAGAAAAAGGGGCATACAAAATGGCCGCCATACCATGTGACCAGCTTATTAGGACACTTTAAAATGGTCCCTGTGCAACCGCAGACAGTTTTGTGGATTCAACCCACAGTAAGTTCTGGAAGCCGTTTCTGAGAGAACAAAACCAGACCCACACGTATACATATGGATTAGATGCAGATCCAGTCAAGATCGGCCTGGAGACAGAGGCCATCTAAATGTTGACCCAGACAAAAGGGGACAATTTCATATTCATGAGAACAGCACCCAGGACTAGATAACGAGATCAGCAGGACATTAAAAACAATGAAGGTAATTCCAGACCAGAGATGGGCCTTTACCGGCCATTTAAAACATTAAAAAATATAATGGGGCAGTAATTCCTCCCCAAACACGCGAGTACGGAAGGGGTACTCACGCGTCTGGCCGGAGGAAATGCCGGTTTTCAGCATGCACAGCGCATGCGCTGAAAACCGGCATTTCCTCTCCTCTCACCCAAGAGTTGAAGAGGCTAGCGTGTGCGCTGTAGGGGGCAGCGCGTGCGTCTTGGATTTCCTCTGTTTTGGGGGATTTGTGCATGTGTAAAGGCCTCTGGTCTGTACGCTTGTAAAAAGCACAGGAAATATTTATTTTTACAGATAAGTGGTGTTTTAGTGCAATTTAGAATTTTTTTTCCCCACAGGTTTATTATTTTAAAGAATCTACAATAAGGTAAGTTTAGTTTTAGACCCTTTTTATTAAAAATTTATTTTTTTCAAAAAAAAAAATTATTGTTTAAATTAATTTTTTTAATCTTCTTTATACTTAATTTAATGATTGGGATTAAAAAAAAAAATTATTTAAATTTTTAGTAGTGTTTTGGGGTACAGTACTTCTCATGAGTTTGACAGTTCTTACTCTCAAACTTATGAATGAAGTTTCCCCTCCCCTAATTGGCTGAACAGTGCTCACCTGATCCCAGCCGGCACATCGCACTAACTACGCCGCTGGGTCAGGTTAGCACAGCGCGCCGACATCAGAACCTGGCCACTGAAAGGAAATCCACTGCGGGCCAGGTTTCAGATGTCGGCGCGCAGGGTGAGTGCACATCGGGGGCTTGCACGCGCGGCAAGCCCCCGACACCAAGTTCTGGGCCAATAACTACCCCGCTGTGCTCCCAGCCCGCCAAAGGTTAAACAAAGACTAACCTGATTTTGGGCGGGAGATGGAAGTTTCTGGGAGAAAGGTATATCTGGAAGACTTTTCGGCAGTTGGAGAGAGCTTGAATCCGGACACTCAGAAGAAGAAGAAGAAGAAGAAGAAGAAGAAGCAGGCACTCTGAGGAGGAAGAAGAACCAAGCCAACATCAAGAAGGCCGTCTCGAAGCCGACGTCCCGCCCCGGGGAAACACATCGGGAGATCATCGACCATCCCCGGGCCGTTGCCGGAACGAGAGGCCATCGACTCAACTTGGGAGAAGAAACAAGAAAAAATAAAACCCCAAGAGAAGAAACCTTCCAGCCACCCCGGCTGGGGAGAAGAGATAAAAAACAAACTGAAGAAGCGATGGGAGCCAGCCCAAGGCTCCTCTGACCAGGGTCGAGTCGACGATCCTCGACCCTGCCGACATCCAGGCCCGCCGGTGTCCAGCCGCCCCCGACCCCCACCTCAGGAGAGAGGTGTGGTGCAGCTTGCAGGGGTGCCATGATCCACGTGAAGACGGAAAGCCTGAAAGGATCAAACGCAGACTGGTTCAAAACCTTGCACTTCCTAGTGGGATTGGTGAGCATGTTTCTGGCCCTTCACAATCAGATCTAGATAGGTTTAATAAGGTGGTGGATTTAAGGGTACAATTAACATGAGTTGTTGTCCCTCGATGTTCCGTGTGTTTCCTTATTTCATGATGATCTTTGTAGAATATAAGATGCCTGTATTTGCCTTAGTTAGTACTGTGTCGTTATGATTTGTTTGTGTGTTTTTCCCTCCCATGTACTCTCTTATCTGTTTGCATTTGATTTGATAATTTTCCTTATGCAATAAATTTCATTTTGTTTCATCAAACCTGGTCTACAAGAGTTTTCTCTACATTGTAGTTCCTGCCCCTAAGTCCAGAGTATAGAATCTAAGGGGCGAGTAGGTCGAACCACTCAAGGTTTTACTGTGCAAGAGAGAGAGGCCTCTAGAGAGAGAAACCTCAGGGACATCTCTCAAGGAAAACCCCTTACACATGTTGACTTTGTCTAATCCCGTTGATATTTTCTAAGTGTGCTGTTATCACATCCTTTATAATAGACTCTAGCATTTTCCCTACTACTGATGTTAGGCTAACCGGTCTGTAATTCCCTGTTTTCTCTCCCTCCTTTTTTAAATAGTGGGGTTACATTTGCCACCCTCCAATCTACAGGAACTGTTCCATTGTAGGAGTCGCTGGAAATAAACAGACTGCGAGACTTTCATAGCAGCAAAGAAAAACATGTGTTAGCTTTATTAACTCTCCACATGGACTGAGGGACCCAGCCTCGTCGCAGGGCTATGACGTCATCACACAATCGACGACTCTTAAAGGGACCCTGCCCCGATAACCCAACCAAGTTCCGTACATAAAGTGGAGCGATAACAACATTGGCTATACATAGTGAATTGTGTTACTGTCCTTATGTGGTCTCCGCCATCCCATAATCTATAGGATTTTGAAAGATGACAACCAATGCATCCACTATTTCCATGGCTACCTCTTTTAGTACTCTGGGATGCAGATTATCAGGCCCTGGGGATTTATCGGCTTTCAGTCCCATTAATTTCTCCAGCATTATTTTTTTACTATTACTAATTTACTTTAATTCTTCCTTCTCACTGGACCCTTGGTTCCCTAGCATTTCTGGGAAGTTATTTGTGTCCTCTTCTGTTTAATTGCTCAGCCATTTCCTTGTTCCCCATTATAAATTCTCCTGTTTCTGACTGTAAGGGACCTACATTTGTCTTCACTAATCTTTTTCTTTTTACATACTTGTAGAAGCTTTTACAATCTGCTTTTATGTTCCTTGCAAGTTTACTCTCATACTCTATTTTTTCCCTCCTAATCAATCTCTTGGTCCTTTTTTGCTGAACTCTAAACTGTTCCCAATCCTTAGGCTTGCTACTTTTTCTGGCAACTTTATATGACTCCTCTTTGGATCTAATACTATCCTTAATTTCTTTTGTTAGCCATGGTTGGGCCACTTTTCCTTTTGTGTTTTTTCACCAGAAAGGAATGTATAACTGTTGCAATTCATGCATTCATTCCTTAAATGTTAGCCATTGCCTATCCACCATGGTCATGTCTTTTAATGAACCTCCCCAATCTATCATAGCCAACTCACTCCTCATACCTTCGAAGCTTCCTTTGTTTAGACTTTGCTTGACTAATCTACTGGAATTTTTTGAGGATGTAACTGGTAAAATAGATAAGTGAGAACCAGTGGATGTGGTGTATTTGGATTTTCAAAAGGCTTTCGATAAGGTTCCGCATAAGAGATTAGCGTGTAAAATTAAGGCACATGGGATTGGGAGCAAGGTATTGACTTGGATAGAGAACTGGATGGCAGACAGAAAGCAAAGAGTTGGAATAAACGGCTCTTTTTCCGAGTGGCAGGCAGTGACTAGTGGGGTACCGCAGGGATCGGTCCTTGGACCCCAGCTATTCACAATATATATTAATGATCTGGATGAGGGAACTAGATGTAATATCTCCAAGTTTGCAGATGACACAAAGCTGGGTGGGTGTGTGTGCTGTGAGGAGGATACCGAGAAACTCCAGTATGATTTGGACAGGTTGGGTGATTGGGCAGAAGCATGGCAGATGCAATATAACGTGGATAAATGCGAGGTTATCCATTTTGGTGTCAAAAACAGGAAGGCAGATTATTATCTGAATGGCAATAAATTGGGAGAAGGGGAAGTGCAATGAGACCTGGGCGTCCTTGTGCACCAGTCGCTGAAAGTAAGCATGCAGGTGCAGCAGGCGGTTAAGAAGGCAAATGGTATGTTGGCCTTCGTAGCGAGAGGGTTTGAGTACAGGAACAAGGATGTCTTGCTGCAGTTGTACAGGGCCTTGGTGAGACCACATCTGGAGTATTGTGTGCAGTTTTGGTCACCTTATCTGAGGAAGGATGTTCTTGCCATGGAAGGAATGCAGCGAAGATTCACCAGGCTGATACCTGGGATGGCAGGAATGACGTATGAGGAGAGATTGGGTTGATTGGGCTTGTACTCGCTGAAGTTTAGAAGAATGAGAGGGGATCTCATCGAAACTTATAAAATTCTAACAAGACTAGACAGACTAGATGCTGGAAGGATGTTCCCGATGGTCGGGGAGTCCAGAACCAGGGGTCACAGTCTAAGGATAAGGGGTAAGCCATTTAGGACAGAGATGAGGAGGAATTTCTTCACCCAGAGAGTGGTGAACCTATGGAATTCTCTACCAAAGAAGGCAGTAGAGGCCAATTCATTAAATATATTCAAGAAGGAGTTGGATATATTTCTTAAGGCTAAAGGGATCAAGGGATATGGAGAGAAGGCTGGAACAGGGTACTGAATTTGGACGATCAGCCATGATCTCATTGAATGGCGGAGCAAGCTCGAGGGGCCGAATGGCCTACTCCTGCTCCTATCTTCTATGTTTCTATGTTTAGATTTAGATTGGACTTCTTCACTTTCCATTTTAATGAAGAATTCTATCATGTTATGGTCACTCTTCCCGAAAGGACCCCGCAAAACAAGATTATTAATTAACCCCTTTTCATTGCACAATACCCAATCTAGGATAGCCTGTTTCCTAGTTGACTCCTCAATATACTGGTCCAAAAAAACATCTTGTCAACACTCCAGGAATTCATCCTCCACAGTATTATTGCTCTCTCATTTACATTGCATGAGTGACTGAAATGGCTTCTGTTGCTCATACAGATTGACAATTGATGATCTGCACAATTCCATATGCATGCTACATTAATATCAGATGTCTAACTCATGCCTTTACTCCATCACAGGACCATTGACATCCCCCCTCCCCACTGTCCCAGAGGAAGAAGGCGATCGCGAAGACTCCACAGAGGAACCTGCAACCTCTGAGGGTGCAGCGTCAGCAGACGTAAGTGCACCCAGCACCAGCGCAGATATGCACACCTCGGTGGGACCTTCGCGACATAGAGTAGTGTTATCGCCTGGTGTATCACAGCTCACGAGAGCATTAGCAGATGGTGGAGACAGGGACAGCAGTGGAGAGTCCTCATCGGAGGCTACAGGGCACTCCAGCTCTGCTCAGCTGCATGTGGACCCTGTGCCTCCAGGTCCATCCAGAAAGAGAGTGGTGCTGCAACTCCAGGAACAGGTGCAGGAGTCTCTGGCAGGTTTTATCTCCAGGGTTGCTGCGAGTGTGGAGAGGATGGAGGAGTCCAACTCGAATACGAGCAGAGCCTTTGTGGAGTCATTGGCGCATGAATGCACCACCACGGAAAGGATGGCAACATCCGTGGAAAGGATGGCTACGGCCGTCGAGGAGCTAAGTCGCCAGAGTGTTGAAAACATAGTCATTGTTCAGAATAGACTGACATCTCTGGAGGAGCGATGGGCAGCTATTGAGCAGAGAAACCAGAGCTTCATGGAAGTCCTCTGGAATAGGACTGCCACTGCAGATATGGGTCCTCATGGCACCCCTGATGTGCAGCAAGGTGCTGTCCAGCCACTTGCTAGCTCTGAAGTGGGGCTGACCCATGAGAGGGATGTTGGTGGCAGCCAACAAGGAAATGGGGGCTCCTCTCCAGGCGCTCACACTCCCATGCCACTGCGTAGCCCTCGGTCAGAGCCCCACCCAACTGAGATGGGCATCTCAGCCCCTGCACAGCTGCAGGAGGAGCAGGCTTATGCTGAGCTATCACAGGCTCGCAAACCCAGAGGACACCCGCCAAAGGTGTCGAAGCAGGAGCAGCATGAAAGTGAGCAAGGTGCCTCCACATCTGCTGGAGCTACAGGGGAACCAACACATAGGAGCACGCATAAGAGGAAGATAAAGCACAAGTAGTCAGAAGGGTAGTCACTTGGGTGTTCTGTCCTGTTCAATTGTTATATGCCATCATTTACTGATTTTAATACACTGCAGTGATGGCAAACTGTTGCAGATTTGAGGGCTCAGGGCGACTTGGATTGGTCATGATGGTGGTCACCAGTGATAGAAAGCCACAGGTTCTTGTCCATTTTCTATGGAGTGGTAAGAAGGTGCCAGCCACATGTGTTTGATTGAGCAACCTAAGCATCATGCAAGCGGTGCGGCCGACTGGGGGATGCTGTTGATGATCCCTGGAAGGAGACTGAAGCAAAAAAGGTGACTGCGGTGGTGACTTTCACAGCCACTGGTGAGGGATTTCCACCCGCTCCTCTGGGCTCCAGGTGTTGGTGTAGCATTGCGCAGATGTCTGCGACTATCTATAACGAAACTCTCATCCTCCTGTGGCACTGCTGCTCCGTCATGTTGGAGAAGGTCATCCTCAGCCTCTAAACCCTGTTTTGGGGCTCTCTCCTGCGGCGACGTGCTTCCCTGCGCTGATGCTGCACAGGGCAGAGGGCATCAGGTGGGAGAGGAGGAGGTTGGCGCTGCTGTTGTTGGTGCTGCTGTTGCTACTGTTATTCCTGGTGCTGCTGCGGCTGCGGGTGCTCCTCGTCCGAAGCTGAGGTCAACATTTAAAGGAGATAAATGGTTTGCATGCTGTTGGTGAAAACCTCAGGTGAGGAAGCACTCGGGCAATGTGGGGAGAGGGTTTCCCCAGGAGGTGACACTGGAGATGAATCTCATCCTCACTAAATCTAAAATCAGTAGGCCTGCAAAAAGTTCTCCACTACCTGAAAATAAAAAGTTATGCAACCTGCAAGTGATCCTTGGTGAAAGCTCCGCTTTTATGGTGGAGCTGCAGCAGTTAGGAAGGTAGCCGCCAGTGAAACCGCCAGGTTTAGCTGGCGTGTTGCAGGAGAGGCGTGCAGGCCGCTGAAAACATTGCAAAATCTGAAGGGCCTCTCAAAATCGGCTTAGAGAGCTCGTTAAGTGGCTGTTAAGGGTCTTAAGGGCCTGTCCCGCTGCCTGGAAGCGGGACCGAAATGGTGTCTCCAAGCCCGCCTCTGGGGAAATTGTGGGGAGGCGGGTTGGCGGCAGGATTGTAACCGCCGCCAATTTTTCCGACTTTCCCACCTGACCCACCTCCAAACCCGCCCCGAGGGCTGGCAAAATCCAACCCTTTGCGTCTGTCTTCACGAAAAACATTCTGGAAATAGTGGGGCACCAAGAGTCGAGTGGGAATGAGGAACTTAAAGAAATCAGTATTAATAACGAAATAGTACTGGTGAAATTAATGGGACTAAAAGTCGACAAATCCCTTGGACATGATGGCCTACATCCTAGGGTTTTAAAAGAGCTGACTACAGAGATCGTGAATGCATTGGTTTTGATCTTCCAGAATTCCCTAGATTCTAGAGCGGTACACGCGGATTGGAAGGTAGCAAATGTAACCCTGCTATTCAAAAAAGGAGGGAGAGAGAAAACGGGGAACTATGGACCAGCAGATATCAGTAGTAGGGAAAATGCTAGAATCTATTATTAGGGACGTGGTAACAGGGCACTTAGAAAATCATAATGGCCCAGAAATTCGGGTCCCAACGCGTGAGTACGGACGGAGTACTCACGCGTAGACCCGATGGAAGTGCCGGTTTCTTGCATGCACTACGCATGCGCGGGAAACCGGCATTTCCGATCCTCTGAACCAAGGGGTTCAGAGGTTGAACGCATGCGCGCAGGAGTCTGCGCGTGTGCGTTGAACTTCCTCTTTTTTTACAGGTTTGCCCGTGCGTGAAGGCCTCTTTTTGCACATCTAAAAACCAGGCGTAAGGACTTCATTTTAAAAGGTAAGTGGTCAATTAATTAAAATTAGAACATTTTTTTCCACAGGTTTATTATTTTTAAATACTTTACAGTAAGGTAAGTGTATTTTTAGCCCCGATTTTTTATAAAAATTTTTTCAAAAATTTAAATTATTGTTTAAAATAGTTATTTAATGTTATTTATAGTTGATTTAAACAGTGTGATTTTTTTTTCAAATTTATTTTAAGGTTAAGTACTGTTTTGGGCGCCCGGAGTTTTCATGAGTTTGACAGTTCTTTCTGTCAAACTCATGAATGGACTTTTCCCTCCTCCGATTGGTTGCCCAGTGCTCACGTGATCCCAGCCGACGCATTGCACTAAGTACGCCGCTGGATCACGCAAGCACAGCGCGCCGGGAGCTGGACCTGGCCACAGACAGGAAATCCACGCAGGCCCAGGCCTCAACTGCCGGCGTGCTAGGTAAGTGTAGGTCGGGGGCTTGCACCCGCGGGAAGCCCCCGACACGAATTTCTGGGCCAATATAATTGGGTAGAGTCAACACGGACTTATGAAAGGGAAATCGTGTTTGACAAACCTGTTAGAGATTTTTGAGGTTGTAACTAGCAGGGTAGATAAAGGGGAGCCAGTGGATGTGGTGTATTTGGATTTTCAAAAAGCATTCGATAAGGTGCCACACAGAGTTTATTACACAAAATTAGGGCTCATAGGGGTAATAAATTAATATATGGGGTAATATATTGACATGGATTGAGAATTGGTTAATGGACAGAAAACAGAGAGTAGGAATAAATGAATCATTTTCAGGTTGGCAGGCTGTAACTAGTGGGGTACCGCAAGGATCAGTGCTTGGGTCTCAGCTATTTATAATCTATATTAATGCCTTAGATAAGGGGACCGAGTGTAATGTATCTAAGTTTGCTGATGATACAAAGCTAGGTGGGAATGTAAGTTGTGAGGAGGACACAAAGAGGCTGCAAAGGGATATAGACAGGTTAAGTTTTTTTAAATTTGTTTATAGGATCAGGGCGTCGCTGGCAATGCCAGCAGTGAGGGTCAAAGTCATCTTTAAAAAAATGTAGCAATATGTAAGATTCGCAATTTTCAGCAAAAATCACGCAAGAAAACTGGATAAAATTAAGACTGTTTATTGACCAAAGTAAGCTTGCACAGAAAAACCTTTGATAAAAGGGCATACAAAATGGCCGCCAGGCCCCGTGATCAGTTTATGAACCATTTTATTTCTGTTACTGCAAGCCAGACAGGCTTGTGGATTGAAGACAGTGAGCCCACGAAAGCCAGTCTCTGGGAACCAAAACTCAGAGCAACAGCATACATATTCAATGGATTATAAGTACAGGATGGGGCCCATCAAGATATGGGCGGACAATGTAAAAACACTTATACCCATTTATCGTACAAAGGAAAAACCGTTTAGCAGCCATCAAGGAAAATGTCCGGACCGATCAATATGCGAACCGAGCCACGGTGACAATGCAAAAGACATTGAAAGACATTATCAGCCAGGAAGGCCAGTTTAAGTTATCACCGGCTCCGTTACAAGACAAAGCGCCCCTGCAGAGATTTCTGCCCGCCAAAATTAATACAAAGACAGGACTATGATTTGGCGGGAGATAAGACTGTCCCAAAAGAGTATAACTATGGATTGAAAGTCCATCTAAGTTACTTCGGACTCCGGGTTACTTGAACAACTTCTTCTTCACTGCCACGGCTTCTTGTTGGGCGACTTCAGGCTTCCATTTCTTCAAGAACTTTCTTCTACGAGGAACGAACGAAGGGCGGACGGTGCCCGGATCGGCGCCTCTTCCACTTCGGCAGATCGATGAAAACGTTTTCGTTTTTTTTTAAAGACGGACGGTTTCGGTAAAAGGTCAACGTGGTCGGTGTTCAGCCAAAACAAGGCTCGGCCACGACGAGAAGACGACGAGGGTGGCCCGGGTACTGGGGTCGGGAGATCATCGACGACCCAGGCCGACGGAGAAGAAACCCTCTGGAGAACCGGCGATCGATGCCACAAGATTCTCCCAAGTGCATAGCCTGCATCTGGGTCTGCTTCATGAACCCAAATTGACTTGGTGGATCTCAACCTTAACGAGCGCTCATCGAGGCTGGGTCTACCCCACCGCCTCGAGGGAGGAGAGAATATCGACTGCGCCAGAAGTTTCCAAATCCACGTGACGACGGAAAGCGGTGCCAAAAAGGCTGCGAACCCCCTTTCTCGCGATTTCGAGAGTGGTGAGCATGATCCCAAGTTCCCCAGGTCGAAACTTAGTTTAGGTATAGGGGAGGGAGTTAAGGGAAATCGTAATGTGTTTCCCCTTTTTCGATGTGCCGTGTGTTCCCCATTTCCATAGAGTCAAGTTCATAAATTTGTGCATGATTGTAGTAACTTTAATCTGTGCCTATGACATGTATTTTGTAATGCTTCAAACTGTTTAAAAATAAAAGCATCCATTTCGTGCTATTCAACCTGGTCTATTGAGTTCTTTCTCTGCACTACTGTTCTCTGCACCTAAGTCCAAGGTCTAGAACCGTAGGGGGGAGTGGGTCGAACCACTCCAGGGTAATTATTGCACGAAGCCTGGCAGGAGACCAGAAAGAGCAAGAGAAACCCCCTACAGAAATGGCGACCGCGGCAGGACCTTGGCAGCAGGAAAGTAGTGTGTTAGATCAAGATCTGAATAGACGAAATGTGATGGATGAAAGAATAGCAGATTATGTTTCGGAAAAGTCAACCTCACAAAACAATGGATATCTGATCTACTAAGGGATAGGCGCCCGCTAGACGCAGCCATCAAGTGGACAGCGGGTAGAGAGCATAAGAAATCTGTAGAAAAGGCGGTCTGGCTGATGTGCTACAAGAAGCAAGTCCAGCTTTTGGACCAGGTAGTTGCAGCACAGACAGTCCAGATCAACGGCTTGCTTAAAGGCGTGGAGGAAAAGGTTGCGGGAGGTCAAAAACTGATTGAATCGCTTGACGCGCTGAACCAGGAACGCCGCTCTGTAATTCGCGGCCACGAAACCCGGGTAGAATATTTAAAATGTCAGGTCGTTGAGGCCAAGGCCAGTGAAGGTAGAATGAGAGAGAGGTGTCCCCGTCTAGCCAAACAAGTAGATGCCCAAGAGGAAAAGCTCCTGGGAGCCAGGGCAGCATATAAAATGGCCATGGAGGATAGATCTGAGAACACCGACCACAGCACTTGCCGCCGGGAGCTAGAGGACCTGAGAAAGGCCCTAGCGAAGGCAAACGGGTTGGTGTGTCTCATAAATCCACCAGCGAGTCAGCTGTTGCTAGCCAAGGAATCCAAAAGACCGATTCCACAAGAGGCAGTTGGGGTACCAACCCCCGAACCTTCTGCGCCTCCTGCCTATGAGGAGTCTTGGACTCCGGGACAGGAGACGGAGACGGTAGAGGAAGAGAGCCCTGAGGTAGAGCAACCCCAGACAGTAGAGTCGGGGTCGGCGCCAATGTGTCCAACGAGACACCGGAGGATCGGTCCAAATGAAGAAAATGGCGATGACGGACCCCTTGAGAGTCAGATCATAATGCCTCATAGCGCACGACAGCTAAGAGAGATGATAAGTCACATCCCAAAACTCTCCGAGTCAGGAGATCCCTCCGTGCATTTCAGGGACGTGGAGCAGACCGCAGCAGTCAATGACTGCGACGGGGTTGAACAGTCTAAAATGCTGCTGTTCTCCCTGGACAGTTCGCTCCTCCAGTGTCTCCCTGACGAGAGCAAGAGAGGGCACAGGGACTATGAGTTGCTACGGGATGAGATTCTGGAGATCATGGGAGAGGGGGACGGAACTCCGTTCCTCCGTTTAGAAAAGACAGTGCAGCTAGAGGGAGAACCCCCACGGGTTTTCGCCGACAGGTTGTGGCCAGTGTATCGGCGCAGCTGCCTGGGCGGGCCGGCCCGGGCCGGGCTGGATGGCGAACAAAGGGCTCACTGGCTTCGGTGCCTGGTAGCAGGTTGCCTGCCAGTAGTGAAGGAACAGGCCAAAGCATGGTTTGACCCCACTAACGCCCGCTCCACGGAGGAAGTAGTACTAGATCAGCTAACGATCAGTTATAGAAACAACAAGGGCAAGAAAACGCCTGTTGTGAAAGGAAAGGTGCATGAGGTGAGACCCACAGCCTCTGCTAAAAAGGAATGGCGTCAGGAGGGAAATCGCCATCCCCAAGCAAATAGCAGTTGTTACGGGTGTGGGAAGGAGGGTCATTGGCGCAAGGACTGTAGGAATCCTTGGAAGGATAAGAGGGAGAGAGAGTTCGCCGCAGCCCAAGATCGAGCCCAAGCCCGAGTCGCCAACGGCCCGAGAGTTTCCCCAACACCAGCACAACCACAAGTGCAGGCCGCTGCCCCAACACCAGTCCAGAACCCAACCGTAGCTTTTGCCCCGAATGAAGGGGGTGGTGCGGTTGTGGACCCCGCTGCGATCGAGTCAGTCTTGGAGACTATGCGGTCTCTGATGACCTGGCAGGAGAAGGTAGCGGTTGCTAACAGCCCTATCGCCCCCGAGACCCCAGCCGAAACACCTAAATGACTGACGCCCGCGCAGCCCATCTACTTGTGTCCGCTCCGCTATGACGCTTGGAGAAGACCTGTGGTGGAGATGGAGGTGGAGAAACAAAGGGGTAGTTACCTGTTGGATACGGGAGCTTCGTGTACCTTGATCCACACGAACAAACCTTTTGCCTCACCTCTGTCCGCCCAGGCTCCATATTTAGTAGCGGGTTTCACGGGTAGAGCACAGGCTGGCGCGCACTCCCTCCCGCTCTCCATTCAGTTGGGAGCGCTCCACACCATATGGACGTGCATCCTATTGAAGTGGAAAGAGGGGGGGGGGAAAGGCATCCTCGGGGCTGATTTCTTGGTGGAACACGGGATCCTCGTGGACCTGAGAAATCACTGTCTCTGGGGAGCCGAGGGCGGTTTAGGTAAGGTAGTCGTAATCCCGGGGAAGGAAGAAAAGGGGGCCCTGTGCACTATGAAGCCATCAGGAGGTTACGATCTCGAGCTCATGATAACAAACGTCCCAACGGACTTGCAGGCGCGTGTGTCAGAAAATCTGACCGCGTTCGCCACCCACAAGCACGACTGCGGGAGAGTCACTGGGTTCGAAGTCAGCGTAGACGGGGACCCCATGATCCGACCCCAAAAGCAGTATAATTTCCCCAAGGAGGCAGAACCCGACATGGAGACAGCAATATCTTCATTGGTACAGCAGGGCGTATTGAGGACGATAGCCACCCACGTGAACTCCCCATTATGGCCGGTAAAGAAACCGGACAATTCGTGGAGAGCCACGGTGGACTATAGAGTCCTCAATAGTAATATCCCAGCCTGCGCGCCCACGGTAGCAGCAGTTGCAGACTTAATAGGGAGTATTCCAGCATCGGCGACCACATTCACGGTGCTGGACATCTCGAACGGTTTTTGGTCCATTCCGCTGCGGCGGGAGGACCAGTACAAGTTTGCCTTTACTTTCAAAGGGCAACAGTACACCTGGAACTGCTTACCACAGGGTTTTCACAACAGCCCCAGCATTTTCCATCAGTGTATGGCGGGGAGTTTGAAAGAGTTCAGCCAGCCCAACCAGATAGTGCAGTATGTGGACGACTTACTCCTGTTCACAGATACAAGGGAGCAGCACGGCCCACTGTTAGCCGAATTGTTGGAACTGTTAGAAAGGAAGGGTTTCAAAGTAAACCCAAAGAAAGCCCAGATCGGCCAGCAGGAAGTTAAATTCCTGGGTCTGGCCATCCGCGCTGGGGAAAGAGCCATAGATAAGGCCAGACGGGAATCTATACAAGATCTGCCGATTCCCAACACAGTAACGGGTGTAAGGTCCTTTTTGGGATTGACCGGGTACTGCAGAGATTTCATCGAGGACTATGCTGCCACAGCGGCCCCGCTACTTCGACTCTTACACAAGGGAGTCGAGTGGTCTTGGGACGAGGGGTGCCAGGCAGCATTCGAGAAGTTGAAAAGAGATCTGCAGACCGCGCCAGCCCTAGGGGCCATAGATGGGGGAGAGGAGTTCTTTCTGGAGGTAGCCGCTAGTGGGGACAGCCTGAGCGCAGTACTGCTCCAAGAGCGGCACGGCAAGCTAAGACCAGTAGTTTATTCCTCCAGGGTGCTCACGGATGTGGAGAGGAGTTTCTCCAATTGCGAACGGCATCTCCTGGCCACGCATTGGGCTGTGAACAGATCAGTGATCTTCACAGGGACCTCTCCCATTACGCTCCTCACCCATCACACCCCCACGAAGATGCTTCTGGACGGGAGGATTAAGGATGGGACCGTAAGCAGCGCTCGGATTGCGCGCTGGACCCTCCTCCTTTCCCAGATGGATCTCAAAGTTAAAGGCCTCTGCGCGCCAAGGCTCGCAGCCAATATGGCATATCCCGGGACAGCCCATCAATGTTCCGTAGAAGGGGTATGGGAAGTTAACATAGGTTTACGGGCCGGGATACATCCCACGGGCCGCGAGATCTACGTAGACGGTTCTAGCACTGTAGCGGACGGCAAGCGACTCACAGGGTGTGGAGTTTATGACCCTGCGGCAAACATTGCCCTGGCAATTAAGCTCCCCAGCACTATGAGCGCGCAGCAGGCTGAACTGTCCGCGGTGGCGTACGTGGTTACCCACCCCGAGATTTTCCCAACCCCATACACGATTTGCTCAGACAGCATGTTCACGTGCAATTCGTGTACGGAGTACCTCGCCATCTGGTCCCGACGCGGGTACACCTCCGCGGACGGGCGGCCTTTAACAGTTAAGCCCTTGCTGGAGAAGATCCTAGCAGCTGTGGGGGAGAAAGGAGAGGTGTTCATCCATAAGGTGAAGGCTCACTCCATTACAGAACCCCGCAGTCAGGGCAACCAGCAGGCGGATGCGCTAGCCAGGGAGGGTGCCCGCAGCGGCATTCTCTGGGACCCATACGAACCCGGACCCGTGGCGGCGATCCAAGGCAGGGAGGGAATTCCCAGGAACACAGGGGTGACACCGCCCCCAGACCTAAAGACCGTCCAAACCCTGGATCCCGCCCTAAAAGCAGTCCTAAAAGCCATCACAGAGGGCAAACAGGTAGAAGGTCCGTACAGTACGGCAGCCCTCACAGTCAAAGAAGGGATGCTGTTCCGAAAGGAGCAGTGGGTTGTGCCGCAGCAGCACCGAAGGGAATTCCTGCAATTGGCCCACGAGGGTCCAGGAGCGGGACACCCCGGACCTGAGGTCACCTGGCAACGGGTGGAACAGGCGGGATGGTGGCCGGGACTTCGGGACGATGTCCGCGAGTTCTGCGCAAGCTGTCTTGTGTGTGCTGCTAACAACCCAGACCCCCACAAAAGGAAGGTGCCCATGGGGCACATCAGGAGGGTAGAGGGACCATGGCAGTCGATTCAGGTCGACTACATAGGGCCCCTGCCCGCCGCCCAGGGAGGCTATAAGTACTGCCTTGTCCTGGTAGATGTGTTCACCAAATGGGTAGAAGCCTTCCCGTGCAGAACAGCTACGGCACTGGGTACTGCTAAGATCTTGATTCGGGAAGTGTTCTCACGGTGGGGACTCCCCCGTTTTGTAGAGTCCGACCAAGGGAGTCAGTTCACCGGTCAAGTAATGCAGAACGCCCTCAGGCTCTTGGGCATTGAGGGAAAGTGGCACGTAGCATACAATCCCCAGTCATCCGGGATTGTTGAGCGTATGAATCGGACCCTCAAGGAAAAGCTGAGGAAAGAGACAATGGGCTCGCCCCAGAAATGGGCGGAGGTCCTGCCTTTAGTCCTCATGGGGATCCGAGCCAGCCAGTCCAAAAGCACGGGGTATTCCCCGCACGAGTTAATGACTGGAAGGATCATGCGAACACCCACCCATGTGCTAGCCCCGGTGCTCACTGAGGGCCAGCTCCGAGAGGTGAAACGGGACAAATTCGCCCAAACCCTCTTGGAGCGCCTGAGACAGATTTATGGGCAGGCGGCTGGGAACATGGGAAGACAGCACCAGGGAAATAAACTGTTGTTGGAACCTCGGAAACAACAAGAGTGGGTAGTCGGGGACCAGGTCATGGTCCGAAACTACGCCAGGGTAGGGAGTTTTGAACCACTGTACATGGGGCCATACAGCATTGTAGACAAAGCCAGCCCCATGGTTTATGCAGTGAAGACGCCCCGACGTACCAAATGGTTTCACATCAACCAGTGTAAACTGTTTAAACCGGGTACACCAGGGCCACCAAAGGGGACCAGGTCTGAGAACAAAGATCCTCAGCCTGTAACAGAGTCACAGACCACACAGGCTGGAGCAGGAGCCTGCGTGAAGGGAGAGGCCATCCCATTGGAGTGGGAGGTCTCATCTTTTGAATGGGATTTAGGCAGGGGAGAGCCCGAACAGCTCAACCTCGCTTTAGACCCAATCACGGAGGAGGAAGAGTCAGAGGACGGCAGTCCCGCCCTCGACTCAAGCTTGGGGGAGGTAGGGAGTGGGGGTGGAGACTCGTTACCTGTAGGGACAGGTGAGGTGGAGTCGGAAGCCACAGATCCCGACCCCGGGGGGGTGGAGCCTGAGGAAGGGGAGCTGGAGCCGGCAGCTGTGGAGGAACCACAGGCTGTGACGGTAACAGTCACGACCCCAGGTCCATCGGCCCCGGGAGCCCAACCCAAAGCAGCCCCTCGTAGGTCAGCTCGAGCGCCCCAGCCCAGAAAATTTTGGCCAGATTCTCCCCATCCTCCCCAACCACGGTTTAAAGCAGCCCCAGGAAGACATGATCCCCGTTCAGCAGCGACAGGCTGCGGGGGATCAAGGCCAAAGATCAATGCAGCCCCATCGCAGGGTGTGGCACACGACAGACCTCACAGGGATTCGGAAAGCCGCCCCACGGAGGGCGGCGCTGTACATAAGTTAAGATAGGTTATTATGGTCATAGTTTAAGGAATGTAAAGTATATGGTGTTAAGAGTACAATTTTGAAGTCTGCCCGGTATGTGTGTTTGTTAGGGAGCGGGGTCCAGGAACCCGCGCGTCCAATTAATTTAGGCCAGCACCTATCGGGAGCCCGGCTACATCATTTTGTTGGTTACAGAAACCTGGGATACGATGGAAAGGATTGTCGTCGCGTTCATGGCGATCGGGTGCGGGTGGGCCTACCGAGGCCGCACCAAGGACGTCATCATTTTCGGGTGCTCCGGGGACACGGCCCCCATCGCAACGGATGGGATGGGGGAGCGAGAGGTAGAGGAAACCGCCACCTACTTCCACCAAGGGAGATGGCCAGGTTGGCTGGGAACGAATTCTACGGAATATTCCAGCAATTTCGGTTTTGCCTACCAAGAGACTTCATTAACGTGCCCTCGAGTGAGGATCCTAGCGCCCAGAGTCAGCATCACCGTGGGAAAGAGGATTTGTCTGGTGTGCAATGGGAACGTACCACCAAGGCGATGGTGGTGGCTACGAAAGCTGGGAAAGGACATGAGAAACTCTACGGTCGAGTGGGAGCGACTGGGTAATAATACCCATCGGACTATTACGGGAACTCACGGACAATTACGTGTGTGTTGGGACAAATGGTGGGAACCGGATGAGGGAATATATGTCTGTATGTGGGGTTCGAGACGCGTCTGCCCCAAGGGCGTGTCCATCTTCTTCCAGAGGCAGTGGCAGGATGAAGGGAAGGGGATGAGATGGGATGTTAGCACTCGAGCGTGCGGAGCCCCATACTCCCCTATTCCGGTGAACGCCACTGAACTCATCACCCGCCCACGCAAGCCCCTGCCCACGCTTCCGGTAGCACTAGCCCAGAAAGGAGGGTGCCCAACCACCACCAGGGGACCCGGGAACGGTTTAGTATTGGTACCCACCGGTCAGGTGCTGTACCAAGGGGTACACTACGCGGTGGCCTCAGTGATTTTAAATCTCACTGAGGTAAGATTGCCGGAGTGGTGTCCCAAAGAAACGGAACAATTATACCAGGTCCTGTTAACCAGTATGTTTAGACAATTTTACGAATTTGACTTTGCCGACATCGACAGAGACAAATTATACACCACACCGCCAGAAGTTTTGGATCGAGTCGGGAGGCAAAGAAGGGGTACTGTAAATGACATATTCACTGCTTTTAATACCGGGACATCTGTTGTCAACGCTCTAGATAACGTGGAACTGCAGACACAGATCAACGGTTTAAAAGCCCAGTTAAGGAACATATTGACAGACGAAAACAAGGTCGTGGGTTCTGAGTTGCATGAGGACCAGGCCATGACACTGCACTTTAAGGACATAATTGCTGAGCTGGAGAAACACGCGAGAACGGTAAATGCACTCATTAAGGAGGATCGGAATGCGTCCGATCAAGCTGCGCAAAACGAGGCCTGTGTGCTGTACGGGGCGTGGTTATTGGGCGAGGGCCGCAGTAATCTTGAGGATTTAAAACAGGGTTTGGTCCCGTCCTGGATCAGCAACAAGCACTTGCAAGCGCTCCACCCTTTTGAGAATGCATTAAGCCCGTGCCAGCTCAGACTAGCCGCAGAAGCATACCCAGTTCCAGTGGACTGCGGACATTCGAATCACACTATTATGGGAATAGTAGTAAGAATGCCGGTGTTGGGTCCCGCAGCAAAGCCCGCCCCGGTATACCGAGTAGAGAACATTGGAGTCATTCAGGGGGGCGCACACATTCGTTACGCAGTGGTCCCGCCTTACGTCATCAGATGGGAGCGTACGATGACAGGCACCGACCTCTCGGGATGTCGGAGCCGGGGAGCACACATCATCCTGTGTCCCCAGCACTTGAATGCCTTTTTGAAACCACAGTGCGGGTTCAGAACCGCTAGCGCGAAGCCGGTGAATTGCACCATGGAGGCAATGGCAGAGGACCATGTGCCCCCACAGGTAGCATATATCGGGGGTGGGACATACTGCGTCACCACTGCAGCGCCTCAGTACCGATATGGACAACACGAGTGGTGTTCGGTCGGTGATAGCAGTTTCTGTTTCAAACCCAGGGCCGAGGTTCAAGTGGCACAACAACGAATTGTTCCCATTCCTGCGCCCTCCACTGTACACATCACTATCAAAGAGAATTTCACAGACTTACAATGATTTGTCGCGCATTTTGGTTATGTCATTCCCCCTCTTCCCGAACACCTCACCAAGGTTTTAAAAGCCGTTATAGTTTCGCAGAAACATTTCTATACACTGGAGCAGAAGACTTTAGAGATAGGAAAAGACATATTGGACATAACCATCCCACCATGGTGGGACTTGTTCACCAACATAGAGGTCCCCGCCTGGATTAGAATAGCATCCCATATCCTAGTAGTATGTCAGGTTTTGATTGTGATATTTTTGCTCTTCGTGCATTGCAAAAGAGGCAAACGCCTCCAGAGGCACGAGAACACAGGAGAATGGAGAGAACGCTATGTGCAGATGGGGGAAGCAGATACCCCACTCTAAGCTGCTAGTATAAGATTAAGCGTCCCTCCATTTAAATTTTTTTTTGTTTTTTTTTTTTGATTGTTTTGGGTTATAAGGAAATAAGTATGGTTATGTTATTAGTTGTTAGTAAGTTTTTTGGATTAATAAAAGATGCATGCAGATGGCGCAAAAGGGTATCAACCCCTGCCCATCTGACAGGTGAAGATGTTATCGTTTAAGTTTTGCTGTCTATGATTCCAAATGTGCATGAGGTAATTTTCATTTTCTCCGGAAATGGGAACTGCATGTGTCGTGAGGGGCATAGATAGTTAAGTGCCAGGAATGTTTGGATGTGGGGAATCAGGGAAAATTTGCTCATCAAGGATTATTGATACTTTAAGCAAGCTATCAGTATCACAGGGGGGCCTGTAAAATTCGCAATTTTCAGCAAAAATCACGCAAGAAAACTGGATAAAATTAAGACTGTTTATTGACCAAAGTAAGCTTGCACAGAAAAACCTTTGATAAAAGGGCATACAAAATGGCCGCCAGGCCCGTGATCAGTTTATGAACCATTTTATTTCTGTTACTGCAAGCCAGACAGGCTTGTGGATTGAAGACAGTGAGCCCACGAAAGCCAGTCTCTGGGAACCAAAACTCAGAGCAACAGCATACATATTCAATGGATTATAAGTACAGGATGGGGCCCATCAAGATATGGGCGGACAATGTAAAAACACTTATACCCATTTATCGTACAAAGGAAAAACCGTTTAGCAGCCATCAAGGAAAATGTCCGGACCGATCAATATGCGAACCGAGCCACGGTGACAATGCAAAAGACATTGAAAGACATTATCAGCCAGGAAGGCCAGTTTAAGTTATCACCGGCTCCGTTACAAGACAAAGCGCCCCTGCAGAGATTTCTGCCCGCCAAAATTAATACAAAGACAGGACTATGATTTGGCGGGAGATAAGACTGTCCCAAAAGAGTATAACTATGGATTGAAAGTCCATCTAAGTTACTTCGGACTCCGGGTTACTTGAACAACTTCTTCTTCACTGCCACGGCTTCTTGTTGGGCGACTTCAGGCTTCCATTTCTTCAAGAACTTTCTTCTACGAGGAACGAACGAAGGGCGGACGGTGCCCGGATCGGCGCCTCTTCCACTTCGGCAGATCGATGAAAACGTTTTTGTTTTTTTTTAAAGACGGACGGTTTCGGTAAAAGGACAACGTGGTCGGTGTTCAGCCAAAACAAGGCTCGGCCACGACGAGAAGACGACGAGGGTGGCCCGGGTACTGGGGTCGGGAGATCATCGACGACCCAGGCCGACGGAGAAGAAACCCTCTGGAGAACCGGCGATCGATGCCACAAGATTCTCCCAAGTGCATAGCCTGCATCTGGGTCTGCTTCATGAACTCAAATTGACTTGGTGGATCTCAACCTTAACGAGCGCTCATCGAGGCTGGGTCTACCCCACCGCCTCGAGGGAGGAGAGAATATCGACTGCGCCAGAAGTTTCCAAATCCACGTGACGACGGAAAGCGGTGCCAAAAAGGCTGCGAACCCCCTTTCTCGCGATTTCGAGAGTGGTGAGCATGATCCCAAGTTCCCCAGGTCGAAACTTAGTTTAGGTATAGGGGAGGGAGTTAAGGGAAATCGTAATGTGTTTCCCCTTTTTCGATGTGCCGTGTGTTCCCCATTTCCATAGAGTCAAGTTCATAAATTTGTGCATGATTGTAGTAACTTTAATCTGTGCCTATGACATGTATTTTGTAATGCTTCAAACTGTTTAAAAATAAAAGCATCCATTTCGTGCTATTCAACCTGGTCTATTGAGTTCTTTCTCTGCACTACTGTTCTCTGCACCTAAGTCCAAGGTCTAGAACCGTAGGGGGGAGTGGGTCGAACCACTCCAGGGTAATTATTGCACGAAGCCTGGCAGGAGACCAGAAAGAGCAAGAGAAACCCCCTACAAATAATGGAGATGAATAAAAGCAGACTGTGGGAAAACATTAACCTCATTTTAGTATATGAGGCGACTGTGAAACCTCAGCAATGTGATGAATGGCTCTTTATTTGCATTTTAGTTTATTTGCATACAACTGAATACTTCTGGAATTGTGCCAATATCCTTTAGTGTCTTTCCTGGAGCTATATGATTAATTCATTTTTTTTTAACAGACAAAGGAGATAAGCTGACGGGCACTAATTTTTTTTAAAATTCGCTTTTGGGACATGGGCGTCGCTGGCAAGGCCAGCATTTATTGCCCATCCCTAATTGCCCTTGAGAAGGTGGTGGTGAGCTGCCTTCTTGAACCACTGCAGTTCATGTGGTGAAGATACTCCCACAGTGCTGTTAGGGAGGGAGTTCCAGGATTTTGACCCAGCAACGATGAAGGATCGCTGATATACTTCTAAGTCAGGATGGTGTGTGACTTGGAGGGGAACTTGGAGGTGGTGGTATTCCCATGCACCTGCTGCCCTAGTCCTTCTAGGTGGAAGAGGTCACGGGTTTGGGAGGTGCTGCCGAAGAAGCCTTGGCGAGTTGCTGCAGTGCATCTTGTAGATGGTACACACTGCAGCCATGGTTCGCCGGTGGTGGAGGAAGTGAATGTTTAAGGTGGTGGATGGGGTTCCAATCAAACGGGCTGCTTTGTCCTGGATGGTGTCGAGCTTCTTGAGTGTTGTTGCAGTTGCACCCATCCAGGCAAGTGGAGAGTATTCCATCACACTCCTTACTTGTGTCTTGTAGATGGTGGAAAGGCTTCAGGAGGTGAGACACTCGCCACAGAATACCTAGCCTCTGACCTGCACTTGTTGCCACAGTATTTATGTGGCTGGTCCAGTTAAGTTTCTGGTCAATGGTGACCCCCAGGATGTTGATGGTCGTGGATTCGGCGATGGTAATGCCATTGAATGGCAAGGGGAGGTGGTTAGACTCTCACTTGTTGGAGATAGTCATTGCCTGGCACTTCTGTGGCGTGCATGTTACCTGCCACTTATCAGCCCAAGCCTAAACTTTGTCCAGGTCTTGTTGCATGCGGACATGGACTGCTTTATTAGCTGAGGAGTTGTGAATGGTGCTGAACACTGTGCAGTCATCAGCGAACATCCCCATTTCTGACCTTATGTTGGAGGGAAGGCCATTGATGAAGCAGCTGAAGATGGTTGGGCCTAGGACACTGCCCTGAGGAGTTCCTGCAGCAATGTCCTGGGGCTGTGATGATTGACCTTCAATCACCACAACCATCTTCCTTTGTGCTAGACATGACTCCAGCCAGTGGAGAGTTTTCCCCTTGATTCCCATTGACTTCAGTTTTACTAGGGCTCCTTGATGCCACACTTGGTCAAATGCTGCCTTGATGTCAAGGGCAGTCACTCTCACCTCACCTCTGGAATTCAGCTCCTTTGTCTATGTTTGGACCAAGGCTTTAATGAGGTTGGGAGCCGAGTTGTCTTGGCGGAACCCAAACTGGGCATCGGTGCGCAGGTTATTGGTGAGTAAGTGCTGCTTGATAGCACTGTCAATGACACCTTTCATCACTTTGCTGATGATTGAGAGTAGACTGATGGGGCAGTAATTGGCTGGGTTGGATTTGTCCTGCTTTTTGTGAACAGGACATATCTGTGCAGTTTTCCACATTGTCGGATAGATGCCAGTGTTGTAGCTGTACTGGAACAGCTTGGCTAGAGGCGTGGCTAGTTCTGGAGCACAAGTCTTCAACACGATAGTCGGAATGTTGTCAGGGCCCATAGCCTTTGCTGTATCCAGTGCGCTCTGCCATTTCTTGATATCACGTGGAGTGAATCGAATTGGCTGAAGACTAGCTTGTGTGATGGTGGGGACCTCGGGAGAAGGCCGATATGGATCATCCACTTGGCACTTCTGGCTGAAGATGGTTGCAAATGCTTCAGCCTTGTCTTTTGCACTCACATGCTGGGCTCCACCATCATTGAGGATGGGGATATTCATGGAACCTTCTCCTCCCGTTAGTTGTTTAATGGTCCACCGCCATTCACAACTGGATATGGCAGGACTGCAGAGCTTTGATCTGATCCGTTGATTGTGGGATCGCTTAGCCCTGTCAATAGCATGCTGCTTCTGCTTTTTAGCATGCATGTAGTCGTGTGTTGCAGCTTTCACTGGTTGGCAGCTCATTTTTAGGTATGCCTGGTGCTGCTCCTGGCATGTTGGTCCCCTGGCTTGGTCGTAATGGTAGAATGAGGGATATGCCGGGCCATGAGGTTACAGATTGAGGTGAAATACAATGCTACTGCTGATGGCCCACAGCACCTCATGCATGCCCAGTTTTGAGCTGCTAGATCTGTTCTGAATCTATCCCATTTAGCACAGTGGTAGTGCCACACAACACGATGGAGGGTGTCCTCAGTGTGAAGACGGGACTTCGCTTCCACAATGACTGTGCGGTGGTCACTGCTAGCAATGCTGTCATGGACAGATGCATCTGCGACAGGTAGATTGGTGAGGACGCGGTCAAGTAGGTTTTTCCCTTGTGTTGGTTCTCTCACCACCTGTCGCAGGCCCAGACTGGCAGTTATGTCCTTCAGTACTAGGCCAGCTCGGTCAGTAGTGGTGCTACCGAGCCACTCTTGGTGATGGACATTGAAGCCCCCCACCCAGAGTACATTCTATGCCTTTGCTACTGTCAGTGCTTCTTCCAAATGGTGTTCAACATGGTGGAGTACTGATTCATCAGCTGAGGGAGGGCGGTAGGTGGTAATCTGCAGGCAGTTTCCTTGCCCATGCTTGACCTGATGCCATGGGGTCCGGAGTCAATGTTGAGGACTTCCAGGGCCACTCCTTCCCGACTGTATACCACAGTGCCACCACCCCTGGTGGGTCTGTCCTGCCGGTGGGACAGGACATACCCAGGGATGGTGATGGAGGAGTTTGGGACATTGGCTGAAAGGTATGACTATGTGAGTATGACTATCTCAGGTTGTTGCTTAACTAGTCTGTGGGACAGCTATCCCAATTTTGGCACAAGTCCCCAGATGTTGGTGAGGAGGACTTCGCAGGGTTGACTGGGCTGGGTGTGTCGTGTCTGTAGCCGGTGCCGAGGTCGATGCCGGGTGGTCCGTCTGGTTTCATTCTTATTATGTTTCGGAGCAGTTAGTTACAACTGAGTGGCTTGCTAGGCCATCTCAGAGGGCAGTTAAGAGTCAACCACATTGCTGTGGGTCTGCAGTCACATATAGGCCAGACCAGGTAAGGACGGCAGATTTCCTTCCCTAAAGGACATTAGTGAACCAGATGGGTTTTTACAACAATCTAATAGTTTCATGGTTACCATTACTGATACTAGCTTTTAAAAAAATTCCAGATTTATTTAATTAACTGAATTTAAATTCCCTAGCTGCCGTGGTGGGATTTGAACTCTGGATCATTAGTCGAGGGTTCTGGATTACTAGCCCAGTGACATTGCCACTATGCTACTGTCCCCCAATTACTAACAATGCATTGACTACATAAAAATAATCTGATCTGTGGGATTATGGGTGCTGGAAAAATATTTGTTTGTATTGCAATATGATTTCATCAGTTGTTTTTTATTTATCTTGTACAGTCAAAAGTGAAGTTTGTTTGCTTGAACAGATTGCTGAACAAGCAAATCTTTAGCCAATTGTTCTAACCTGTGTGATGTTGTTCTACGAGAAATATAGCTCAGCTCCCGAGCTGTATTGTTTAGCACCTGAGGTAATTCCCATCATGAACATATTTTGTGGAATTACTTTGGATCATTATATATAGGCATCTTAGAATGGGCTGAAAGAACTGACAAATATTACCTTAGCAACCACACTAACACCAAATTGAAGATTGTTAGGTGAACAGGGGAACTTTGGTGAAAAACTATTCTTAGGGCCTAATCAAGTCCATGACTGAGTAGATGGCACATGATCGCCAGAAAGATTGGCTAGATAGTCTTTTCTTAATGGCCCAGAAATTCGGGTCGGAGGCTTCCCGCGGGTGCAAGCCTCCGACCTGCACTTACCTAGCGTGCCGGCTGTTGTGCTGTGGGCCCGCATGGGATTCCGATCCTGGGCCTGCTCCAACTGCCAGCGCGCAGTGCTTGCGTATCCCAGGGGCACAGTTAGTTCGAAGCTCCCCCTGGGATCACGTGGGCCATGGAGAGCCAATGGTAGCAGGGAATCTGTATTCATAAATTTGACAGGAAGACCTGTCAAATCTATGAATACAATTCAGCCCCAAAACATAACTAAAACTTCAAATACATTTTTAAAAAACATCACATTTTAAAAATAACTATAAATTACATAAAATAACTATTTTAAACAATAATTTAAATTTTTGAAAAAATTAATTACAGTTTCTAATGGGGCTAAAAATAAACTTACCTTTCTTTAAAGTATTTAAAAATAATAAACCTGTGGAAAAATGTTTTAATTTTACTTAATTCACCACTTACCTTGTTAAAAGCAGGCCTTGCGACTGCTTTTTAAAAGCGTAGCTCCTGGAGACTTACCCTCCTGGAGAAACCTGCAAAAAAACGGAGGTTCCAGGCGTACGCGCTGCTTCTCCGGTGCACGCGTTCGACCTGTGAACCTCTTCCTTTAAGGGAACGGAAGTTCCGGTTTCCCATGCATGCGCAGTGCATGCACGAAACCAGCACTCTCGTTGGGCCTACGCGTGAGTACCCAGCGCGTACTCACCCGTGGGGACCCGAAGTTCTGGCCCAATATTATGTGCTTTTTTCTGCTTTCTTATTTTAATATGTTCTTTATGTGCTAACAATATATGTGAATTCTGATTACCTACAAGATGAGTTAGATGGAATATATATACATTGCAAAAATAGTAATAGGTGAAATTTAATGTGGGCAAGTATAATTGTAGGAAGAAAAAATGGGTGACATAAGTGCTCCTTGGATGATGTTGCAATAGATAAAGGTGGATTTGAAAAATCACAAGATCACGAGATAAACATGGATGCGAAAGTCATGTTGACCATCTTAGTTGATTCATCCAGAAAGACTCTACAGTCTCATCATCATAGTGTCCAATGTTCCTTAAATTATTCTAATGTTTTACCTATTATTCCACTTGAAAGTCCATGGGGGAAAAATTGAGTCGCGCCCCCTTTGGGGCGCTAACTTCGCCGGGGCGCTACTTTTAGCGCCCTGGAAAAATTAGTGCCCCCACGGCTGAAATTGAGTGGTAGCACCCCAAGAGGGAAGCGGGGCACTACTGGAAGCGCCCCCACCTCCCTCTTGGGGCGCTGCGAGGGAATATCGTGGCGCTACGAGCCACGGTATTGCAGGCCTTGCTCCCCTTCTTAAAGTTAATGGCCTTAGACTAATGGTCTGGAGACGTGAGTTCAAATCCCAGCACGTCAGCTGGGGAATTTAAATTCAGTTATTTAAATAAAATCTGGAATAAAACGTTAGTATCAGTAATGGTGACCATGAAACTACTGGATTGTCATAAAAATTCATCTGGTTCACTGATGTCCTTTAGGGAAGGAAATCTTTACCCGGCCTGGGCCTATATGTGACTCCAGACCCACAGTAATGTGATTGACTCTTAACTGCCCTCTGAAATGACCTAGCAAGCCACTCAGTTGTACCAAACCACTATGAAAAACAATAATAATAAGAAAACCGGACAGACCACCCGGCACCAGCTTCAGACATGACAAAGCCACACCCAGCCCAGTCGACTCTGCCTCCTCACTAACATCTCAGGACTTGTGCCAAAATTGGGAGAGCTGTCCCACAGATTAGACAAGTCATGACTTCTGACTTCAGCCTTTAATTTGCCTTTGACTTGTTTAAACCTGTGTCCCCATTACCTATTCTCATGGTTAAGGTTGAAGTAACTTCCTGAATCAATATTTTCCGTACCATTTACTAACTTGCATACCTCGATGTAATATCTCAGTCATCTCCATTCAAAGCTGAAAAGTCCACGTTTCTCCAGTCTTTCCTTATACCACAGTTGTCTAATCTCTAATGCTAGGGGCTAAAAATTCAATTAGACACGGAAATGGGTGCGGGAATCGTGATGCGCGATCGGCCCATGCCCATTTAAGTAATGCAGGCAGCACGTGACCTTCATGCGGCCTGCTAATTACTATGATTGCTGCGTTCAGCCGGGGATTGAGCGTGCTACTGAGAGGCTGAGCGCTCAGCAGAGGGCCGAAGTTCGTGCCAGGCTAGTTCTATTTAAAGCTAGCCTCCACATCTTATAGGCAGTCTGCACCACTTAAAGGTGAGGTACATTCTGCATTCAACAGCTGCTGGAACTGATTGTGAAGGCAACTGTGAGTGAAGAATGGCTCAACAGGGCAGACAAAGGGCATCAAGGTTCTCGGACACAGCACTAGAGGCAGTGCAGGGGGTAGAAAGAAGAAGCCTGGTCCTCTACCCACAGGGGGCCAGGAGGCCCACTAGATACATAGTGAGAAGGCAGTGGGAGCAGATAGCCAAATCGATCACTGCCAGCAGTTTTTTCCCCGAGGACCTGGCTTCAGTGCTGAAAGAAGTTCAATGACTTTACACGAGCGGTCAAGGTCTATGAATACATCTTCAATAGCCATCTCCCACCAACTGCACCACTAGCCTCACACACTGCTTGATGCACCACACCCAAATCACTCATGTTCCAACAATCTCTATCAATTACGACTCAAACCTTACATTCATAGCTTCACCTCACCCTCACACACTTACCACTGCTGCAAGCCTCACATCCATATCTCACAGCTTGCACACACTGCCAGCTATTCAACCAAGGCAGGCACATCACCCAAACACATTGCAACACACTCACTGACACATCACCCAAACACATTGCACCACACTCACTGACACACTTCACCCAATCACATTGCACCACACTCACTGACACACATCACCCAATCACATTGCACCACACTCACTGACACACATCACCCAATCACATTGCACCACACTCACTGACACACTTCATCCAAACACATTGCACCACACTCACTGACACACATCACCCAAACACATTGCACCACACTCACTGACACACATCACCCAAACACATTGCCCCTGTAGGGGGGGCATCCTTTACCTGGTTTATGGTAATTTACCTGGTCAGGCAGCCTTTTTGCCACTGCACTGTGACCAATTCCAATCAGCGGTTTCGAATCGCTAAACCCCTCCTTCCAGTTCTGACTGGAGGAACTTATAATTAATGATATATTAAAACAGACAAATGGTCTGGATGCAAGAAAGTCAAATTTTATTAAAACTAAAGAAACTACACCACACGATCAAAGTAATCACGGTAAAATTGCTTGAATAGGGGAGGAAAAACGGACACAATGAGGGAAAACGACTAAAATCACAATTTCTAACGAAATTCCCACTTTACTCCCACCCTTATGCCTATCCTAAGTTGCCTTGTGGAAGGCCAGAAAAATATATGCTCACCACTGCAATGCCAGCTCCGTGCCCTGTGAAACTTAGATCTTCACTGTCCCGAAGTAAAGAAACACCCCAGTGTTTTAAAAGTAAACTGCTGGTGTTCTTACTTCTTCAGACAGACTCCCACGCTGTAGAGGCACACGGAGGCAGGCCAGAGAGAGAGATATGCTTCTGGGAAGCTATCGCTTATACCCCAATTTCGGGGCTGAAATGTTCCCGCCCAGATCCGGAGGTTTCTGGGCTAAAACAAAAGGGATCCAACTGCCCTATTGTCCAGTAATGGGTGATTCATCCAAACCCATTCAATTTTAAACTGTTCCTTTTCTCACTTTAAGTGTCTCTTTTCAAATGTCTGTGCTGAGCCTTGAATGTAAAACTGCAGTTTAAACAGCTTGGGAGGAGTGTAAACAGAAACCCATTGTTCTGTGGTCACTGAAACTGCAGTCTGAAGTGGATAATCCTTTGTGTACACAAAGTAGCAGTTTCTGTAAACAAACATCGATTTCCTCTGCAGGGAGGGAACTTCCGAACTGCCTTTGATTGGCAGTTCAGTCAGCCATCTTTGATCCTCCCCTTTTCACAGACACACACACGAGCTGCTTCCAAGTCCTTTGTCCTTGGCCATGCGGTAGGACGGCCATTTTTATTCCTGGGCAATTTAAACCATTCAAAACTCAAGAGTACATCCTTTAATAAAATGTACAATCTTAAAGTATGCGATTTTCACAAAGTTCTTTGATTCCAGTGTCCAAGTGCTGCCTTTTGCGGTTCTGGGTATGTTTTAAAACATTGTCCAACCCAGAGACAATTTAAAATCACACAAAGTCTTCGTCCACGATGTGGATTAATATTTCCCGATCTTCGGGGGCTGAGGGGATTTTGCGAACCCCTACATTCACACTCACTAACACACTTCACCCAATCACATTGCACCACACTCACTGACACACTTCACCCAATCACATTACACCACACTCACTGACACACTTCACCCAATCACATTACACCACACTCACTGACACACTTCACCCAATCACATTACACCACACTCACTGACACACTTCATCCACACACATTGCACCACACTTACTGACACACATCACCCAAGCACATTGTACCACACTCACTGACACACATCACCCAAGCACATTGCACCACACTCACTGACACACTTCATCCACACACATTGCACCACACTCACTGACACACATCATCCAAACACATTGCACCACACTCACTGACACACTTCACCCAAACACATTGCACCACACTCACTGACACACTTCACCCAAACACATTGCACCACACTCCCTGACACACTTCACCCAATCACATTGCACCACACTCCCTGACACACTTCACCCAATCACATTGCACCACACTCACTGACACACATCACCCAAACACATTGCACCACACTCACTGACACACTTCACCCAAACACATTGCACCACACTCACTGACGCACTTCACCCAAACACATTGCACCACACTCCCTGACACACTTCACCCAATCACATTGCACCACACTCACTGACACACATCACCCAAACACATTGCACCACACTCACTGACACACTTCACCCAAACACATTGCACCACACTCACTGACGCACTTCACCCAAACACATTCCACCACACTCACTGACACACTTCATCCAATCACATTACACCACACTCAATGACACACTTCATCCACACACATTGCACCACACTCACTGACACACTTCATCCACACACATTGCACCACACTCACTGACACACTTCACCCAAACACATTGCACCACACTCACTGACACACATCACCCAAACACATTGCACCACACTCACTGACACACACATCAGCCAAACACATTGCACCACATTCACTGACACACATCACCCAATCACATTGCACCACACTCACTGACACACTTCACCCAAACACATTGCACCATATTCACTGACACACATCACCCAATCACATTGCACCACACTCACTGACACACTTCACCCAAACACATTGCACCACATTCACTGACACACATCACCCAAACACATTGCACCGCACTCACTGACACAGTTCCCTTTCTCTTGCAGGGCAAGGTGGCGCAGAACTGCAGGCAGCAGCAGCAGCTAACCGGCGGGGAACAGGCAAGCCTGCACATCCTGACCCAGCTGGAGGACACTGTGCTCGATATCATTGGCGGTGCCATCACTGTGGCTGTGTCGAGCGGCGAGGCCGAAAGCATTGAATGTGATGGTATGCTCATACCTAATCCTTCTTCTCACATCCCACTGCCCCTTCATGGCAGAATCTCTTATCACTTACAAGCTGCTGATGGGGTAATCATGCACATCTTGCTTTTCCCCCCTCCCTTCACCATAACCCCATCCTTGTGCCTTTCTCCTTTCAGATACCCAAGAACTCCAACCTGGCCGGCCAGTGTAGGAAGAGCAAGAGGAGAGTGATGCAGAAGAAGAGACACCATCACTCGATCTCGCACTCGCAGGCACCAGCTCAGATATTGACACTGCGCGTAATTTAGAAAGTAGTATAGAGGCGGGATCTACACATGGTGAGTCACCAGGCACGAGTGGGCTGCAGCCTGGGCAGGGGGAAAGGGTAATACAGGTGTCAGCTCCCCAGAGGGTGAGGTCACACATGAGTTATGCTGCAGAGGACTCAGCTGAGGACTTTGATGTGGCGGCCTACAGAAGAATGATGATAGGTGTGCACACAGAAATGCTTGGTGCATTGGCAGGCCTGCCAGAAAGCCTGTTGTCACTGTCAATGAGGATGGAGGAATCCAGCATGAACTTTGCACAGGGCTTTGCGCAGAGCTTGGAGCCCATGATTTCCAGGATGGAAGTGATGGGCAACTCCATTAGCGCACTTGTGGACAAGGTCTGATGGCCAATGTCTCAGCTTCCATTGCTGCACAAGCGGAAGCGACCCAAAGTCTGGATGCTGCAGTGGAAGCTCAGACTTCTGTCATGCAGGCTCAGCTTGCTGCCACGCAAGCTCAGACTGCTACCATCGTGGCTGCGTTTGCCAGTGTTGAAAAGGGCTTGCAGGGTGTCACAGTAGTCCTCCAACAGATTACGGAGATTGCTGAGATGCCACCCCGGGGGAGTGGCAGTAGCTCCGTTTAGGATGACAGCATTCATCCTCCCACCACTACCACTCCACCAGTGCCCTTGCTGTTGCCTGTCAGCCAGCCAGCCAGCCCAGTCTGCTTCTGCTCATGCCAAGGAGGTGCAGTTCTAGGCCCAGAGCTGCTCGAGGTTGTCCTTCAAGGCCAGCTGCAGTCTCGTCTACTGAAGTCAGTAGTTTTCCACCAGCCATGCTGCAGCCACTGGGGTAGCACTTCGCAGGAGCACTAGGACAAGCAAAGGCACAGGGAAGATAGACACTAAGGGAATGCACAAGGGTAATTGGATGATTTTGTTATGTAATATTGGATTGATTGATTTATAAATTTGGTTTGGAATGTTTGTTTTATGGTGGCTTTCATTTCAGCATTGTGGCAAAGAGGATGCTGTTCCATGACAGAGGGCTGGTATGGTGGGGAAGTGTTAAGCAGCTGCAATCTGGGGTTTTACTCAGGGGCACCGGAGTTTGATGATGCGCTCACGGACAGCCCGTCTGGAACTTGGATGTGCAGGCTGCATCCGTACTTCCTCCTCCTCCTCCTCCTCTTCCTCCTAGTCCTCCTCTTCCACTTCCTCCTCCTCCTCCCCCTCCTGAGGTGGTCGCGGAACCTGTGGTGGCAAGGGCTGTGCCCTCATGGTGGCCAACTTGTGGAGGATGCAGCAAACCACCACGGATTGGGATACCCACTCCGGCGAGTACGGGATGTCTCCTCCCGAGTATTCAAGGCACCGGAACTGTGCCTGAGCACCCCACTAGTCTGCTCGATGATGTTCCTCGTGGCAGCATGGCTCACCTTATATGAATGCTGGCCACGAGCAGCGGGGTTGCGGAGGGGAGTCACCAGCCAAGTGTAGAGTGGATAGCCCTTGTCAGTGAGCAGTCACCCTTGGGTTCAACATGGTGGCTTGTAGGATTCGCAAAATTGAACATTGTCCTATAAGGGCCTATTGGCAGAAAAGGCCTTAATTTTAAAGACTGTTTTAAAAGAAGCCCAGAAAAAGGGGGCACACAAAATGGCCACCAGACCCCGTGACCAGCTCTTTGGGACATTTTAAAATGGTTCCTGCAGTCCACAGACAGCTTTTGTGGATTCAGCCCACAGTAAGTTCTGGAATGCAATTTCGGAGAATGCGAAACCAGACAGAACCCCATACATATGGATTGGATGCAGATCCAATCAGATCGGCCTGTAGATAAAGGCCATCAAAATGTTTACCCAGACAAAGGGAAACAGCTTCAAATTCAAAGGGGGACATCAAGACCCATTAAACAAGACCCATTAAAGACAATACAAGGTCATTCCAGACCAGAGATGGCAGTTACCGGCCATCCCGAAAATACTTTAAACACAATAACTACCCCTCTGTGCTACAAACCCGCCAAAATTTAAACGAAGACTAACCTTGATATGGCGGGAGATAAGGGCCTCAATGAGAAGTATAATTGGAGACCTGGGGTAGCTATCAAAAGGTTAGAGTTGAGATGATCGAGGAGAGGATCGGGTTCAGACGATCGAGGTGGATCGAGGTTCGAGTTCGGAGAGAAGTTCGAGAGAGAGATTCGAGAGGGAAGATCGAGTCAGCGCCCAGACCCAGGGTAGCTATCAGGAGATCATCGACAAACCCCGGGCCATTTGACGAGACGAAAAGACGGTGACCCTCCAAGAAGAAACCTATATGAAAATGGTCAAACAGTTGGTCTCTCTCCACGCCGACGTCCAGGCCTGCTAACATCCAGCCTGTCTGAGTCCATTACCTCGAGGAAGGAAAGAGTGTGTTGCAGCCCGCTGCGTTCCGCTGACCACGTGGAGACAGGACGCCTGAGAGGACCAAAACGCAGACTTCAAAACCTCTGTTTTCTCTAACTGGGACTGGTGAGCATATTTCTGGCCCCTCATAATCTGATCTAGCTAGGTTTAGGGGGTGGGCATTTTAGGGGATAATTAACAATGAGTTGTTGTCCCTCGATGTTCCGTGTGTTTCCCTATTTCATGGTGAACCTTGTAAAGTATAATATGCCTGTGGATATATTGGTTAGTACTGTATTATGATTTGTTTTTCCCTCCCATGTACCTTATTGGCTTACATTCAATTTTTCCTTTATGCAATAAACTGTCACTTTCTTTCATTAAACTTGGTCTACAGAGTATTCTCTGCATTGTAGTTCCTGCCTCAAAGTCCAGTGTACAGAACCTAAGGGGTGAGTGGGTTGAACCGCTCGGTAAATTACTGTGCAAAAGAGAGAGAGGTCTCACCAGAGAGAGAGACCTAGCAAGAAAAACCCCTTACAGGCTGGAAGATTGCTGCTGAACACACTGCTCCTGGCTTAGGTGCAGGTAGGAGAAGTGTTCTCTGAAGTCCCTAGGTATGTAAGGCCTCCTGCTGAGAGCTCTTCCCCCCCCCCTCCTGCTCCTCCCTCTGCGAGCAGCTCGCCTTCTTTGCTGCCTCTGCTCCATCTCCCTGTCATGCTGCAGCACAAGGGGGGCTGCAACTAGAGCATGCATGACTGGAAACAAGTGGTGTAGTCAGCAGCCTTCCAGTAGCAGCCAACACCTTTCCAACAGCAGCAGCACTCCCTGCACACTTTAACAACTTTTGAAATCTCTTATGCCAACTGAGTACTCCAAAAACTCTGCAAGAGCCAGTACAAAAGCACTCTGCAACTTACCTGCAAGTTGGACTCAGTACTTGAGATGTTCAATCAGTGCAATATATCATGTATTGCAATCAAAGTGTTTGTTTTCAAAGGAACTTTAAATATTCCAACATGTGAATAATAATGAGGACCAATTTTCTGAGTTTGCACTGCTGGTGGGAGTGTCGTCTGCCAGCCACACCTGTTGAGAGATTGTAGTTACTCTGTTTATGATTTTCTATTCTGGTCATTGTATACCAGGATTGAGTGAAGGCATACTTGCAGGCAAAGGCTGGAACCTAGAAATTGGGCCACTTACCGCTTCGAGTTACCACCAAAATCCAGCCGAAAAATGGCGGCCGCCACTCTCCTGCCCTCCTCTGGCGCGGGACTCGGTGGCCGCCAATTTGGTGAGGGCCTTAGCACTACCGATAGCAGCGCTGGCCCTGGAAATGTAAGTTAAGAGAGGGTAATGTCAGTTGGCGTACAATACCAAATTAATGTCACCTCAGTGAACTTCAACCTTAGCGCCGAGTTCAGCGCTGGGTCCTAACCTCACCGTGAAAACCCAGAGTTCAGCAGACTGACAGAGATGCTGTCAGCACCTTTTAAAGGGGCTCACACATCTTTCAGATAAAATTGCATTTAAACTTTTGGACATTTTACTTTATTTTATTGAAGCAGTGGCTTGGTGCAATACATGTTAAAAGTATTTTAATTGGGCTGGGAATGCTGCTGGATGCTTGCAAGACCTCAGATGATAAAGGAAGGTCTCTGAGAAGAATGAAAATGCTGGAAATACTCAGCAGGTCACAGCAGCCGTGGAGAGAGAAACAGAGTTCATGTCTCAGGTTGAAATGCTGCCTGACCTGCTGAGTATTTCCAGTATTTTATGCTTTTATTTCAGGTTTATAGCATCCGTTACAACGACGAGCTTTACAACGACGAGCTTTACAACGACGAGCTTTACAACGACAGCAGCAACCACTTAAAAGCATATATACAATAATGCTATATTGCCACCCCACCATCTCAAATCATGAGATAATCAGACAAGTTTCCGTACAAATTTAACATAACTTCTCTGCTTTTGAATTCTATTCCTCTGGAAATAAATCCCAGTGCTTTTTTTCTACTTTTATGGCTTTTTTAACCTGCGTTGCTAGTTTTAATGATTTGTGAATCTATACCCCTAGATCCCTTTGCACCTCTACTCCATTTAGACTCTTATTTTCCAAGGTGTAGGTAGCCTCTTTATTCCTCCTGCCAAAATGCACCACCTCACACTTACCTATATTGAAATTCATTTGCCATTTACCCATTCTGCAAGTTTGTTTATGGTAGAATTAATAAAAAGCTTTTAGTTCGTCATCTACAAACTCTATTTTAAAAGTAAAATTACTTGTCAGAAATGACTGGGATATAAAAAACTGCATCATAATGTGTTAACACTTCAGAAATATCACTCAGTTACATGGTTATGCATCGACAAACAAGCCAAAAGCCCAAGGTGAGCTGAAAGAGGCATATCTATTCAAGCAATTAGTATTAATTTTAAAGTTTTCAACGTATAATCCCATCCCTCATGTCACTATACCAATAGCTGCACATGCAGCCGGAGCAGCGGCTTTCCTATGGCGCTGATGTGCTGTACATCCACGTAAGTATTTAGATTATTAATCACAATTCAACCAGACAACCAACAAACATAAAGGGCTGAAATAACAACAGAAAATGCTGGAAACACTCAGCAGGTCAGGCAACATTGAGGAGAGAGAAACAGAATCAACGTTTTGGGTCAAGGACTCTTCCTCAGAACTGGAAAAGGTTAGAGAAATGAGATTCTTAAGCAGGGACAGGGAGGAGGAGAGGAAAGAACAAAGGGAAGGTCTGTGATGGGCTGGAAGACAGGAGAGATTGACTGACAAAAGGGATGATGGTGCAAGGCAAAAAGAGAGGTAATGGGACAAGTTAATAAACAAAAGATGACTCTAGATGAGGTGTGAATGGCGATGGCAGAATTATCAACAGCTACCATGTGAGAAAACAAGGGGGAAAAAATATTATGGGGCCGAGGTTATAGTCTGAAATAGTAGAACTCGATGTTAAGTCCAGAAGGAAGTAAAGTGCCGAATCAAAAGATGAGGTGCTGTTCCTCGAGTTTACGTTGGGCTTTGTTGGAATAGTGTAAGAGGCCGAGGATAAAGAGATCAGAGTGGGAGTGGAGCAGAGAATTAAAGTGACAGGCGACCGGAAGCTTGGGGTCACGCTTGCAGACTGAACGGAGGTGTTCCGCAAAGTGGTCACCCAATCTGCCCCCATCTCAATGAATTTTGAGCTCAGCATCATGCCGAGCTATTTTTCCATCGCCTTCGTCTCCATGCCCACTTCTTTGACCAGGAGTCTTCTCCCTGCACAGCTGACCCTTTCTTCTGCTTTCAGAATTCTCGGTCTACCTGGACCCCTCCCTCTAGCCACTTACCTTCTCTAGATCTTTTCATTGCTAACTGCCGGCGTTATATCGGCCGTCTCAATTTCTCTGCTCCCCTCACTCACTCCAACCTACCTCCCTCTGAACTTGCAGCACTCCGTTCTCTCCGATCCAACTCTAACATTGTCATTAAACCTGCTGAAAAGGGTGATGCTGTTGTTGTTTGCGGAACTGACCTCTACCGTGCGGAGGCTGAATGGCAACTCTCCGACACCTCCTCCTACCTCCCCCTGGGTCATGACCCCACTACCAAACATCAAGCAATTGTTTCCAAGACTGTCACTGACCTCATCTCCTCTGGAGATCTTCCCTCCATGGCCGCCAACCTCATAGTCCCCCAACCCTGCACAGCTCGCTTCTACTGTAACTTTTGAAAGCTTTGTAGAATAATTTGTCCGTGATTACACAAACCACACCAGGAACAGGTATATTGTGTATAATAAAACAGTTTATTAAGTATTAAACCTCCAGTACAAAGAAGTAATACTTAACAAGAGGATTGTCGCCGTCTGTTCATCGAACCCCAGCGTTCCTTCCGAGTGACTGGGGCGCGGTCACTTTATTCTCTTGCTGTGATCTGTTGACTGAAGTTTCTTCTTCCTCTGGCTTTGCGCTGCTTTCGGTGTTCAATATCTGTATTTTTATACCCTTTTTCTCCCTTTTGCCTTCATGGCAGTTAGTAAGCAAGCTATCCTTATCTGATAACAACCTTCACACTAAGTTCTCACCAATGTCTTTTTGCTTTTTAATCAGCTCATTGTTTAACCGGTTCTGCATTTTTGAGAAGACAGGGAGTGGTGACTGTCTCCAGTCCCCTCTCTTCTTTTGCAATGTTGCTGAATTTCTTGTTCCCCACTAGCTCCTTGTTTATTTAACAGACCATTTTACAGAATGACATCAAGTTGGCATAATTTACCATCATGCTTCACTTCTCAACTATTTGCCATTTTATACATGCTTTAGGATTTTAACACACATTGTCATACATTATAGTTATTTAATAATGGTTTAAAATCTTAATAATGTTTACTAAATCCTGCAGGTACGTTCTATCTTATAATTCCCTACCTTGAGGGCGAGGCATTTTGCCAACCCCTCAAAACTAAAATCTTACATATGGGTTCGTTCTCCCATATTTATGTAACTCTAAGATATTCTGGGCTGTGATCATATTTAAACACGATCGGGTTTTGTACGTTAGGTATCTCAGGTAGCAGGTGTAGAATAGTAAGCATATCAGTACTACGAGTTGGGTTATGACCAATACATGGGAAATTATCGTAATCCAAGGAGGAATTGCTATGTCCCTCCTTATATTGTATTATTAGTCCTAACAATTTTTGACTCCCTATCTGGTGGCATTTGTGTTTAACTGGGTAGATCTTAATCAACTTCTGATCTTACATAGTTTAAAGTCTTACTACTTGGGTTACATATATTAAATATACTCTCATTACAAGTTGGAGAACTACCAGAGCGTGTGAAATAATACGAACCTAATGTATTAAGCCCAATATCCCACCAATGTGAGTTGTCCCTTATGCTATCAATTTCAATATCTATTCTCGAGTTGTCTTGTTCCAAAACATAAAAATGTTTTAGGGAGAAGTTCAGTCGCATCACGAGCTCACTGAAACCCTCAAACAACAGGGGAATGTCGTACCATAATTGTGCAGCTCATACTTAAGTGTCTCATTTACTATCAGTTTCACTTGAGCATAGGTTTTGATATTGAGTAAAACGTGTTGGTTGATGGGACAGGTCCTGTTAGACCCGTAAAGCATGGTAGTTGTGGTAGTAGTGACACAGGAGGCACCACCAAAATCACCTCATACTGGATTCGTACTGGTTTTTCCCACGCTCTGTTATCTACAGAACACAATTACTACAGTTACAAGTTGTAATTCAGTCTTACAATAATTTCAAGCAACATTACAGTTTAACATCTAATCAACACGTCATGGACTTAAAGGTTCTCCAGATTTCTTTTACTCGTATCCATCTTGTGGATAATTCTTGCTAAATATGATTTCTCCCTAGCCTCAATTGTCCCAATCCAAATTCCATGTAATTCTCCACTTCAACTTCAATTTCAATTTCAATCCCTCTAACAATTAACTCTCTTCTGATTGTTTCCTTAATTAGATAGTTTCTCGATGGAGTATGTGTCAATGCTTTAAAAGTTGTCTCAATCTCCTGAGCCACATTAACCATTTCATATCGCACTGTTGTATTAGGAAAACTGCAGGAGGTCGCTGCATCACAGGCCAGGAGTCAGCAGGAGGTCGCTGCATCACATGCGGCTTCCAGCCAATGCTTAGTCGTGCCATGCATTCACTAGCTGGTCTGATGCAGACACAGATCAGGGCCACACGGGCACTAACTGCTGCCACCCTTGCTGTATCGGCTTGGAATCGCCGGGGCCCTCGCCGCGCCGCAGCAGCCCAGCAGTCTGTGCTTCAGCAGATTGCTGCGCATGCTTCAGTGCTGGCCCGTGTGAGTGCCAGTGTCTCGGCCGACCAAGGAGTGCCTGTGCTCTGTCAGGTTGGCAGCAATCCTGCTGCCAACACTGTCACTCCTCCACTGCAGCTGCCACCACCCGTACGACAGACTGCTGCCGCCCAAGCAGAGTTGGAGCAGTCAGCAGCCGGGCCCTCCAGGCCCAGAGCTGGTCCAGGCCGTCCCACAAGGGCATCTGCCGACTCACTATCTGACCCTCAGCAGCCTTCCCCCAGCCTTGCTGCAGCCACTGGGGTCCCATTGAGGAGGAGCTGCAGGGCGGGAAGGGGCCAATCGCGCAAGCGAGGCGGATCACCCTCGCAGGCCAAAAAGTAGGAGGTGTGGCAAAATGTTGAGTTTTTTATGAAGGACGAGGATGTTGTGTTAGTTTTTTATGAAGGCCGAGGATGTTGTGTTAGTTTTTTATGAAGGCCGAGAATGTTGTGTTTGTTTCTTATGAAGGCCGAGGATCATGGTCATTTTTGTTTCACTGTTTTGTTCATTTTCTCCAGGCTGTGAGAGGCAGTTATGTGTCTGACTGACTGTTTTTTGGGGGGTTTCTCTGTATTTGTTTGTCATGCGGGAAGGGCACAGATTTTGTTAAATAAAATATTGTCTTTATTCAGATTGTCCATGTTTGCACTTTGAACTATTTGTTGCCTTGACCGCCTCAGGGTTTGCGGAGCGGCTCCATTCATGTTCTTTCAATAGCGCAAGCCATTCCTTGAGTGGGGGCCTAGAACCGACTTGCAATAAGCTGCTGACGGATGGCCCTTGCACTTTGTGCCTTCCTCCCGTCGTGGTGCTCCTCCTCCTCCTCCTCCTCCTCTGGTGGTCCTCCAATGTCTGCTGGCAGTGGCTGAGCCCTGAGGATAGCCAGGTTGTGCAACATGCAGCACACTACAATGAAATGGGAGACTCGCTCAGGCGAGTACTGTAGGGCTCGCCCGGAATGGTCCAGACAGCGGAACCGTTGCTTCAGCATGCCGATTGTGTGCTCAATGATGTTCCTGGTCGCTTGATGGCTGTCATTGTATCGTTCTTCAGCAGGGGTGGTGGGCGCACGGAGTGGCCCGCAAAGCCACATGCATGCAGTCAATGGCGCCCTGGACCATGGGGAAGCCCGCTATTCTTGCAAATCCCATTGCACGCTCTTGCTGCTTGTCTGGGGTCATGGGGAAGGAAATGTACTGACGTCTCCTTCTGAAGAGGGCATTCGTGACCTGGTGGATGCAGCAATGCACCGCGAACTGGGAGATATTGGCAATGTCCCCAGTAGCGGATTGGAAGGAGCCGCTGGCATAGAAGTTGAGTGCCACTGTCACCTTCACTACCACCGACAGAGACGTCCTGCTCCTCAGCTGAGGCTGCAGATCTCTCTGAAGCAGGTGGCAGATCTCCGTGACCACCTCCCTTCTGAATCGAAGCCTCTGAATGCACTGCTCCTCAGACATGTTGAGGTAGGAGAAGTGCTGTCGGTATACCCTGGGAGGGTAAGGCCTCCTGTGCCAACGCCTGTTGGCCCTTCTCCGCCTGGCCATGATTAGCACTCTCTCTCGGCGTCTCTGAGCCCTTTCAATGCAATGCAGAAACCCAATGTTTCCACCCATTGCAGCCCCCATTATATGTGGCCACGCAAGTCTATGGCACCGAGAAATAAATCCAACTGCAAAGCTCTGGCCTGAAGCCAGAAGTACCTGTGCGAGCGATGAGTCAAAGCAGAAAGCTCTGTGTTAGATCCGTGATTCTGAGAGTATGCTGTTTTTCAATAACCACACGGATGCTGTAACTTAACAATAAACAGGTATTTACTGGAGGAGGGTAGTCTCAAGACTGGGGGTACAGAGGCATGCGCAAGGCTTATATACAGGTGTGGTCACTGCCGGTACTACAGTATACAGGAGCTGTAAAAGTAGTTCTGTCTTAAAGGCACATACACTACAATTCCTCCCCTTTTAGATTAGTAGTACCCCTAATATTCAAATAACAATTAACACTTTAACATGTACATTAAACAACAATAGTCCATTTATAGATTCAGTCTTTGGGGCGGCTTCCTGACCCTTTCGGGATAGCACCTTTCCTGAGGTTCTTGTTCTTAGTGCAGAGGCGATTCTGACCCCTTTTCATCAGGTAGTTCATCGGGTTCCACTGCTAGTGGTTCTGAGGTAGATGCTACCGGTATGTCGGGTTCATCCCCAGGTACTCGAGACATGGGGTTGACTCGTTCCTGTGACGCTAAGATCTGATCGATGTGGCGTCTCACAATGTTCTCCCCGACATCCACTGTGTACATTAATGGCCCCTGCCTTGTGCATATCGTTCCGGGTTGCCATTTCTCTGTTCGATAGTCACGGGCCAAGACTGGTTGTCCTACATTGAAGCTCCTTGTCGGCTTCTCATTGATGTGCTGGAATTGTTTGTCCTCAACATTTCTTCGCACATTTGGTCTGAGCAAGTCCAGACGAGATCTCAACATTCGGTTAAAGAACATCATGGCCGGGGTCTGGTTGGTAAGTGCATGTGTCGCGTTTCGGTAGGCTAATAAGAAATTGTCCATCTTATGCTGTAGTGGAATTTCATCGTCGCACATGCCCTTTATCGCCTTCTTAAAGGTTTGTACGAACCTCTCAGCCAATCCATTTGTGGCCGGGTGATACGGGGTGGATGTGTAATGCCTTACCCCATTCCTTCTCATAAATTTTTGAAACTCTTCGGACACAAACTGTGGTCCATTATCAGAGCAAATCTGCTCTGGCAAACCGTTTCTGGCAAATATGGTCCGTAGGACTGCAATCGTTTTCTCTGTAGTGGTTGAGGACATTTTTATCACCTCAGGCCACTTCGAATGAGCATCCACTGCTATTAAGAACATTGAGTCCATGAATGGACCAGCGAAATCAATATGCACCCGTTGCCATGGAGAGGAGGGCCACTCCCATGGGTGCAGAGGGGCATGTGGTGGTGCATTTTGGACCTTCTGGCATCCTAAGCAGCTCTTAGTTAGGTCTTCGATTTGTTGATCGATTCCCGGCCACCACACATAAGCCCTAGCAAGGCTTTTCATTTTCACTCCCCACAGATGACCTTCATGTAGCTCATTTAGCACTCTCTCCCTTAACTTGGGTGGAATCACCACTCTGGATCCACACATCACTGTCCCCTGGCATACTGACAGCTGTTCTCTTCTGGATGAGAATGCTGGCAACAGTGAGTCGCCATTTGTTGGCCATCCCCTCACCGTCAAATCATATACCCGAGGCAGCGTCGGATCATTGCGGGTCTCCTTCTCTATATCCGCGTTCGTTACTGGCAATCGTTCAATTATTGACAAATAAAATATCTCGATAGGGTCCACTGCTGGTGCTTCCTCCACAGTAGGCAGTGGCAGGCGCGATAGCCCATCAGTGTTCCCATGCTGTTTCGTGCCTTTATATTCTATTTCATATTGATTCGCCCCTAGAAACAGGGACCATCTTTGTAACCGTTGTGCAGTCATCACTGGAACGCCCTTCTTAGGATTAAAGATGGAGACAAGTGGTTGGTGGTCAGTCAGCAAGGTGAGCTTCTGCCCATGCAGATAGTGGTTGAATTTTTTTACACCCCATACTAGGCTGAGGGCCTCCCTGTCAATCTGGGCGTAGTTGCGCTCGGCTGAGGTTAGTGACCGAGATGCAAAGGCTACTGGCCTCTCCAACCCGTCTGCGAATTTGTGCGACAGCACCGCTCCAATACCATAGGGTGATGCATCACATGCCAAACGAATTGGTAGTGCTGGGTTGAAATGGGCCAACACCTTTTTTGATGTGATCAATTCTTTACACTTCTGGAAAGCTTGTCTACGTTCGTCATCCCACTTCCATGGTACCCCTGTTTGCAGTAGGGTGTTCAGTGGGTGTAATACCGTGGACAAATTTGGTAAGAACTTGTGGTAGTAGTTTACCAGCCCGAGGAACGACCTCAGTTGTGACACATTTTCCGGTGCTGGAGCCTTGACTACTGCCTCAATCTTTTCAGGGGACTTATGTAACCCCTCTTCATCGATGACGTGGCCACAATACGAGATCTTTTTCTGGAAAAACTCGCACTTGTGGCGATTAGCTCATAGCCCAATCTCCATTAATCTGGTGAGCACCTTCTCCAAGTTGGCGAGGTGATCACTGTCATTTTCGCCCGTGACCAAGATGTCGTCCAAATAACACTGGGTCCCTGGAATCCCTTGCAGGACTTGATCCATTGCCCTTTGCCAGATAGCTGGAGCCGAGGCTACCCCGAACACCAGCCGGTTGTATTGATAGAGACCTTTATGAGTGTTAATCGTAAGGTATTGTTTTGAAGCTTCTTCTACCTCCATTTGCAAGTACGCCTGGGCTAGATCAATTTTGGTAAAGCGTTTACCTCCAGATAGCGAGGCGAAAATATCCTCAATTCGTGGAAGCAGATATTGTACCGTGTGAAGGACTGGGTTCACTGTCACCTTAAAATCCCCACAGATGCGGACCTTCTTTGGTTCCCCAGGCGTATTACTCAACGACCTCTTCATTACAGGAACGATGGGTGTAGCCCACTCGCTCCAGTCCACTTTGGACAGTACTCCTGAACGTTCCAACCCTTCCAGCTCTGCTTCGACAGTTGGTCTGATCGCATAAGGCACTGGTCTGGCCTTAAGAAACTTTGGGCTTGCATTTTCCTCTATTTTAATCATTGCTGTTATGCCTTTTAGTGTTCCTAGTCCCTCCTGGAACACTTCTTTTGCGTCAGTTAGCATTTTTGACAGTCGGCCAGGTGTGACGTCGTCATCCTTTTTGGCATCAACCTTCAGTGCCTGCATGGAATACCAATCTAATTGTATCTTCCAGATCCATTCACGTCCTAGCAGTGGTGGTCCTCCATCTGGCAATACATATACATCCATTTTAGGTATTTCCTGGCCTTTATATATCACTTTCACGCTTATTTTTCCTTTGGGGTAGACTTTTTGCCCCGTATACATCTTCAAGACAATCTCTGTAGCTTTCAAGGGTATATGTGAAAATAGCCACTTGTAGTCCCTTTGGTTTATGACTGTTAGGGCTGATCCTGTGTCCAATTCCATTTTCACTTGGACTCCGTCTATCTTGAGTGTAACCCAGATAGTCTGGTGATCCTCCATTTTGGTTACCTTATGTAGTTTCAGACAACCCAGCTCCTTGCTTCCGGAGTCTGTGTCACTTTTCTGTTCGTCTGAACCACTGTCCATCACCTGGTGTACCTTTTTGTACTTCTCCTATGGAGATTTCTTACTGTTGGTTTTCTTCCCAGACCTGCAGACTCTTGCTATGTGTCCTGCTTTTCCACACTGTCTGCACACTTGGTCCTTGAACCAACAATCCTTCTGGTCATGTGTTGTTCTGCCGCAGCGATAGCACTTCCCTGATCCATAGGACATTTCATTGGTTCCATATTCTTGCGGTCTCCATTGTATCTCTGCAGCTCCCCTTGCGGCTGCTTCGTGTGATACTGCCATACTGAAAGCCTTGTCCAGCGTAAGATCCTTTTCTGATGGAAGCCGTTTCTGGGTTCCTTCACTTTGTAGCCCACACACAAACTTGTCCCTTAATGTCTCTGCTAGTCCCACTCCAAACTGGCAGTGTTTCGATAGCTTGTGCAGTTCCGTTAGGTGCTCAGCATTGCTTTCGTCTTTGTGTTGGTTCCTTTTATGGAACTTAAATCGTTCTGCTATCAGCAGCGGTGTGGGGTTTAAGTGGTCCTGTAGGATTTCTACTATGCTTTTGAAATTCTTGTTCACCGGCTTCTCTGGGGTTATTAGATTTCGCAGTAACCCATAAGTTTTTGCACCCATGGAATTTAACAAAACCCAGTGCTTTACTAGCATCTGGCACTTCATTCGCCCTGCAGTACACCTCAATACATTCCACATATGTCGCCCAATCTTCGACTTCATTGTCGAACGTAGGGATACTGCCACTCTTCGGCCTCCCGCGCTCTCCCTTCTTCTCCCCGCGGACACCTTTCAGCCCTTGAGCCCTGGCTGTGCTCTGTGTGTTCTTTTTTGTTTTTCTCGACACCGCTCGGTCCTGAACCCGGCTGTTGCTTTACCCTCTCTCTCTCTCTGTTTTTTTTTTTTCTCAACGCCGCTCGGTTTGCAACCCCCGGCTGCACCCTGTGTGCTTCACCCTCTGTCTTACCCCGTCGACGCTGCTCGGCTTTCTCTCCGCCGTCGGTCGGCTCCAGCCACCGCTGTCCGGGAAGGGTCTGCGCTGGACCTGTCGTCAGTCTCTTGCTGATCGTCGTGGCTGGGGAACCAAGCCCGGCTCTCCACAGCCTCCCCTGCGATGTTCACTCTCTGCCGGATGACTGGGCTGTTGCTCGTGGTCAACACCCGTGTTCGTGGCCTCGACTTTTTTTATGTTACACCGCCCTCCCGGAGCGAATCCTCGAAGGGAAATGCAGAGTTGCAGGTAGATTTGAATCGGCACTCGTCGCCACTGTTAGATCCGTGATTCTGAGAGTATGCTGTTTTTCAATAACCACACGGATGCTGTAACTTAACAATAAACATGTATTTACTGGAGGAGGGTAGTCTCAAGACTGGGGGTACAGAGGCATGCGCAAGGCTTATATGCAGGTGTGGTCACTGCCAGTACTACAGTATACAGGAGCTGTAAAAGTAGTTCTGTCTTAAAGGCACATACACTGCACTCTGCCCCTTTGTCTCTCTCCAAATCTCTCTCTCTCACACAGGAGGAGTGGAACAAAATGGCTGCCACAAAGAATGCAGGAAGAGTCCCCTTTAAATAGTGCCCCCCCAGCCCCACAGCGACTGGGAACCATTCCACTCAACCAGTCATTGGGCGCACCAGGCACAAATAAGTGGGGCGCCACTGAAGTTCCGGTTCGGGGCGCACCAAGGGCGTTGCACCATGAAATGATGTCAGGATCTGTGCGCGCAGCTGAGCAGGCGCTGCGGTTTTGTGCTGCCGCTAATTCTTGACTCAAGTTCGTGAGAGGCGCAGATCGCACCGCGCCCGAGCGCTAGCCGCTTCGCGCCCCACTTCTCGCCCTCTTAAGGCACTAGCGGCTGGCACTAACAACTGAATTTCTAGGCCGTAATTCTTAACAAGAAGATAGTCGCAGTTTGTTCATCGAACCCCGGCGTTCCTTCCGAGTGACTGTGGTGCGGTGTCTTTATTCTCTTGCTGTGTTCTGTTGACTGAAGTTTCTTCTTCCTCTGGCTTCGCGCTGCTTTCGGTGTTCAATATCAGTATTTTTATACCCTTTTTCTTCCATTTGCCTATGTGGCAGTTAGTAAGCAAGCTATCCTTATCTGAGAACAACCTTCACACTAAGTTCTCACAGATGTATTTTTGCTTATTAATCAGCTCATTGTTTAGCTGGTTCTGCATTTTTGAGAAGACGGAGTGATGACTGTCTCCAGTCCCCTATCTTCTTTTGCAATGTTACTGAATGTCTTGTTCCCCACTATCTCCTTGTTTACTTAATAGACCATTTTACAGAATTAAAACAAGTTTGCATAATTTACCATCATGCTTTGCTTCTCAACCATTTGCCATTTTATACATGCTTTAGGCTTTTAACACACATTGTCATATATTATAGTTATTAATAAATGTTTAAAATCTTAATAATGTTTACTAAATCCTACGTTCTATCTTACACTACCTCCTTCCCAAGATCTACAAACAAGACTGCCCTGGTAGACCGATCGTTTCATCCTGTTCTTGCCCCAAAGAACTGATTTCTTTCTATCTCGACTCTACTTTTTCACCCCTTGTCCCGTCTCTTCCCACCTATATTCGCAACTCTTCCGAGGCCCTCCGCCACTTTAACAGTTTCCAGTTTCCTGGTCCCAACCATCTCCTTTTCACTGTGGATATCCAAGCCCTCTACACCTCCATCCCCCACGAGGATGGCCTGAGGGCGCTCCACTTCTTCCTTGAACAGAGGCCCAACCAGTCCCCATCCACCACCAGCTTCCTCCACCTGGCTGAACTTTTTCTCACATTGAGCAACTTCTCCTTTGACTCCACTCACTTCCTCCAAATTAAAGGTGTTGCTATGGGAACCTGCATGGGCCCTAGCCATGCCTGCCTTTTCGTGGGCTATGTGGAACTATCTTTGTTCCAGTCCTACTCAGGTCCCCTCCTTCACCTCTTTTTCCAGTACATTGATGACTGTATTGGTGCCATTTCCTGCTCTCGCCCTGAACTAGAAAATTTCATTCACTTTGCTTCCAATTTCCAACCTTCCCTCACCTTCACATGGTCCATCTCCGACTCTTCCCTTCCCTTCCCTTCCTTGACTTCTCTCTCTCCATTTCTGGGGATAGGCTATCGGCCAACATCCACTATAAGCCCACTGACTCCCACAGCTACCTGGACTACACTTCCACCCTGCTTCCTGTAAGGACTCTATTCCATTCTCCCAGTGTCTCCATCTCTGCCGCATAGGTGGCACGGTGGCATAGTGGTTAGCACTGTTGCCTCACAGCGCCAGAGACCCGGGTTCGAATCCAGCCTCGGGCGACTGTCTGTGTGGAGTTTGCACATTCTCCCCGTGTTTGCGTGGGTTTTCTCCGGGTGCTCCGGTTTCCTCCCACAGTCCAAAGATGTGCGGGTTAGGTTGATTGGCTATGATAAATTGACCCTTAGTGTTAGGGGGATTAAATACGTGGGGTTACAGGGATAGGGTGGAATATGTGTTGGTGTAGGGGTTACGGGGATCGGGTGGGATATGTGTCGGTGCTGGCTCGATGGGCCGAAATGGCCTCTATCTGCACTGTGGGGTTTCTGTGATTCTGTGATCTGTTCTGACAATGCCCCCTTCCATACTAGTGCTTCCGGTATGTATTCCTTTTTCCTCAACTGAGGATTCCCCTCTACCATGGTTGACATGACCCTCGACCGTGTCTGTTTCATTTCCCGCACTTCTGCTCTCACCCCTTCCCCTCCCTCCCAGAACCATGATAGGATTCCCCTTGTCCTCACCTTTCACCCCACCATTCAACGGATCATCCTGCGCCATTTCCGCCACCTCCAATGTGATCCCACCACCAAACACATAGACCTAGGAATTGGGTATAGCCCCGCTTGAGGCGTTAGAACTGGCGCTGCGCAAAGTTTATAGCCAGATGAAACTTATCGCTGCCTGGCGCGATATTGGGTTGCATCGCCCCCAAAGGGGATTGAGGCGCGAATTCAGACGTTGCACGGGGCTCCTAAGGTGCAGAAGTTCAGGCGCTACCCAATATCGTCGCGGACGGGCGCAGCGCAGGTGATCTCAATTACCGAAAACCACGAGACTTCCAGGCGCCGGCTGGCTCTTAAAGGGGTGGGTCAGTCAGCCTGAGCTGCCACACTCAACGCCCTGTAGGCCTCAAAATCGGCGCTCGCCCTTCTCTGGCGCAAAAAACTTGGTCAGGATGGAGAAGGTGAGACAGAGAGCAGAGCGCTTCAGCACTGAGGCCCTGGACAAGTTGGTGTCTGCAGTGGAGCGCCGTCGAGATGTTCTGTATCCTGACAATGGCAGGAGGCCGAATCAAAAGGATTACCGGCGATCTTGGAGGGAGGTTTCTCTGAGGGTCAACTCCAGCAGCATGGTGACCAGGACCCCTGTTCAGTGCAGGAAGAAATTCAACGACCTCACTCAGGTCATTAGGGTGAGTGTTGTTTATGCAAACTTCTGATTCCCTCCATCTGCACCTGACTTCGAGCACCCTGTTGCCATGATGTCCCAATGGCCATCTGTCAGCAAGCACCCATGGCCCTTTCTGGGCACACACATGGACATTTCACTCAAGGCCACATGTAAGGGCTCTTGCACCATGGGGGGCATGTGATGATCTCTCAAGGCCTCATGTAAGGGCTCTTGCACCATGGGGGACATGAGATGATCTCTCAAGGCCTCATGTAAGGGCTCTTGCACCATGGGGGGCATGCGATGATCTCTCAAGGCCTCATGTAAGGGCTCTTGCACCATGGGGGGCATGAGATGATCTCTCAAGGCATCATGTTACAGAGCTTCCCCTTCTTTCCCCTGCAGTCCAAGCTGGCGGCGATGCGAAAGGACCAGCGTCGAACCGGTGGCGGGCCTCCACAAGTCGTCACTCTCACGGATCTCGAGGAGAGAGTGCACCAGATTCTTGGAGGACGTCTGTGTGGTCCTGTTACCACTGCAGCTGCCGACCCCATTTCCGACAGCGAGGGTAAGGCTCTCAACTTTTCCAGCTGTTTCCTTCCACTTGGTCCCCCCGCCAGCATGCTTCCTCAGTGTGCAGCCATGTCAGAGCCTTGCCGCAATCTGGCATGCCTTTCCGCCAACCTGTCCTTTTGCTAAAGCCACTCTTCCACCTCCCTGCTTTCAGATGATTCATCACCAACTTGGGCTCAACGCCCTGAAGCTGCCAGTGCCAGTGCCTCCGGAGGCGAGGATCAGGAGGAAGCCGGAGCATCCGCTCCAATCTCAGGGGAGCATACACATCTGCAGACTGAGGATAGTAGTTCCCTGGAGGGGAGGGGGGAGGCTCTGAGGATGAGCCAGTTGCCGGAACAAGCGGCATGCAGCAACGCAAGGGGGGGTAGGCAAGTTCGGCCACCGTCTCCCCGGAGGGCAAGGCAGGTAGTGATGACTGCTGCACAGAGTGCAGAGACGGTGCGTCGCCTGGCTGAAATGAGCACCCAGGCCCGGCTCAGGCATACTGAGCTGATGGCTGCAGTGGCGAGGATGCCTCAGTCAATAGATACACTGGCAAAGAGTGTGTTGGACTTCGGGGCAGCAATGGAGAGGACTCTCCAGGGCTTCGGGGCAACAATGGAGAGGACTCTCCAGGGCTTCGAGGCCGCTATGGAAAGGACTGTTCAGGGCTTCGGACAATCCCTGGAAAGGTCTGTCCAGGGCTTGTCCGAGGCAGTGGAACGGTCAGCACCGGCCTTGTCCGAAGCAATGGAAAGAACTGTCCAGGGCTTCTCCGAAGCACTGGCACCTGCCACACAGGTCCTCACTGCTGCCACGCAGTTACTTGCCGGCCTCGTCCACACCCAGATTGAGGCAACGCGAACTCTCACTGCAGCCACCCTATCTGCATCAGCTAGGATCACCCCGGGCCCTTCCAGTCCCATACAAGGCCAGGAATCAGTGGAGCATGCGATTGTGGCGGATGAGCCGAGCCGGTCCCCTCAGAGAGCCAGTGTGTCGTCCGACCATGGTGCAGGTGTCCACTCTCGGCAGGTGACCATTGCACATGCCAGCGCTGGTACGTCTGCAGTGCAGCTGCCACCACCTGCAGGGCACACTGCTTCCAGCCATGCTCAGATCAAGCATCCTGCGTCTGCACCCTCCAAGCCCAGAGGTCGGCCAGGCCGTCCCTCAGGGGCTTCTGCGCTTCCACACAGTCAGCAGGCGTCCCCCAGCCTTGACCCCGCCACTAGGGTTCAATTACGTAGGAGCAGCAGGGAGGGAAGGGGCCGACTGCGAAAGAGAAGTCGTTCTCCATCAAGGGACCAGCAGTAGAGGGAGGTGCTGAGATGTTTCTTTGGCCAAATTCAAGGACACCCTCACCTGTTGTAATTGTTGGAAATGGTTTGTTGAGTTTTGCGGCTTTGCCGAAGAGTTAACTGTTATTTTGTTTGTTATGGTTTCTGTTGACATGATGTTGTTTTGCTGTAATGAAAGACTTTTGTGACAATAAAGAAAAGTTTTAATGTGTTATGGTACACGTGACTAATTACAGTGATGCTGGCCTTCAGAGGCTTTCAAACATCCAAAGTGCGCAGGAGTAAAGACACCCATCATTCCGCCAGAGGGGCCTCGAAATGAGTCCTGATGAGCCTCTGACGGATGGCCCTTCCACTTTCAGGAGCCCTTCCATCTTCCTCCTCCTGCTCCTCCTCCTCCTCCTCCTCCTCCGCCTGCTCTTCCTCCTCCTCCTCCTCCTCCTCGTCCGCCTGCTCTGCTGGTCGTTGAGGGACAGCTGGAATTGGCTGGGTGCATCGAATCACCAAGTTGTGGAGCATGCAGCAGACGACGACGATGTGACCCACTTGCTCCGGCGAGTACTGCAGGGCTCCCCCCGAATGGTCCAGTCATCGGAAACGCTGTTTGAGCACACCAATAGTGTGCTCTACAATGTTCCTGGTCGCCTGATGGCTGCTGTTGAACAGCTCTTCTGCTGGGGTGGCGGCCACACAGAGTGGTGTCATCAGCCATGGGCTGAGAGGATTGACCTTGTCCCCAATAAGCCAGCCTCGTGGTCGAGCCGGCCCCTCAAAAAGGTCACAAACTGAGGTCTGCCGCAGGATAAAGGCATCGTGGCTGCTCCCTGGGAATTGGGCTTTGACTGCCATGATGATTTGGTGGTGGTCACAGACCAGCTGCACGTTGAGGGAGTGGAACCCCTTGCGGTTGCGGAAGTCCTCAGGATTCTGGAATGATGCCCTCAAAGCCACGTGTGTACAGTCAATCGCCCCCTGCACCATGGGGAAGTCCGCAATAGCAGCAAAGCCTTGCGCGCGCTCCGCCTGCTTCTCCAGGGTCAGAGGGAAGGTGATGAATTGATGCCTTCGCCTATAAAGGGCAGCTGTAACTTGCCGGATGCAACAGTGGACTGCAAACTGAGAGATATTCGCAATGTCCCCAGTGGCTGACTGAAGGGATCTGGTGGCATAAAAATTGAGGGCAACAGTCAGTTTAATGGCCACCGACAGAGAGGTCCTGCACCGTAGATGCGGCTGCAGATCCTCAGCAAGCAGGTGGCACAGCTCAGTAACAACGTCCCTCCTGAATCAGAGCCTTCGCACACACTGCTCCTCCGACATGTCAAGGTATGACACCTGCTGCCTAAAGACCCTCGCAGCATACCCTCTGATTGGCCGACCTCCATTGCCCCTCCTCCTTCTGGCCAATCCCAGCCCTCTCTCCCGCCATCTCTCTGCCCCTTCATAGTGTTCGGCCATGAGGCCGTCGCCCTCCAAAGCAGCTCCCATTCCGATGCCAATTGGTCAAAAGGCTGTTAGGTCTAGTGCTCCAACTGCTCCGGACAGGTTTGAAGGTCCCAAGTACTCTAATGCTAAATTCCAAAAACTCTGCTCCACAGTAGCTCACCAACTCTCTCCACCAACGATCGCAATGAACAGGCCAAGTGGCTGCAGCTTTTATACTAGAGCTGTCCCCTTTAAATAGCGCCCCCCGACTACGAGAAGGGCCTGCTAACGTTCCTTCGAACTGTCACTAATAGCGTTAGGCGTAAAGGTTCAGGGCGCCACCCAATATCCGGTCAGGGGCGCCTAAAAGGCGTTGCACACTGAAATGACGTCATGATCTGCTTGCGCACGCGGGCGCGCACAAACACTTAGCGCAGGCGTTAAATGTATAGTCAATATGGGAGTTGTCGCTATCTTCATTGCGCCCGCCCCAACATTGGGTAACGCCCCAATTCTCGGTCTCTTTAGGCGCTAACTGCTGGCGCTAACAACCGAATTTCTAGGCCATAGTCCCCTCTCCCCCCCTTTCAGCATTCTGAAGAGACCACTCTATCTGCAACAACTTTGTGCACTCCTCTATCGCCCCCTTCCAGTGCCAGCGCAGGAGAAGCAACACCTGCCCTTTTACCTCCTCATTTCCCACTGTCCAGGGCCCCTTCCAGCTGAAACAGTGACTTACTTGTGCTTCTTGCAATTTAGTATACTGTATTCGCTGCTCATGATGCGGTCTCCTCTACACTGGGGAGACCAAACGCAGATTGGGTGACCGCTTTGTGGAACACCTCCATTCAGTCTGCAAGCATGACCCCAAGCTTCCGGTCGCCTGTCACTTTAATTCTCTGCTCCACTCCCACACTGATCTCTCCGTCCTCGGCCTCTTACACTGTTCCAACGAAGCTCAACGTAAGCTCGAGGAACAGCACCTCATCTTTTGATTAGGCACTTTACAGCCTTCTGGACTCAGCATCGAGTTCAACAATTTCAGACCATAACCTCTGCCCCTATCTTTTTTTATTTTTTTCCCCCATGCTTTCTCACATGGTAGCTGTTGATGATTCTGCCATTGCAATTCACAACTCATCTAGAGTCATCTTTTGTTTCTTAACTTGTCCCATTACCTCTCTTTTTGCCTTGCACCATCATCTCTTTTGTCAGTCAATCTCTCCTGCCTTCCAGCCCATCACAGACTTTCCCTTTGTTCTTTCCTCCCCTCCTCCCTGCCCCTGCTTAAAAATCTCCCTTCTCTATCCTTTTCCAGTTCTGACGAAGGGGCCTCAACCCGAAACGTTGACTTTGTTTCTCTCTCTTCCATGCTGCCTGACCTGCTGAGTGTTTCCAGCATTTTCTATTGTTATTTCAGATTTCCAGCATCCACAGTATTTTGCTAAATATAAAGGGCTGCAGTTCTTTCATTCGTAATATTAAAAATAACTGAACAAAAACGGGTATCTGTATTTTCAACTTCAATCACTTCCATTAATAAACATTGTCTTCTTGAACCAGCACCACCACCCCCCCCCCCATTTAACATGTCAGAAATGCAGCACTTATTCACAAGTGCAGAAAAACACATACACACTTTGCATCACCGAATTAAAAACAAAAAGAAGTAAAAGCTATGATTTAACAGAAATAAACATTCATCTTTCTTCACAGACAGGAGAACCAATCAGACTGACTTGGAAATATTTACTAATATGGTGACATAAAGATGTTAAATTATGAATTTTGCTTCTAATGTTTTTCTCTCAAACATTCTTCAGAATATTAATCCCTGCTCTTATCATGAAAAGTGTTGAATTATATTAGTTATTTTGCAATTAAATAGCAGGAAACAAACTTTATTGTACTCTCAATTTTTAATCTTCTATTTCAAACATTTATACCAAATCGAAATTGTACATTATCGGTTTAATCAAGTATTTTCTGTCTTTCTCAATAAACAAATAGTAGTTACTTCAAAAGCAGCTTCCTGCAATTTTTATACATCATTATATAACTCTTGTTTCTATTAACACTCCACTAAATGTTTAAGAGGAAATCTATATTTATATTATTCCTGGGACTTGTTAGGACTATAGAACAACAGACAAAATAAAATGGTTGTGTTTTCCCCTTTTTTGGTTTTCTTCCTAAACGTCTTAATGATACTTTTTATTGACTTTATAAAAATAAAATATATAACTCCTACAAATGCTCCTCTACCCTTCCCTTCTTCAACAGTATGGTTGCATGTTTGTGTAAAGCTACTGACTTCACTTGATCGCTCAAAATCAAATATTGAGAAATTTCAATTTAAAAATGTTTTAAGCATTTCAAAGCCTCTTTAAAGCATTTGGACTTTAAGACTTGGCTGAAGCTTGTTTAGATGAGGGGGAAATTGATTTTAGCTTCTTTCTTCCAAAATCATATTCGAATGAGAAAAAAATTATCATATGGGAAAAAAGGTGTTTTTAACACTCATATTTAGTGAAAATTTCATTAAAAATCTTTAAATTCTTTCAGATCTCATTGCAGCCTTGACAGAAGAAGTCGCTCCAAGATTCTCTTTCCCTCTTCAATGCTGTCGTTCAACATACAACAAAAAATAACCCTATAATTCCAAACGGAGCTCAAGTTAGAAAATGAATAAAGTGGTTAAACTTCATGAGAAGGCAGTGATGTTATCTATCCCCAGCCTTGGCGATGAGTTGGGTTCAGTTTATAAGAAGTTGTTTCCTTTTTTTCTGATGTCATTCCTTCTGTCTGCCACAGACTCTGAGGTACAAACGGGGGCACAAACACATTCCCCTCTCTCACAACATGATTTAAATAACCCTGATCAACTCTTTCAAAAAGGGGGCAACACCTGGCAAAATTTAATTGGAACTTACCGTGGGATATTCAACATTACTTTCCCATATATTTTTCCAGCTTTAAACAATATTACAAATTTTAACATTTTTTTCTGATTTTTGTTTCACCAGGGGCCTAAAAATTGTTTTCTTTAGCCTCCTTCCAGCGGCCATTGTACACGTGCTGCAACTCTACCTGTGTCGTTCCAAAGTGCAGCCACCATTCAGTCCCCGGGAACGGACTACACGTGTCTCCACAGAAAAAGTTACTGACAGAATTCTGAGACAACACTCGCCGTGTTCCAGGGCTTTGTATCTTAGCAAATGCTGTTCCAATTCGGATCGCCTCTGCGGTCACAAACGTGAGGATTCCTGGGCCGAGTCTAGAAATTGGCCTACGCCTGCTTGCATCAATCATAAGACTTACGTGGGCAATCGCTGGCCAGTCGCTGGACAAATAGCCCAACTCTGCGCCAGTGATTGCTTTTTCTGAGCCCCTGCGGATGGCCTGTCAATGTGTATGTTGACAGGCTGCAAGTTTTGGGTTTCGCGCATGCGCAAATCCGGAACTTGCCAGGCACTTCAAAGGGATTACGATGGCGTACTCTGAGAGCACGCTGTCACAGACGCTGCAATTTCAGGGCCATAGGCCTAGAAATTCAGTGGGCTGCGCCACCCGTTAGCACCCAAAGAGGGCACTTAGTGGGTTTTACGCCACTGGCCACGCCTCCCGCTAAATTTAGCGGCACTAGCCGTTAGCGCTGCACCGCTACCGATGACGTCATCGGTGTGCGCAGCGCCCCGCTACCGCCCCGATCGCGAAACTTGGTAGCGCCCCCTGCTTTAACACCGGTCGCAATTTGCAACCAGTTCAGGGGGGCCTACCTGCGGCGGTAGAGGCGCGGAGGTGCGGGGCGGCCATTTTTTTTGCAGGCCGCCTGCCAGCACCTCTTCGCGCCGCCATCCCCGGCCTCCTGAGCCCCCCCCCCCCGCGTTGTGCCGGCTGTGTCCCAGGAGCCCAGCACTTCTCCTCAGTGCCGGGCTCTTTTGCCGGCTCTCGCGATCGCCGATCGCGCTGCAGCAGGCCCCTCCCCTTTAAGAAGCACGTTGCGCTGCGATTTTCAGTTGCAGCGCCCCAAGAGGGATGCGGGGTGCCTCGAGTAGCGCTGCGCTTCCGTCTGGGGCGCTGAAACTGAATTTCCAGTGGGCGTTCGCGACTCCTTCCGGGGCGGTATTTCTGGCGCCCTGTGAATTTCTAGGCCATAGTGTTTTGGGCCCCTCCCCCTGCTCCAGCTTTCCAGCTCACTGTGCGGCTTTTGTATTTATGCGTGCGGGACCTTGCAGATCACTGCGCAGCCACGCACCTTACAGGGAAGAGTGCCGACAACCCTCCGAGATCTCCGCGCTCCTCCAATTCAGGCCTCTTGCGCATTTCCGATTTTAATCGCTCCACCATTTATGTCCGTGCCTTCAGCTGGTCACACTCACTTTACCATCCAATACAAGAAGCAACCTTTGTTGCCCCCAGGCAGTTTGAATCCTTCAGCAGACAGATGTACCAATTGGGTTGGCCTGTAGAAAGTGAGGTGCCTCAACATTTCTAAAAATATAAACCTGATGCCAGAATTCTGATTTTCAAAAGTAAGCTCCAATTTTCACCACTTTTTATTGTACAGTATTAAGGTTTTTATTAACTTTCATCAGCAACAAGGCTGAAACCATAAATCCACCCCTAGATTTATTAAAAAGTAGGTAATAAAAGTTAAACTTGTGTTAATCATTCTTCTTCCCTCTGCTAAAATGCTTCACCTAATGATTGAAATTGTCTTGCAAACCCATGTTTAGTAGGATCATTTTATTTTAAAAAGCGGATTCACGTACAGCTCAAAATTCGCACACACTCGTTTCTCATTTCCTCTCCTAAAACATGTCACTGTCCTCTGTTGCAGGTAAAACTCGGAAACTCACTCACCTATATAGGTTTAATAAGATGATGAACACATGATTTATCTACCGATCTCGCCCACCGATTTTTAAAGCTTCGTCCAGCCCCATAGCGGTGGCAGGCTGCACTGAGCTGGCCCGCTCCGATTTGCCCTGCTCTGACTTGCCCTGTGGGGACTGCGGAGTTTCTGTAACACAGGCCCCCGGAACCATGGGGCCAAAGGAGAAGGAGGGACACGCTGCCGTCATCACCATGGGAACTTGCTGAGCTCGGCTCCTCTAAAGTTACTGCCTGCAGCATGTAGAACTTCCCAGAGGGCGACACAACGAACACATCACCTGCTCCCTTATCATGTCGCTGCCGCCCCAACTCTTTTGTTAATTTTCAATTGGGTTCGACTCTGAGGTCGCAAACGCATCTCTGTCTGCATTCCGGGCCATTGTGTATTGGGCCCCTTCCCCGATCCAGCTGTCCAGCTCTCTGCGCGACATTTGAATTGAAGTGTGCGGGAGCTCAGCGATCACTGTGTGGTCGTGCAGCCATGCACCTCAGAGGGAACCGTGGTTGTGCCTGGCCATCGGAGATGGGAAGATAGGGAGATGGGGACCTCCCAGCTACCTGGTGACACAATTAAATAATCAGACAGCCACATGTCATACGGCACCCATTCATGTTGACTTGATGTCAACAGTGAGTGAAATATGATCATGTTCATAATTAGAAGTTTCAACATTCTTAACTTGCCAGTACTCATTCTCATCTTTTATCTCCCATAGCGTCTTCACACGTGCAGCAGGAGTTGATGGAGCTCATTGACGACAAATCCTCAGAGGAGCTCAATCGTTCTGAAGGTGCACCGTCACACGACTCATGCTCACCACGCACCAGCTCAGATACTCACACTTCGGTGGGACCAGTAAGAGAGATAGTTGGGGTTTCACCTGGTGACTCACACTTCACAAGTGAGCAAGAGCAGACGGTGGTGGTGGGGACAGCAGTGGAGAGTTTGCATCGCAGGGCACAGCCCTCTCTGAGCTCTGCTCAGCTGGACACAGATGCTGTACCCTGGAGGCTGTCAATAAAGAGGATAATCATTGAGCAGCAGCAGAGAATGTGTGATGTACTGATGGGCATTGCAAGCACACTGTCCACCATTGCAGAGACATTGGAGGAGTCTGCCTCAAGCGTGTGTGTTGATGTTGCATGGCACTACTGTGGTGTATGTAACCTGTTCCACCTTAAGAGAACTACCTTAAGAGATGTACTACTTTCTCTTGGCTGCTGTATACTGTAATACTGGTGGTGACCACACCGGTATATAAGTGTTGTGCAAGGATTTGCTGGGCAGTTCAGCCCTGACCTTCGAATAGTAAAGACCTGTTAAAAGTTATTCTTGTTGTCTGTGTCCAGTGATTGATCCTAAACATAACTGGGACATACAGACTCAACAGTGGCGACGAGTCCGATCTTACCCTGCGGCAAATTTACATCCAAGGCAGCTTCGTCCTCAAAACGGGCGTCGAGAAGAGGCAGCCGCCCTCATCATCCTGCTGAGCACCATCGCACGGGAGGCATCGAGAACCCGGGTTAAAAAGAAAAAGAATTCTGACCACGAAGCCCTCCATCAGCGACAGGCAGTGATCATCCCTTCTACCACGGTGGTGGGTAAGCCGATCAGCGACATGAGCAGAAAGTCGGCCGCGTTGACTGTGGAGTAGGGGAGGGAAAACGGAGGAATAAGGGCGGAGAGCTCGACCACGGCCGGTAGAAAGGGCCGGGCTGCAATCGAGGCCAAGAGGCGCAGCGACTGGGGCAGCTTAAGGCTCGAGAGCCGCGGAGAACTCAAACGCAGCCGGTGTACAGGACCGGGCTGCGAGCGGGGCTGCGAGGCAAAGCAGCGTCGGGGAGTTGAGAAGCTTAAGGCACGAGAGCCGCGGAGAATTCAAACGCAGCCGGTGTAAAGGACCGGGCTGCAAGTGGGGCTGCAAGGCAAAGCAGCGTCGGGGAGTGAGAACCGCTGGGGAGGCGAGAACGGCAGCAGCAAGGCAATCGCCATTGCAGCCAGTGGGGGAAGAAGGCAAATGCGGGAATCCGCCATTGTAGTCGGCGGGGGAAGAAGACGAGCACGGGAAAGACCGCCAAGCGCGGGAAGCCGCCATTTTAGTAGGCGGGGGAAGAAGACAAGCGCGGGAAGCCGCCATTTAAAAAAATTTTTTTAAAAAACACTTGCAAGGATGCCTAAACATGGGAGCATTAATACCTTTGATAGTGATGTCAAAGATTGGACCACGTATGTAGAACGCATGGAAGTTTATTGTAAAGCAAATAAGGTACCAGATGATGAGAAAGCATTAACCTTAAGCTCAATGGGGGCGAAGACATACGGGCTATTGAAGCACCTTCTATCACCAAATAAACCGGCGGATCAGACCTCCGCGAATATTGTTACTGTCCTGAAAAATCATTTAAACCCCACGCCGCTGATGATAGCGGAACGATTTAAATTTTACAGAAGAACGCAGTTGAAAGACGAAAGCAACGCTGAATTTTTAATTGAACTACGTAAGCTATCGAAGTACTGTCAGTTTGGGACACGGCTAGCAGATGCGCTGAGAGATAAATTTGTGTGTGGATTGTTAAAAGAAGGAACACAAAAGTGACTGCTTGAAGAGAATGATCTTACGCTTGATAAAGCGGTCACTATTGCAGCATCGCAAGCAGCCGCAGCAAGAGGCACTGCGGAAATGCAGCTACGGTCACCGGAACTCTGCACCAATCAAATGGTCTTGAGTACAGTAAAATGTTATCATTGTGGAAAGACAACACACGATCAGAACCAGTGCTGGTTCAAAAATCAGGAATGCAGAAAATGTGGCAGGCTTGGTCACATAGCTAAAGTATGCCGGTCAGGAAAGAAGACCAGCAACAAAAAGTCACCGCAGGAAAAGTACAAAAAGGTACACAAGGTGACAGAGAACAGTTCGAACGAACAGAAGTCAGATTCAGATGCCAGCAGTAATGAACTGGGTAGTCTAAGAGTACACAATATTGGTAAGGAAGCAGACCTCCAAACAATTTGGGTCACACTTCAGATAGCAGGAGTCCAAGTGAAGATGGAATTGGACACTGGATCGGCATTGACAGTCATGAATAAGAAAGATTACAAAAGGTTATTCCCACATATTCCCCTACGGGATACGGAGATTGTATTGAAAACATACACGGGGCAAAGAGTATACCCCATCGGGAAGATAGAGGTAAAGGTGGTCCACAAGGGCAAAGAAAGCTGAGGAATGGACTTATGTGCTACCTGAGGGAGGTCCACCACTACTGGGACGGGAGTGGATTAGGAAAATAAATATGGACTGGCATTCCTTAAAAGCACTAACGGTAGGTTCCGGTACAAAAGATGTCAAACCTAAACGGTTGTCCAGAATATTGGACGATGCTAAAGAGGTGTTCCAACAAGGACTAGGAACACTGAGAGGAATTATGGCAAACATCAAGGTTGAAGAACATGCAAACCCGAAATTTTTCAAAGCCAGACCTTATGCAATACGACCTGCTGTGGAAGCTGAGCTGGAAGGGCTAGAACGTTCAGGAGTACTGTCTAAGGTAGACTGGAGTGAGTGGGCCACGCCCATTGTCCCAGTCACGAAGCGTTCGTCGAGCAACAAGCCGGGGGAACCGGGGAAGGTTCGCATCTGTGGTGATTTCAAGATCACTGTTAATCCGGTGCTTCACACGGTGCAGTATCCGCTTCCACGGATTGAGGATATCTTCGCTTCGTTGTCTGGCGGGAAACACTTCACCAAGATAGACCTGGCGCAGGCGTACTTACAGATGGAAGTTGAGGAAGAGTCACGCCAGTATCTCACGATCAACACGCATAGAGGCTTGTACCGGTATAATAGACTGGTTTTTGGAGTGGCATCGGCTCCAGCAATTTGGCAGAGGGCCATGGAGCAGGTATTACAGGGAATTCCAGGTACACAATTTTACCTGGACGATATTCTGATTACAGGAGATGACGACGAGGAACACCTTGCAAACTTGGAACTGGTGCTCACCAGATTGAAAGAATATGGTCTTCGAGTTAATCGCCAGAAATGTGAATTCTTTCAGAAGCGGATCTCGTACTGTGGTCATGTCATTGACCAGGAGGGGCTTCATAAGTCTCCTGACAAGATCGAAGCTGTTGTGAAGGCTCCCGCTCCGGATAATGTATCCCAATTGAGGTCGTTTCTAGGGTTGATTAACTATTACCATAAGTTTCTGCCAAATTTATCCACGGTGCTGCACCCGCTGAACGCTCTTTTGCAGAAGGGAGTACCATGGAAGTGGAGCGAGGACTGTAAGAGGGCCTTTCGCGAAAGCAAGGCACTGATCACCTCAGAGGAAGTGTTGGCTCACTTCAACCCAACGCTGCCTATTCATTTGGCTTGTGATGCTTCTCCATATGGTATTGGGGCAGTACTCTCACACAAGTTGCCAAATGGCCAGGAGAGGCCAGTTGCGTTCGCATCCAGATCATTGACCTCCGCTGAGCGCAACTATGCTCAGATAGATAGGGAGGCTCTCAGCCTTGTGTGGGGAGTAAAGAAGTTTAATCATTACCTGCAGGGCCAAAAGTTTACGCTTCTGACAGACCACCAGCCGTTGGTATCCATTTTTAACCCTAAGAAGGGTGTTTCGGTGATGACAGCACAGAGACTCCAGAGATGGTCCCTTTTCCTAGGGGCACATCAATATCAGATAGAATTCAAAGGTACAAAGCAGCATGGTAATGCTGATGGGCTGTCGCGCCTGCCACTACCTACAGAGGAGGAGGCACCGACGGTTGACTCTGTTGAGTTATTTCACTCGACCATCATCGAATGTTTACCAGTCACCAATGCAAGTATTGAAAGAGAAACCAGGAACGACCCAACACTGTCCAGGGTCTACGAAGTGACAGTGAAGGGATGGCCAGCACATGGTGATCCACTGTTACCGGCATTCTCAGCAAGACGAGAACAGCTGTCCGTCTGTCAAGGAACATTGATGTATGGAACAAGGGTGATTATTCCTCCTAAGTTAAGAGAGAGAGTTCTAAAGGAAGTGCATGAAGGTCATCTGGGGGAATCAAAATGAAAAGCCTTGCTAGGGCTTATGTGTGGTGGCCGGGTATCGACCAACAGATAGAGGAGCTGACGAAAAGCTGCTCAGGGTGCCAAAAAGTGCAAAATGCACCTCCGATTGCACCGCTGCATCCATGGGAATGGCCTTCAACCCCATGGCAACGTGTACATATTGACTTTGCTGGTCCTTTCATGGACTCCATGTTTTTAATTGCGGTGGACGCACATTCTAAATGGCCAGAAGTGATTAAGATGACTACCACTACCTCGGAAAAGACGATCGCGGTGTTAAGAACGATATTTGCGAGAAATGGATTGCCAGAACAAATATGTTCAGACAACGGACCGCAGTTCGTGTCAGAAGAATTCCAGAGATTCCTGAAGAAGAATGGGGTGAAACATTATACCTCTGCCCCATATCATCCGGCTACAAACGGGTTAGCCGAGAGATTTGTACAAATGTTTAAAAAAGCAATAAAGGCCATGAGCGAAGATCAGATTCCACTACAACACAAGGTGGACAAATTCCTACTGGCATATCGAAACGCCACTCATGCAGTGACAAACCAAAGTCCTGCCATGATGTTCTACAACAGGAGGTTGCGGTCCAGGTTGGACTTGTTAAAACCAAATGTGCGGAGGGAAGTTGAAAACAAACAGTTCCAGCATATAAATAACAAGACCACTCGGAGTTTCGAAATAGGACAACCAGTGTTAGCCCGGGACTATAAAAACGAGAAATGGCAATCTGGAACAATTCGGGCCAGACAAGGACCCCTGATGTACACGGTAGATATTGGTGAAAATGTAATACGGCGTCATGCTGACCAACTGGTAGAATCGAGAACAAGGGTCGAACCCATGGTTACGGCAGAGACAACCGTGAAAGAAGTTAGTGAACCTGAAGCATCTACCTCAGAAGTGAATGTACCTGATGATGATGTCCAATCCATAAGAGACCAACTAGATGAGTCACCCCAGCAACGAGAATCAGAGACCCCTGAAAGGCGTTACCCAACTCGAATCAGGAGGCCTCCTCTGAACTGTTTTGCATGAAGTTGTATATATATATATATATGTTATTATGTTATGTTAAATGGGGATATAACTGTTAAGCTGAAAAGGGAGGATTGTGGTGTATGTAACCTGTTCCACCTTAAGAGAACTACCTTAAGAGATGTACTACTTTCTCTTGGCTGCTGTATACTGTAACTAGCTGGGGGTGCCCGGCGGTGCCGAGGCTTTCTCGAGGGCATGTTGTAGGAAGAGGAAGAGAGAAATAGAGAGATAGAGAGATAAAAGCGGTTTGGGAGAGGGGGAACTCAAGAACCCTGTGCCATGTTTATAAAGCTGTTTATAAAACTGTTGGGATTGAAGAACTCTTCCCAAGCACCAGGAGTGATATTACATTATTCACAAAGATTCAGTGAATGAGTTGAATAGTGAAATAAAAGATACAATCGCAGACATTTACAGGTCAGTTTAGAAATCAACAGTGAACATTTATTTCAATAATGTAGAACAATAGAACATTTTACAATATGCTGGAGTTACAACCAAAGACTAAGTGACTACTCCTTCTGGTAAAAGTTTGAAAACCTAATAGGTTTGGTATTGTACAGAGTGTACAGAGTGATTTTATAATCAATAAGAGTTCTGTTGAGTGCTTCAAGTGCCCTCTTGTGGGCCTTTGTACTCATCCCACACAATGAGCTTAAACTTTTGAAGCAGCTAAGCAGCACCAGTTCCTTTGCTAATGTTACACACTGGGTGTTGTTGTCTTGTCAGATCCAGAGGGAGAGCAAAGGTTGAGTGGGCAGTGTGACCTCCTTGGAGAAAAGTTGCAGTGGTTCCTGATGAGGCAACAGCCAGTGCAATGAATCTTGTCAGATCCAGAGGGAGAGCAAAGGTTGAGTGGGCGATGCGACCACCTTGGAGCAGAGTTCCAGCGATTGCTGATGAGGCAACATTGAATGTTTGATTAAGCAAGGAGAAAATCATACACAAAAAGGGGAAAAATACGTTTAAGGCAGTGAAATTACTTGGTGGGATATATTGGTGTTATTTTACACCTTTCTCTTTAGTTAAAGTTGAGATTAACCGTGCTGCTGTGTGTTAAAGTATATTATCTGCTATATAGCATGCTGTACAGGATAACACTGCATCTTACCTGAAAGCATTCAGCTTTCTACTTGAGTGGGCAGTGCGACCTCCTTGGAGAAGAGTTGCAGCGGTTCCTGATGAGGCAACAACCAGTGCAATGAATCTTGTCAGATCCAGAGGGAGAGCAAAGGTTGAGTGGGCAGTGCGACCTCCTTGGAGAAAAGTTGCAGCGGTTCCTGATGAGGCAACAGCCAGTGCAATGAATCTTGTCAGATCCAGAGGGAGAGCAAAGGTTGAGTGGGCAGCGTGACCTCCTTGGAGAAGAGTTGCAGCGATTCCTGATGAGGCAACATTGAATGTTTGATTAAGCAAGGAGAAAATCATACACAAAAAGGGGAAAAATATTTTTAAGGCAGTGAAATTACTTTGTAGGATATTTGTGTACAAACAATGTGAGTTTGAGGAATTAGGCTATTTATTTTAAATGGGCTAAGGCATAATTTCAGGTCCCAAAAGACTACCCAGAGACCACATGCAGTATGTAATAATAAATTACCAGTGACTTATAATTGGTGTTAATTTTTCACCTTTCTCTTTAGTTAAAGTTGAGATTAACCGTGCTGGTGTGTGTTAAAGTATATTATCTGCTATATAGCATGCTGTACAGAATAACACTGCATCTTACCTGAAAGCATTCAGCTTTCTACTTGAGTGGGCAGTGCGACCTCCTTGGAGAAGAGTTGCAGCAGTTCCTGATGAGGCAACAGCCAGTGCAATTAATCACTTAGAGCGAAGCATGCTTCTGTCATTGTTGCATGTCAATGAATGTCATCCTCAAAGATTACTCTCCCGGGGCAAGCTTTTGTAAAGGAGGTACAGAGATGGCCAGTCAGAGTTTTGAGGTCATGAAATGATGTTCGGCTAGCAACCTCATGGAGGAGTAGATGAAGGTGAAAGTACTGTGTATTATTGCAGAGCCAGATCATAGACAACATTTTCTGTTTTCCCTGAGGGTGTTAAAATGAACAGATTTCTTGATGTGCCAACTCTTGAACATGCCACGTACAACTGGCCATGTGAAAAACAGGACGTCAGTAAGTTGATGCCAGCAACCTTCAAAGTCTGCCCTTGTGCCTTGTTTATTGACATTGCGAAACAAATTCTCACAGGCAACTGTTGGCTTCTGAATTGAAATGTAAAGTCAGTTGGTACCATAGGAATTGGAGGAATGAGAACATCCTCCCCTCTGGCACAGCCGGAGATGATGGTAGCCTCAATCACATGTGGCATGAGCTTTTTGACTACCAGTCTGGTTCCATTGCACAACTTGGGTGCAGATAAGTTTCTTAGGAGCATGATGGGGGCGCCTTCCTTTAGTACCAGTTTGTGAGCAGGCGTTCTGGAAGGCTGCAATGAGTTCAATAAGTCAGTGGTGTAGTTTACCCCATCAGCACGGTCACAAACAGTATCAACGCTTTTATATATTTGCTCTTGGCCAGGGAGTTTTCAAGAAGCAGCGTGTTGATGTCGTTGACAGTATCATTCCTGGGTGCAAGTATTGACCGTTCACACAGCCAGTTGTGATCTTTCAAATGATTGAGGAGGTTTGGATACACGTTTGAGATCAACTCATCAACTGTTTTTACTTGACAGGCAAAGTCTGGAGGAATTGTGATTTGTCCACTGCTGTCAACGGGCAACTTTCCTTCTCCTAATTGTAGTAAAAGTCGCGCAAAGGATTCTGACATCTCGTCACCATGGATATGAACACACATGTTTGTGGTCAAATGGACTGTTTGCACATTTCGCCACAGATGGGATGCCTTGAGACATGCATTGATTTCATCCGCTGGTGTTCCTCTTGGGACAACTGGCAGGATTTGGCGGAAATCACCTGCCAGCAACAGGGGGATGCCACCCATCAGGATATCGTTGCCTCTCAGATCTTTAAGAGTTCTGTTGACTGCTTCAAGTGACCTCTTGTGGGCCATTGTACACTCATCCCACACAATCAATCGAGACTTTTGAAGCATCTCAGCAGCACCAGTTCCTTTGCTAATGCGACACACTGGTTCTTCTTGTGTTGTCAGATCCAGAGGCAGAGCAAAGGTTGAGTGGGCTGTGCGACCTCCTTGCAGAAGAGTTGCAGCGATTCCTGATGAGGCAACAGCCAGTGCAATGAATCCCTTAGAGCGAACCGTGGCCAGCAATAGATTGATCAGGAATGTCTTTCCTGTCCCACCAGGGGCATCGAGGAAGATAATACCAGGAGTGTTGTTTTGCACCATATCGAGAACCAACCTGTAAGTCTGTTTCTGCTCTGGAAGCAATTTAGGCTCAGTGACTGTGACAAAGGAGCTCAGTTCCTCAACATTGTAGGTGGTTTCTCTGAGGACCTCTCTGCTGAGACCTGGAGAATCATTCCTATTGGGAGATGTAAGGTTCAACTGAGTCAGAGGCTTGCCAACCAATTTCAAAGTCTGGTCCTCCAAAAGGATCAATGCCTGATTGTACATCGCAGCAGTGTAGTTCAGTGCCATTGTGGGGTTGGCTCTGGCGAGTTGGCGTAAGATGTCTTCTGTGAGGCAGTCTTTGTGATCTGCCCACAATTGCTTTGGATTGGAAGGTGTGCAGAAGGCAATTATAAGGGCAAAGAGTTTCCGTAGGCGATTGGCGGGGTAACACAGAGCAGCTTCTCTCATCGCTGCATCCCAATGAGTGTCACCCTCAATGAGGCCTCTCATGCGGCAAGCTTCTTGAAAAGAGTCACACAGATGGCCATTGACAGTCTTGAGGTCATTAAATGATGTCGGGCCAGCAACGTCATGGAGGAGCAGACGAACATGAAAGCACTCTGTGTTGTTTGGATGGACTGTGTAGACTCTGCCAAGTGCATCCGATGAGTACACCCCTGTATGACCAGGAACTTCCTTTTGACCTGCCCCAGGTCGGCGAGCCCGCCATGTCTTGTTTGGCTGCCAGGTGTAGTACTTGGGCACCTGATAATAAAGAAGTGTCTTGGCAAAGTCATTTGTTTGGCACAACTGAAAGAATGCTGTAAGTTTTGTCTTTGGACGTTCCTCAGCACATTGCCTGGCATCTCCTGGTCGGAATAAAACCCTTTGTCCATTTTCCAAGTGAACATCTAATTTAGTGATAGTGGGGTAACGCTTGTGGATGTCAAATCCAAAAGTTCGCCAGGCTGCCTCATTGCTGCAGATGTAACGGCCCATCAAATGTGTGGTGATCTCATCATTTTGATTTTGCTGTCCAGCCATTTCAAGATCAAAGACAGCTTGGTCACTGCCCTTATGGATGTACTTGCACACATATTTGATAGACTTAACTGAGTGGCAGTACTCCACATTGATGTGACATTTGAACAGCCTGGATAGGAGTGGACAGTAAGGAACAATCCAACGGTTGTCAACTTCAAATGTCTGTCTTTCCTGTGTTGTCTCAGTTGACGGACCAGGTTGAGCTGAGTCGCTAGATTTTCTAGTTCGCATTTTAATGTGAGTGCTGAAACCCCCACTCTCTTTGCACCTTCTCCTGTAGGAAGGATAGCCATCCTCGCCATGCTGAGTTTGTTCACGCAGTGGCTTTGGGTAGCCTTTTGTACATGCATTGTTTTTCATGCAGGGAGAAGAAGGGTTGTGTCGGCCACAAGGACCATGAATCATATTTTTTACAATAACATTAAACAGGATTGGATCCTTGTCCTTATCGGGTAGCTCTGCAGAGATGAAAGAATCAAGTTGATTGGGGTGAATCTTTGCCTGAAGCCAGAGTAAAAGATGAACATGAGGAAGTCCTCTCTTCTGCCACTCAATGCTGTAGATGTAGCAACGGTGTGCACCAAAAAGTTTGCCATTAATCACGAGTTTCATCAGGTTTTTAACTTTGAGGTGGAAGACCCGTGCTATGAGGTCATGCCTTTCAGTACCAGCTTTGGGTGGGAACTCCTGCCATTGGGGATTGCAAGTCATGGTGATGAAGAGGTCAGGTCTGCCATAGTTTCTGACATAGGTCATGGCATCTTGCGTGTGCTCATGCATGTACCTAGCACCTCCAACGAAGGTGGATGGTAGGATGACCAGTTGACCAATGTCCTCAGTGTTGCCATCATTGGCCACAGCATCTCGTAAGTGTATATAGTCTGCAACTCTCAAATGATTTTGGTTATGCCGGAACCAATTAAGCCGCTCTCCTATTTTCGCAAACATGTCAGTGAGGAACTGCTGCAGAAGTCGTCCAGAGTGAAGCAGGTGGTTTGAAGCAGTTTGTCATTCCATCAGCCTGTATGAATAGAATTCCATGGCAGAAACCATCTTTTGCCTTTGGCCTGTAGGTGGAACACCAGTTTCGGGGTCAACATGTGGGATCTTGTTATAGACATCGTATCCATCTTCCCCATGGCAAAACAAAAGCGGGTATTGCAGAGGATCATATGACCTGTGAAGCTCAGAAATTCTTTTAAGTGGACCACCTCTCATATGCAACACAATGTCCCGTTGTTCAAATTCTTGGCCCACAATGACAATGGCTACTTCATTGGTGGTCGGAGCATTGAAGCGTCGCTCATGTTCACCTGCAGGAGTCTTGTTAGCTTTGATGGCAATTTTGAGGTCTTGATTTGTAATTTGTTCCATAGCTGTTTTGAAACTCTGAATGTATGGGTTTTGCTGATGAAGCATCCGCTGTAACGCAAACAAAATATCCATTTTGATGTGGTGTTGTTGTGCGGGGAGAACAGCAGCTTCCCTGCGGCGATTGGCTTGCTCTTCATCATCACCCAAGTAGTAGATCTGCAGAAACTGAGGTCTTTCATTTGGTAGAGGAAGTAGGGAGCCAATTGTATGGTACACCTGTCCATGAACTTTAAAAGTTGGGCAAAATCCAGATTCACGCACTCTGTTTGCACCAAAAGAGGTCATTGCAAAGCAGTTGTTATACTTTCTGATGTGAGTGAGGAAATCTGTTGAAGCTGCAGTTTGGCCAAACAGAAGTGAGTGCAGGGGTTCAGGTGGAGCTGTTAATGTTGCAAGTTTAACCTTTCCTCCATTGCAGCATATCCCATCAGTTTCCTCCTTCCACTTGAGAGCGCCACAGTGAGGGCAAATGATGGTCATCTTGCCAATGATGATTGTGTGGTCGGCTTCATAATTGATGGTGGGTGTATAGGAGAAGGCTGCTCCAACCCAATGATTCAAAATGTCAGATGTGGCAATGCCCCTGTGTCGACTGTCGGCTTGGCGACGTGACTGAGTCTGGTCAGGAGTCTCAGCTGATCTGGCTGTGGCATGTCTTCCTCTGTCAGCAGCAAGACGTCCCTCAGATTGTTCGGAAGTCTCAGCTGATCTAGCAGCAGCACGTCTGTCGTGGTCAGCCTGAAGGCGAGCCTGTCTCTGCTCCTCAGTTTCAGCAGCTCTTTGATCCTTTCTCCGGGAAGCAGCAGAAGTGTTGCGGCCAAGTCTTGGATGTTTCCTTGGTGGCATTCTGTTATGAAAAAAGAAAAATTAATTCTTCTATATGCAAATGAGTGTGTGTCTGTCTGTGTGGGAAGGACAGAGAAAGAGGGGGAAGCACAGACACACAGCAGGGGAAGGAGAGAGACAGACAGACGGAAAGGGAGGTGGGGGGGAGACTGGTGGGTGGAAGAGAAAGAGAGAGACTGGGGGGGGGGAGGAGAGGAAGAAGAGGAGGAGGAGGAAGAGGAGGAGGAGGAAGAGGAGGAGGAGGAAGAGGAGGAGAGAGAATCAGACGAGAGAGAGAGAGAGAGAGAGAGAGAGAGAGAGAGAGAGAGAGACGGGGGGAGAAGAGGAAGAGGGAGAGAGAGAGAATCAGACTGGGGGAGAGAGGGAGAGAGAAGAGAGACTGGGGGGAGAGAGAGAGAGAGAGAGAGACTGGGGGGGAGAGAGAGAGAGACTGGGGGGAGAGAGAGAGAGAGAGAGAGACAGAGAGCTTGCCATAAACAGAGGGACAACCATTAAATCTAAGAATAGAGTATATACAAATTATATGAATGTATATTTATACACTCAGGGATATATCTGTTTATACACTGTATGGATAGATTTGCGTTTATGTGTTCAACCATAAATGTTTTTTCGATGCTAACAGAGGGACAACCATTAAATCTAAGAATAGAGTATATACAAATTATATGAATGTATATTTATACACTCAGGGATATATCTGTTTATACACTGTATGGCTAGATCTGCGTTTATGTGTTCAACCATAAATGTTTTTTCGATGCTTTGGCAACATAACATGTACCTTGTCATGCCAATAAAGCGATTTGATTTTGAATTTGAAGAAAGAGAGAGGGAAGGAAAGAGAGAGAGAGAGGAAAGGAGAGAGGGAGGGAGAGAGAGAGAGAGGGGGAAGGAGACAGGGAAAGAGAGAGAGGGAAGGAGAGAGACAGAGACAGAGACAGAGAAAGAGAGAGAGAGAGAGAGAGAGACGGGGGGGAAGAGAGAGAGAGAGAGAGAGAGAGAGAGAGAGAGAGACAGACAGACTGGGGGAGAGAGAGATGGGTGAAGGGAGAGAGAGACTGGAGAGAGAGAGAGACTGGGGAGAGAGAGAGAGAGAGAGAGAGAGGGGGAAGGAGACAGAGAAAGAGAGAGAGAGAGAGAGGGAAGGAAAGGAGAGACTGGGAGAGAGAGAGAGAGAGAGAGAGAGACTGGAAAGAGAGAGAGAGAGAGAGAGAGAGAGAGAGAGAGAGAGGGAAGAAAAGAGAGAGAGAGGGAAGGAGAGAGAGTGAGGGAAGGAGAGAGGTGATTGCCCAGTGGTGGGGGGAGGAAGGAGGAAATGGCGCAGAGTCTTTCTCACACACCCCGAGCCCCCTGTAATAGAGCCAGCTTCCCGCTCTCGGATTGCACAGTTGAGAATGCGGGGAAGGGGTAGGAGCACCCGTACGCGGCGGCTCCCGCTCTGGACCGCAGCCGCCACTCACCTTGCTTTTGGTTGGGCTGACCCCTGATAAGCTCCTGCTCCGGGCCCCCGACAACCGTCCCCTGCTAGATTTATTTCTAGCTGTCAGGCCTACGAAAAAAATTAGAATTAATATCTTATCTTTTTAAAGGAAAAGACTGAAGTAAAATTTTTTTTAAACGGTATCTAAATCGGCGAGAAATCCGTTAAACCTTCTCCCCCTCGCCTGCCTCCGAATGAAAACCGCAGCGTCTGTCAGAAAATGCTCCCACTTTAAGCCTCTTGTAGCACCAGCCCGGCAACGGCGGCTGACCCCTGATGAGCTCCCACTCCAGGCCCCCGACGACGGTCCCCTGCTCGATGTATTTCTGACCTACGGAAAAAAATTAAAAATAATCTATTTAAAAAGTTAATAAAAAAATAACCGTAACTCCTAACTACAACACCAGAATTTTTTTATTTTAAAAAAAAAGATAAAAAACCCGAGAGAAATAAGGAGCTATTAACAGAGTTTTTTATGTTTTAAGGAAAAGACTGAAGTAAACTTTTTTTAAAAACGGTAACTAAAGTGGCAAGAAATTCATTAAACCTTCTCCCCCTCGTCTGCCTCCGAATGAAAATGGCGACGTCTTTGGCAGAAAGTGCTCCCGGGTTGAGCCTCTTGTAGCACCGACCTCAGACCGCGATTGCGTCTTTCTGGCTGTCAGGCCGACGGGAAAAATGTTAAATAATCTATTCAAAAATATTTTGAAAAAATAACCGTAACTCTTAACTACAACACCGGAAATTTTTTTTTTTAAAGATAAAACCACGAGACAAATAAAGGAGCTATTAACAGAGAGTTTATTTATATTTTTAGGAAAAAAATGAAGTAAAATATTTAAAAATCGGTAATGAAAGCAGCGAAAAATCTTTAAACGTTCTCCCCCCTCGTCGGCCTCCGAATGAAAAACCGCGGCGTCTTTGTTGGAAAGCGCTCCCGGGTGGAGCCTCTCGTGGTGCCGGCTTAAGACCACCGATGAGTCTTTCCTGCTGTCAGGCTACGAAAATTTTTTTAAATAATCTATTTAAAAAGTTTTTCAAAAAATAAAAATAACTCTTAACTACAACACCCGAAATTTTTAATTTTTAAAAGATAAAGCCCCGAGAGAAATAATGAGCTATTAACGGAGAGTTTATTTATTTTTTCAGGGAAAGACTGAAGTAAAATGTATATATAAAGAGAGAATAACACACCGTGCGCCGCCACTCACCTGCTCGTTTCCCTGTCCCCTGGGATCCCTGCAGTTCCCGGTATTAAAGTTTAGGTTTTTAAGAACAGTAGAGAGCTTTACTCGGTAAATAACCAGTGCTGTGTTTGCACTGGCAGTTTGATTGTGCAATGCATCGGCACATTTACTCTATATCTAACCCAGGCCCCACCCACTAATGAGCGTTAGGATTGGTCAACAGCTAATCAGCGGATTTAGTCTGTTTTTTGAACATTTTTTAAAAGTAAACACGACTATGACACTCCCCTGATTGGTCAACGGCTAATGAGGATTGCAATTCAAATCACCGTTTCTCTCAACAACAACGAAGCTCCCCTGATTGGTCAACGGCTAATGAGGTTTGCAATTCAACTAACTGTTTCTCTCAACAACAAAACTCCCCCCCCAATTGGTCAACGGCTAATGGGAATAGAGAGCGACTGGGGGAGGGAGGAGGAGGGGAGGGAGGAGGAGGGGAGGGGGAGGGGAGGGAGGGAGGAGGAGGGAGGGGGAGGAGAGGGAGGGGGAGGGGGGGAGAGGGAGGGGAGGGAGGGGGAGGGAGGGGGGGGAGGGGGAGAGGGAGGGG